>NC_134719.1:11537142-11843928 GCF_049634645.1 Pelodiscus sinensis
GTCTTGATAGAGGTTATCAGGGATGATCTAGACTGGGGTGGGGAAAGTGCTCTCTGCGGGCTGGATCCGGCCTGCCAAGCCAGTGGATCTGGCCCGCAGGCACTCTGCCACTCCTCCACCCCCAGGTCAATCGTCCCCGCAAGAGCTCACGGTGGCTAGAGAGAACTGGTGTTTATCTTTAGCTGCTGCGTGTCTTTGGTGGACGGTGAAGGGAGCTTGCTAAGTCTCTCACATTCTGTCCCCGCCCTGCCAGGAGCATTCAGAGGCTAGAGACACAGGCCGGCTGTCTGAAAGGGTCAGCATGTGTGTCTAGCTGCAGCACACTCTTGCAGGGGCAAGGAGACTTTGCGCATTCCCCCGACCCCAGGTCCTTCTTGGCACCCAGTTGGTGGCCCTGCTAACTCCAGCCCCAGCCAGGACTGGCATCTCTCCACCGCACAGGTCCCAACTAGGACTGCGCTACTGAACCTGGCCAGCAGGGGCGCTCTGGTTCAGCACTATCGATGGTCTGACACGGACCAGAGAGTCCAGAATTTTAGAGGTCCAACATGTATATTATTTTATTCCCATGTCCTTAGAGTATTCCTTTCCAAAGGACACACCACAAGTGACTTCACCAGAATCTCTGGATTAAAGCTGCCATGTGTATGGAGTATGGCTGGAAATGCAGATTGTCTAAGGCAGTGTTTCCCAATTGGTGCTCCAGGGAACCCTGGGGATCCGCGAAGCGAAAGCAAGGGTTCCACGAAGAGCCGGCACTCCCGCACCCCCTGTTAAAGAGACAGAGCCATGGCGAGGGCTCCCCTCCCCCCACGAAAAGCGACAGGGGCTTTTTTTTTTTTTTTTTTTTTTTTAAAGGCAACCCTAGGGTTTCCGTGGCCAAATAAAATTGGGAAACACTGGTCTAAGGTAAGATCCCATTTGACTGGTTGAGGCTTCTCAAGATCCCAGTGACGCACCAACTCCCAAAGCCCGCTCACTTTTGGGAGAAAGCTCCAGCAAGTGTCTTCTCTGAACCTCTTGCAAAGGAAATATTTGGGCAAAACTAACTGAATTTTGAGAGACACATCTCTAAGCCTGGCCTGACAGGCCAGAACAGACCAGTTTAAATTGGATTAATTAATAAGTACATTCACTCCCATAAAGTCCCAGGCTAGCAGTTTAAAGGCTGGATGATGGCACATGAAAAGAGCAGTTGGCAATTACAGCACTTTAGAACTTCAGCGAGCTACATGGGCATCAATTAGTCCACACAGCCCCCGAGTTCTGCCTCCATTTTGCAGCTGAACACCATATAGACTCTGCTTACACATACAAACTGCACCAAATTTTTAACTCAGCTGGTTGAAAGTTACCAGTCAGGTCAGTTTCTAAACCAAGGCAGTGAAACTGGCAGCGCATGCACACTAGACATGGGACGTGAAATCCCATTCATTAGTTAACTGGGTAAACTTTATGTTTAACCAGTTAAAAAGGGGCCAGCAGGGTAGGAGGGCTGGGCTGGAGTCCCACTGCCTGTGGCACACCAGGACACCCCTTCCCCACCCCACAGAGAACAGTTGCTCCAGCCCCCACCGTTTAATGGGCGAGGCTTACCAGTTAACCCTTCACATCCTTACTGTAGACAAGGCTGAAGGGAGTCAATGCCTGCCCCAGAAGTTCCTAGATCTCAGATCCATGCTCTAACCACTGGATAACACTGCCCTCCAAATATCTGTGTTTTTGCAGAGGCGGTAATGGGCCATACAGCACTGTACATATAGGAAGAGTCCCTGCTTCAATTAAATCACAAATTAAACAACACGCAACAGGAAAAAAAACTAACAGGTACTTAGCACCCATGGCTCCCCAAAGCAGGCAGAGTTGCAGTGGGGGTGCATCTGGGGGCGAATACTCACCGGTTTGAGAAGAAGTCGGCACCTACGTATACACAATCAAGCACTGCTACTTAGTTGAACAACAGAAAATTTGATTGTTAAATATATATACTCAGATCAGGTTTCCATTATCAAGCTATCCATTAGTGGCTGGCCTATGTACACTGCTTGTGTTTTTAAGGTAGCACATTGGTCTAAACTCCCACAGAAGGCAGCCGTACAAGGCCTCAGCATGGAGCTGAACTCGAATGGCAAGAAACCTCTCTAGAGAATTGCTCGAATGGTGATTTGAGCTCTCCCGCAGGGGCTGTGACAGCAGGGCATCACACTCCTGCTGCAGCCGATCTTGGGGATGGGTAGTTTCTTGCTTTTCTCCACATTACAAGGGCTGCATTCATGGTTTAAGTATTGTTATCTGTCCATTTTCCAGCCTCTTGGGCAGGGACAGGACAAAAAGAAATCATTCCTATAAATGATTATTGTGCATCCTCCTGGCTACCAGGCTCGGGTGTAAGTCTTGCAATACAAACAAGTGGGCTTTGGACATTACTTCCAGGTTGGGGCCAAAAATGAGAGGTTCAGTGTGTGGGATGGACTGCGGGTTGAGGCAAGAAAGTGGGGGCAGGAGGGGGTGAGGTCTTCAACTGGTCTCTGAGGTGGGGATGGTGTTTGAGGTGCATGGGGTGCTCCACCCTGGAACAAGGGGAGCAGGAAGTTGGGGTGGGGGTTCTGCATAGGAGCTATGGCTGGGGGTGCAGGGTCAGGGAGAGGAGTGCAGGAGGGGGTTCAGAGCTTGGTAAGGGACTGGGGTGCAGGGCATTTACCTGGGATATCTTCTATTAGGGAAGGGGACAGGTGGCTCCCGGATTGAGACGAAGTCAGCACCTCTCAACCCCAGGGGCTGAGGGAGGGTGGTACCCTGCATGTGAGGGCAGTGCGGGGGACAGAGCTTTACCTGGTGCTCACAGCAGCACGGCTGCCTGGAACACAGGGGCTTTAGGGGTTGCAACTCCAGAGGCCCCTTTCTTTAATCGGGCCCTGGCCACAGGCCAGATCGAAGCACGCTGGGGTGCCGGATCTGGCCCACGGCCAGTAGGTTCCCCATCCCTGTTCTAATTCAGTCTGGTTGTTACAGCACATGTTCTCTCCCTTGCAGGAAGCCTGGATGCTTTTAAAGCTACATCAATCCATCTGAAATGCTGCTCCTATGGATTGAGATCAACATCTGCCTAGGAGGAGTGAACTCTCCTACTTCCTTGATTAGCGATTTAGCACCAAATTTGCAAATGGCTGGAGGAAATGAGGGTACCGACCGGTGGGAGGAGGTCACAAGTAAAGCTAAAATGTGACCCGACACGCCACCGCCACACCCCTCCATTCCTGATGCTACCCCTCCAGGCAATTTGTATAATGTTCCCCCACCAAACTAAGAGTCCTATTTTGCCTGGTTTCCCCCACCTGATCTGCAACTTCCCCTCCCTCTTTTACCCCTTCCCCCATTTAATCCTCAAAACCAGTCTTGACTAATCCCTTGGAGCCATATGGTGCCCAAACCATTCAGATCCCCAATATGCCTCCAGAATATTTAGCGCTGACCTAGGCAGCCCCTTGGTTAAGGGTTGCTGGTGTAGCAGCCCACACAACATTCCACAATGCCTCAGATCTGAAGGCTCCAGGGAAATATTTGAATCCAACAGGGAAGGAATTGGGGACCCTCCTCCCCCACAAGAATCTCTTCCTCCCCTCTCTTCCTTCTTAGTGGCTCTCAACCTTCAGAGTGAAACATGTCATGGTCACCTCTGCTGCAAAGATGCTGGACAGGCTGATAGGGAAAGACGCAGGCCTCCCCTGCAAACGGCACCCCATTGCTAGATGCGCATGAAGCACGTTGCAGGACCATCCCTAAGCAAAGTTTAACACATTTTTGAACTGTTCCACCTCTGTTCATCCACAAGACTTTTCCTCTTCTCCCCAACACCTTTCTGAAAGGCACTATATTCTTGTACATCACATGGCTGCTGCTTACAGAACTGGTCCACTGCTCTCTGGCCACAGAAGAGCAGGGAGGGGCAAAAGGTTAGCTGGGGGGGGGGGGGGGGGAACCTGCCCCCTTTTTTTTTCTACTTTTTTGATCTGGGCAAGGTGGCAGAGGACGCTAAGAGCAACGTTGCCCCCCGTTTCCAGCTTTTTGTCTGATTGGATTGGCCATCAGTCCCGAACACAAATTAGGCTCAACATAGGGAGCAAGGGGAGAAGACTTAGGAAGAACCAGTGCCCTTTTTGGGGGCTGTATTTGGTCTCCAATGCAATGCAGCAGTAATCGCTGAACAATGCAATCCAGCGCCCATTTCCCCTCACACTGTTTACTTTTGCAATCACACCTGTTAAGCAGCATTGTAACATCTGTACTCCTTAAATGATTACTATTTCCAGAAATACTGAAAAGCGACCCTCCACCCATGTACTGTGATGAATTACTGATAACCATTTCTACCCAGGGGGTGCATCTACAACTTGTCTCTCTGCCACGACACATACCAAAGCAGATGGATCATACACCATGTTCTGAGTAGCATCATTTGGTTTAAGCTCTTACATCCTCTACACATCCCCAAGAAAATTACTAACCTGCCAATGCTCTCGGTTCATGGCAAGACCACCACCACGTCACCTCTGGAAATTAGCTCCTACCTAGCACCTCCCATCAATAGGTCACAAAATGCTTTACCAAGGGGACCTTACCCCATTTTGCAGAGGATGCAGTGGGAAAGCAACCTTTCAAACCTCACCCAGCAGAGGCAGGAACACAACTGAGGTCTCCCAAATACCAGCCCAATGCTCTATCCACAGCACTACACAGTCTTTGAAAACCATACCCGGTCACATTTAGTTGTTGCAAAGGAATACAGGAGATCAGACACCTGTTAAACTCTCTTCAGCATAACACTAACAAAATATCATGGAATGCAACAACCAGGAAAAGCCGAGCAGGCAACATTTCAGCCTACACGCTGATGAGGGTACCTGTTACCATGGGGTAATTGGCTTATTGCAGTTATTTGTGGGTGCAGCTCCCAGAATCAGTACTCACAGAGGCATTTTAAAGTTAATGGACTAGCTTGAGTGACGGGGAGTAAATTTGATGTAAGCTACCATGTAATTCAGCACTATTTTCTCTCATTGGGGGCTTTCTCCACACTCTGAGACTCATCTAGCAGCATAGAGGCCAGCCAGATTTCTAACTACCAGTAGGAAAAATCCTTTTGCTAGGAGGAGGAGGATGGGTCAGAGCTGTCTGATTTCCAGAGTGATTTAACTCTTGAGGTGTGTTCCACAGGATACAGAGCATGCAGAGGGGTGGGGAGGAAGAAGGAGGAGGGAGAATTAATTAAGGCAACTGAACAGAGAAGGAAAAGCCTCATCTGTGCATCAACACCATGCAAGATTTCCAAGGACAAATCATTACATTTTTCAGCTACTGTTAGCCAAGGACGTCTTGTTTTCCCTTCAACGGGGATCTTGGAGTCTTCAAGATTTCAGCTACATCAGCCAAGTTCCCACCCCCAACAAACTGTCTGGACTACTAGCCAGAATGTTAAGAAGGTTTCCAGCTTAGGAGGTTTTAGTTGAAATACACTTGATACTGTAAAGTTCCTGGATGCTGCATGGGAATTTACCTGCATGACACCCTCCCATGAACATCTCTGCAGACAATTATATCCTCCCACCTGCCCCAAAAGTTTGACCTTTCCTTTAGGGATGTAAAATCCTGTTTAACCCGTTACACATATTGTTTAACCATTAATTGATTAAAGGAGAGGTGGCCGGGGGGCTGTTCCAGCTTGCCCACGGACACATCCCTACTTTCAGTGTCTACCACCTTTGCATCACATGCTTGCTTCCAGATTTTTATTCCACAAGGGAGGTTAAAAAGCAAAGAAGCCTGGCCTTTGCTTAAAGCAGGGGCGGGGAACTTTTTTGGGGCCACACCAAAAAACCCTCACACCTCATGGACGTGATCCCTTACTGAAGCAGAAAGACACTCCCCTCATATACCTCTCGCACACCAGACCCTGGGGGGGGGGGGGGCAGTAGATTGTGTGCTCCAGCCTCAAGAGGGCACAGCAGTAGGGCTAGAGAGCCAATGCAAGCTCCCCAGCACTGGAGGAGCCCCGACTCTTGGGGACTAGATCCAGGCAAATCAGGGGCTGCATCCTGCCCTAAGCCTTATGTTCCCCACCCTGGCTTAAAACGTGAGAAAGGACCCAAATGGTTACTGTCACTTTCCATGCATTGTGCTTGCTCCTATACACCCTCAAACCCACTACTCCAACTGCCTCTGCACTTCAAACTGCAAAACTGCCGGCGGAAGCACCTCATAGCCCGTTCCTTCACTAAGAAAGCGCGGCAACGTTGCACATTTATTCTGCAGCAAGATTCTGTAACCTCAAGACCAAGATTCCGATCCTGCTGAGAGACTTATGCACTTGTGTACAGGACCCTAAATCAAAACCGAACTTTCTTTTTAATGCCCAGGAAAAATTCTCCGGGCCTAGGAATGTTAAATATCGGTTAACTGAATAGTCGAGTAACCTCATGAATTCTTGTCGGTTAGTCGACTGTTCTATAGTCCGAGGGGGTGACAGTCAGCGCACTCCAGCCTCACTCCCGAGGAGCTCCCTGCCGCTCCGTGCTGCTGCCTTGAGTGCCAGGTGGGAGCTGGTCTGTGAGGGTATCCAGTTTAAAAACCAGAACTCCTTGCAGACCTGCTGCCCTGCGCTGCTGCCTCCGATAAAGAGGCAGCAGTGTGGGGTAGCAGCAGCCCATTTGGGGGAAGTCTGAATTCCTGGACCTGGTGCAAGCCGGAACTGAGCTGGGCTGCCTGCCCACTTGGCTCCTAATACCCCTCTGCTGCGGCTCTGCATTTAAAGTGTAAGTCCCGGACCGGACGTGAGCCAGGACTGAGCTGGACTGCTGGCCAGCCTGCTAAAAAAAATTACTGCGGGGGATGGGGGGGAGAATGCGTGTAGTCTATATCATTAAACCTATAAGCTTTTGCTTTGTCAGGTAATCGACTACACGATTACATCGCTATCAGGGCCCCAGGCCAAGACGAGGTTTTTAGCTTGCCAAGGAACGGTCCGTTTCATAATGCTAACGCTGCCTCGTCCCAAAAGTTTGCAAAAATTCACTTTTTGAAGATGCCTCCCACTAAAGTCAGTATAATCTGGACATTTGGGATCAGTAAAACATGGGTCAGCTTAGCGAAGTAGGCACGCGAGTAACCGTGCCATAGCAGGGTTCAGAACGCTGACTTCAGCCAGTAATGAATGAAAGCACGATGCAGAGACGGGGACGGATTAACACAGGGGCTTGAAGGGCCACAGCCCAGGGTCACAGGTGAAGGGGGGAGGGGAGCCCGCAGGCTGACTGTGGCCCACTGCTTCTTTTCATCTGGCCTGCAGCAAATCTCTGCAACGTTGGCCGGACACTGGTCCTCAAACCTCGCCCCCTCCCCTCCCACATGACTGGAGTTGTGAACCCTGGCTCACAGTCCTACTCCTACAGCTATCAGGGAATCTCTGCACACTGCTCCTGCCCCCAGCACTAGCTCCATGGCGCCCAGTGGCTGGAACAGCAGAGCTGGTGCCTGCAGGGTTTGGCAACACACATCGCACAGAACTGCCTCTCTCTTCTCTGTAGGGGCCGGATGTGCCCAGCCACCTCCGCGGAGCAGAGCCATGCAAGGCAGGAGTCCTGCCTGAGCCCTGTTAATCAGGAGCCTCCCAGCTGGAGCCTGCATCCCAATGCTGAGCCCCCTCCAGAATCTGCATCCAGAATCTCCTGCCCCATCCCTGGCCTTGCCCCCCGGAACCCCAACTCAAGCTCCTCCTCCTCCCCCCCCCCACCCCAATTCCCTGTGCCAGCCCTGTGCCTGACCCCACACTCCATACTGCCAGGACCTCACAAAAAAATCCAATAGCCTCAGCCCACAGAAACCAATTTTAGTAGCAGGAGATTTTAGTTCACCACTTTCAGAGGGCAATATAAACTAGGGGTGTTAAAGACTAGCTGGCTCCCCGCGCCCTTGCTGCCTCTATCAGATACAGGGATGGGAGGGAGGGGGACAGGGAGAGAAGAAGAGAGTATATCAAAGCGGCAGCGCCGCACTGTCTTGGGCTCCATGCAGCGCTGCCACTTTGAAATGCTGCCATGACATTTCAAAGGGGCAGCGTTGCACAGCTGACTTAGCTCGGGATCAGCTGTGCAGCGCTGCTCCTTTGAAACGCTGTTGGCATTTCAAAGGGGCAGCACCGCCCTATCGACTAGTCAATGCAAAAAATGCATCAACTATTCAATTAGTGAATTACACGCTATTTACCATCTTTAATATAAGCCATGAGGGGCTTTTACAAAGGAGTTTACATCATCACTGGACCTTGTTTGGAGGCTTGAACCCCCCACCCCAACAATGTTAAAGAAACCCTGGTTTTGGAGTGGATGGAAGAAGAATGCAAAGGATTAAACAGAAAAACCTTGAGATGAGGAAGGGAATGAAACGTATGTGATTACACGGTCTGATCTGTTCAACTCAAACAAGCAGCATGGTCAAAAATTCCAGCCCTAGTTGAATTAGACTTGAACCCCTGCTCGTTCATGGGGGTGAATTGAACAAGGGAGGGGTTCTCGTGACTACCAACTGCTCCTAGAAACTTCTTGCTAGGTTTGTTCATTTTGTTCTTTATTTTGCCTTAGTTGGTACCCAACTCCCAGGAGCTGCTGGTCACTCTGCTGATGCTGTTCACGTGAGGGAGACAATTACATCTGCTCACATGAATTGGTGCAGTTCAGCACACACCATCTTCCTTTAGATTCGCAGAAGGGCTCCATTTCTGCTGAATTTTCCAACTAGGGGAAAAAACCCACACCAGATTCCTCAAACACAGTCCTACCCCCCCATGTGCATGTCTGAAGTGGGCAGTATAACTGTTGAGGTATTATTCCTCTGGACACTCATTTTTGTTGTGAGGGTGGCTGCATGTAAGCGCTTCACAGTGTTACATGGGAGACATGTATGCTTCTCTGGAACACAGAGTTGTCTTACATCAGAGTGACACCCACACAGTATTATTCTTCATGGAGCCCACGTTCCCCAGAGGTTTCTAGTCCCCTCTTTTGGAATTCTCTCCATTATCACCCAGTAATTTCAGTTCAGACTCTGAGCATCTTTCCTCCTTAAGTGTTCACCAAAAGACGAGTGAGACTCAAGAGCAGACTGCAGGTGTGGCACGTTCACGAGAACACAGCTAGAGATACATGAGAAAAGAGGGTTGCAGAGCTTAGTCAATGGTGGCAGACTCCCAACCTGAAGTTCCACCTAGGAATAGGGATGTAAAATCCCATTTAATTAGTTAACTGATTAAACGGGATGGGCAGGGGTCGATGGCTGCTCTGGAATGTCCCTGGCAATGGGTGCAGGAGACTGCTCCAGCCCCACCGGTTAACACTCCAACCTAGGAACTCCTGAGCTTCTGCCTGAAGGCATCTTATATACTGTAAAAGGTGCATTACCTGCACTTTACCAGCCGGAAAGCTCTGGCATTTCTGACCACCAAATAGGGTCTAACACAGGGGTGGGCAATAATTTTTTGAAAGGGGGAGCACTCTACAAATTTCTCAAGTGGCCCCAGAAGGGACAGGGGTCCAGATACTTCCTGCGGCTCCCCCCACACCCACAGACCTTGACTAGCCTAGGGGCAGGGGAACAGGTGACATCTGCCCCCTGTCACCCGGTGCCTAGAGAAAACTGCCAGCTGTTTTGAAGAGTTGGCAGTTCTCTCTAGGCGCCATGCTTCCCCCATCTGGGAAGTACAAAAAGTCTCTCGCCCCCAGCCCTGCCAGGGGCGCTCAGTGCCTAGAGGGTACAGCTGGTGGTTCTCTGACACTGTGCACCCCTGGTGTGGGAGGCAATTTGGCACACTCTCCCCCCGCCCCCCGGTCTTGACTGGCCTGAGAGCAGGGCAGTGGTAGGGCAGCCGCAGGTCAGATCCGGCCTGTGGAGACTGTCTCGCCCACCCTGGTCTAGCATATCCCTGTTGTTCCTAGGCAGAGGCAGAGTGCGCAGAGCCTCCACCTAGGAGTGGTAAGGACATGTCATCACTTGCAGGGAGCCGCCCAAGATGAGCACTATCCAGATCCAGCATCCTTAGCTCCTCTCCTCTGTCCCACCCCTTAGCCTATGTTCCTTCCTCACCCAAACTCCTTTTTGAAGCCTGCACCCTGCACACCGCCTGTGCCCCAAACCCCAGCCCTGCCCCCCCTTTTACACTGTCACCTTCCCTCTTAGTTAACCAGAATTTGACTTAACAGCGCCCCCCCATTCTCCCAACATGCTGGAGAACAAAGCTCTTATTGTGTATTGAATACAGACAAAGCCACGCAATAGTTATGGAGGCTTCTGTCAGAGGCTAGGGAATCCACCGAAGAGGATGCTGTTGTTAAGGAGACAGACTATAGGAGGGCTCGTCATCGAAATGCAACAGGGACACCCCCATAACACCGTGTCCACAAGCAAGAGGAAGAACACACAGGAGAATACTGATGCAACAGGGCTGTCAAATCTTTGCAGGGCAGAGGCGGCTTCGCCCCCTGGCAGCAGTGGGCTAACAGTGCTCACGTGAAGGGCATGGTTTCTTCTACAGCACATCCCATGTTCTTCTGCTACATGGCATATGGCTGTTCTCAACAACACGGTCCCAGAACAGGGAACTCCAAGGCAGTTTCCTGTCATGTTGTCTCCTGGACAAACGGCCCAATGTTTTACTGGGTGGTGAACACTGGTAATTCTAAGATGGTTCTAACCAAGTCAGAGGTGGGCAATAATCTGATGAGGGGGCCCACTCCAACATTTTGGAAAGTGGTCAAGGGCCACACTTTTATAGGGTGGTGATGTGAGGCATGGGACAGAGGTTGGGTGCAGAAGGGAGCTCGGGGCAGAGGACTGGGGTGCAGGAGAGAGTGTGGGGTCTGAGGGAGTCTGGGTGAAAGAGAGGGTTGTGATCTAGGCTAGAGAATTGGGGTGCAGGGTCCAGAGGAGAATTCAGGCCTTGGGGAGGAATAGTACCTGGGAGGGTATTGTGACGTGGAACAGGTGTGTAGGGTAGGAGAAGGGGCATGGATGCCAGAGAGGATTCTAGCTTGGGGAGGGGTGGAGGAGGGGGATGCAGGGACTGGAAAGGAGTTACCACCTGGGGCGGGGGGGAAACGAGGTGCAGAGGGTTTGGGTGGTGACCTGGAACTGGCCACAGGGAGCTGAAATTGTGCTGGGGCAGGGGCAGCATGCAAAGACTCCCCCAAAACAAAAGATCAATTGATAATTCATACTTGGTGGCTACAAGCTACAGAGCAACTAAGGAAAACAAAGCAGAGAAAAGTCTCTGGGCACAATGCAAGGTAGTAAATGGGTTGGGGAGGCAGATTCACACACAGCAGTTCCAACCAACATACAAAATAAAGAAAAAATACCCTGAATGCGACTGGATTCACTTTCCCTTTACTTCCCAATTTTTCTTTGTTCAGTCCACTCCCATGCCCCAAATTCCTTAAGACACATGGTAGTCCTGCCTGGGTTTAATCATTGTGTGCATCTCAACTCCTGTTTTCTCTCCCCCACACAATGAAAGCAGGCAAGGAAACTATATCCAATTCAAATTTCACCTCTATCTCGATTGGTTCTCCTGGCCCCTGGGCCACCCCCTTTGCTAGCTACCTGAGTTTAACCCCTTAGTCACTCCTCCTGTCCATTACACTAATTCTTGTACCAGGTGTTTTCCTGGAGAGCCCTGGAGTAAGTCAATCTGGCTTCTGTTGGAGTTTCATCAGCTTCTTGTCTTGGTATGAGGGACTATCAAAATTCAAGAGGCCCAGAGCTTGAACAGCAGAATTGTGGGACAGAATTGGTCGGATGCTTCTTGACACCGGGCTGTTGAGTTTGACTAGCATCATTTGTGTACACTAAAATTACTCAGAATAGAATTTTAGGTATCTTTTCCAACTTCACTTCGTACAACCATTTGCATCATTAAATGAGTGATCTCGGGGCTTTAGTAATGAGATTCAGAACCTTTCCACGAAGATCACAGGTTCAAATCAGGTAGCAAGTGGGAAGCAGGCAGCACCTACCACCTCTGTCCCATGACTACCCCCGGAAAACAACTATGGCATTTGTCAGCCCTTGATGAACACACACACACACACACACACACACACACACACACACTTCCCTCAGACACTGGGCCATTTAAGGAAGGCATCAAGGCAGCATGTGAAAACCAGTGAATACACTCAATATTTTAGTGCAGAGCTATGAGTGATTACTTAGCTACAAGCCGGGCAATTCCCATCATGGGAAAGCTTTTTCCACACAGGCAAAAGGAAGTGACATCAGAGGCCAAAGGCTTTTATGAGCACAGCACCCTGCTAAGCTTTACAAAGCAGCAATGTGGATTCTAAAGGGTTCTCTTATTGCAGGGAAGGGCCCTCCAATCTTCCCCCAGGCTGCAGCTTTTGTATTGCTTTTACCGCAAGAGCGCTGACTGGATTCGTTAACTATCATCTTTGAGCCTTGGAATGGAATTGCTGCCGATTGTACCTTGAGGCAATAACAGCAAAAATCACCCCTTCACTGGGCCATAAAGGGACTTGGGAAAACAACATAATGCAGCTGGGACGCAATCCCAATCATTAGCTTTTAAAAAAAAAAAAAAAAAGGCTGTTTGAGAAAATTTTGATAACTCTGCCACAAGAGGCCTTTCCACGTCCCTTCTCACCATCTCGTGCGCTTTGGATCAGGAAAGGGTTAACACCCCCCACGCATGCCACAGAAGTGACAGGACCCGACTACAGGGAGCTTCAGCCTCCCCCCCATTCATCATGCCCCTTCCACAGCTTCAGTGTGGGTCACTCCACTGAGAACAGGGCTATCCATTCTCCAGGTCTATCTGTGCTGCAGCCAGGAGCAGGACTGTAGCTCAGGCAGGCAGATCTGTGGCTAGATTTAGCTTCGGTACAGGCTCCCCAAGCACCCGCAATCCCCCAGCCACATACTCCTGCCCTAGCTATGGCATGCCTTAGCAGTCCTGCTAATCATACCTCCAACTGCAGCGTAAAGAGCGAAGGAGAGAAGGGACCTACTCAGCCCAAGATGTAATCCAATTCTTTAGTGGGTTCTCATTTATACCACTCATTTATACCATTTCGATCAAAATCTTCAAGCCTAACTCATGACTGTGCTTGTCCAACTTGAGACAGTGTTTGCTCTGCACTTGGGTTGCCTTTGAGACATCTGTTTGAGCAGAGAAACCAGGGCACCCAAATCACTTAATCCTATATACAAATCTCAGCCTGAATACATAAATATGGCAGAATGAAGGAATGCACTGTGCCACTATTGTAGGCAAAATGTTTTGCACTGCATGGTCACTTTTTGGATTTCTTAAAAGGGATATAGTCAACAAGTTTGAAACCGTAGATGTGAATGTTGATAGCAACACCTATGATTACTGCAACGCCAAGATCAGCAGACAGGCGCCTCTGGTTTTGTTTTACCCCGTGGATTTGAGGAAAAGACAACTTTTGCAGGCAAGGTAAGTAGTTATAATTATATATAATATTACAGGTAAGTCCACTAGATAGTTCTATACGGTCTACAGATTAACAAGGCTTTGCCAGTACAGTTTGTGCACATCTCATACAAACACTGCAATAAGGGAGAGAAAATTACTGTAAAAAGTTAAGAACATTGTTACACGCCAGAAATTCAACACAGGGCTTCAGATGTAAGGATAACGCTGGAAACAACTTACAACTCTGTCAACCTGAAAAAATAACCCAGTTCAAGGCTCCCTTAAGATACTGTGGGATTCACTTAGATCACAGTCACATTTATAATAGAATCTGGAAAGTTTAGACAGAGTTTCAAAATTGGGTGCTTCAAGTTAATCTTCTTATCAATGTGGCTGGATTCTCAGTTCCTAATAGCCTCTGACAGTCCCTTCTTGCTACATGAAAACTCCTCTATAATTATCTTCTGTTTGTGTAAAGCAGGAGGTCCTCAGTGCTTTTAAAAATCAGGCATGCCAGGCTTATACAGAAGCCTATACCTGGCTTCAGAAGTGTTAAACTTTAAACCTATTTTTAAAATTCTCAATACAAGTCTGCGCTTACTCTTGTGATTAATGAAAGGTGAAGGAATGGTTTAAATGAGTATATTCAAATCCAGACAAGAAGTTCACAGCTTTACATTAGCAAGACTTTAAGGAGATTCATTCAAAGCAAAGTTATTAACCACACCCAAAAATCTATGGGTGTGTTCCCTATTAGGACTACATTAACATTTAATACTTTCTTCCCAGACACGTGCTTTTCTGACCCTCCTACCTCTTATCTCAACTGTTGGAGAGATCAGGCAAATTCTCAGGTTTCAGACTTATCAGGAAAGTGAACACAAAACATATGATCTGATCAAACAGACTCTTCTCTGCTCAGTTGAGCTGGACAGCAACATTTTTACATTTGTGTTTATTAGGGACACTTAAAAAGAAAACCTGGACCATCAAACTAGCCTAGTTTAGAGCGGATCTCATATTGACGGACTTGCTTATATATTTAAAAAAAAAATCAACTATAGTTCAGACTTCTGGTTTATAATACAATTGTTTAAAAGAAGTCGGCGCCTGCTGAAATTAAGACTAACCAGTAAAATATTTCTTTGGGTCTGTGTAAATAGTGGTGTAACTTGACTTGACAGGATTTGCAAGACTCAACACTGCAGATACAGTTTGCTACACTGCATTGGGCAGTTTTTACTCACTAGATGACTTACCCGGATCCTTAATTTTATTTTTTGAAAACTGAATGAAAATGTACCTGCTTCATTTAAATCCTTGCCCCGGGATGGGGATGAGGGGTTCAGTATGCAGACTGCCCCAAGAAAGGAATACCCCAGCCCCCTTGCAATGCAGCAACTTGGGGCCAAATGAGAAGCAACTCTCCATGGCTGCTGCAATGCCAGTGGGCACAGCCAGTGGAGGGGTGCATGTCTCCCAGCTGGGGCAGGGCACGGTTGGTCTGCCCTCCGCACTCCCCAGCCAGAATGAGGAATCTGGCGCAAACTGCAGTTTCCCCTCGCTCCCTGACAAAGGGGAACGGCCAGCAACATCTGTCCTCAGCTCCCTGCCCACCCTAAAGGGCACTTGGGGGGGAGTGGAAGGCTCAGAGCTAGGGCAGGACGTAGAGATTCTCTCTCCTCTTTATGGTTTTATGAGAAGCAAGCCAATTTCAAGCACGTCCTCTTTTCCTGGCACAACCAAACCCTTACTAGGGATATTAGATATTTATTTTAGTAATCATGTAGCTATGACAATTTTTAGCTGTTACAGTTACTAAAATACTACTGCTGGTGGCAGGGCTGGTAAGATAGTGTGGTCCCAGCCCTGCTCCTGAGGACCCCCGTGCCACCCCGCACTGCTGCCTCTCTACAGTAATAATCCTCATTTAACACTATAGATGTGTTTCTGAAAATGTTCATGCTAAGCAAACACGTGCTATGTGGGGTCAATTTTCCCATTACAAATAATGGAAAAGGTGGGGGTTGCGTTTCAGGTGGTGGTGGCAAAGTCAATATTTTGTTGGTGCTGGGTCGTCAACGACAACATTAGATATCTAGCAACACAAGGTAACTAACAACACAAGTCGCCGCCGTGTATTCATCCGCTCATGCATATTACCACTGTTTTCACCTTTTTATACCACCGCGAGAAGTAGTCCGCCACTTGATTATTTTGTGTTATTTCAGGGACGGTCGTGTTATTCGAAAAACGTTCCCCAAAAAATTGTGCTTTGCAAAAACGTGTTAAGCAGGCAGGTATTAAACGAGTAATTACTGTATATGGGGCAGCAGCGCAGGGTGGCAGGCAGAGTCGGTCCATGAAGGGAGCCAGTTTAAAAAATCCCATGTAGCAGCAGCCGTTTGTCCATGGGGCGGGGTGGTGGGGCCAAGCCCCATGGCCAGCTGCTCCAGCATCCCCTCCACCCTGCCATCTGTTAACCATGTGCAGTTCCACTTTCACATCCTCAGTCTCTACATATTCCCACCTGCATTAACAAGCACTGCAGATCTGGGGTCCTGAAAACAGAACATCCCACTTCATGTACTGAGGGCCGGGATGAGAATGAGGATTTTACAGTGTAGAGCAGCAATGGGCAAACCAGTCTAGTGGGTGGGTCACGTGAGTGGCCCTCCAGCTCAATGGGCTGCAAGACCATCATAAACAAGACTATCTCCTGGGAGAGGGTAGTTTTGCTAGCTGTGCTTGCGTGGCTCCAATTTTTGAGCGTGCGGATTGAACTGTAGCAGCACTTGCTTTGGACCCAGAGGGAGCGCACGGTTCTCAGTCAATGTTGTGTGCAGTCAAGCTCACATCTCACTCCACGTGCTTTTCCCTTTAGCAATCTGGCAACCCTGTGCGTGGGCAAACAAAATGTCTTGCGGGCCACACGCAGAACCCCAATGGGCTGCATACAGCCTGCTGGCCACAGACGGCCCACAAATGGAGAAGAGCTGAAAAGCTGGGGGGAGGGAGAGTTGTACACACCACAGAAGCAGTCGATTATGGCATAATTGGTGTTTTCTGACTCCTAATATTTGAGGTATGACTAGCTTCCCTACTGAGACAATGTATTGCTTTTTTCAGCATACCTTAGGCTCTGCACAGATAAAATTTGGTCATGGATTGGATGCAGATACAAGGTCCATGAAAATAAAGAATGGAAATAAAACAGATTTACAGGGTTACATGACACTGTCTGTGGATAGGCCATGTATCAAACTAGAAACACAAGGCGGGTGAGGTAATAGTTTTTATCAGACCAACTTTGGTTGGTGACAGACAAGCTTATCTTTTACCTCGCTCACCTTGTCTCTATCACCCTAGGACCAACACGACCACAACATCTGAGGGAAAACTAGCAGATACAATAGTCTGGGTCTGCTTTATCCTTCACTAAGCGTCACTTTTAATTGGTCTTTATGTGTTCTTCAAAACAAAAAGCTTAAAATAATTTGTCAGGACTAGCTCTTCAGCACCAGTTTGTGACAGTTTTTCTAGAAACATTTGTGCATAAAAGCAGCAGCAATTTGCATTTCATTTGAAAATGCTTAATCAGGAACGCCAACATTTGAGACGACATGTTTTGCTTTCCCCAGAGTCTTTTCTTGAGCTGGTCCCAATAGCTGTACATTATGAACTGGGTAAAGCACAAGTTCAACAAAGAGCAATATTCATAACAAGGCTGCATCTGATTTGAACAGTTGGTTAAGCAGCCTTTAGAGTTGTACCTTAAAGCAGTAATGTAGGTATGATGCATTTGAGGTACTCTAAGATTGAACTCAGGAATAAGTTGCCATTAAAAAGGGACATCATATTAACACGCAAGCATGCAAAAGTTTGGTTTGGATGAAAGCGAGTAAGTTCTTCATGGAATAAAAAAAGTTTTATAAGAAGATCTCCAGTAACCCTCACCTTGTATATGGAGCTCACAGGTGCCCACTTTTGAAGAAATAAGAATGGCATTAGGGTTTAGAACTGGGAATCAGGACTTGTTCTATCCCTGCTTATCATTGATTTACCACAAACCCATAGGTAACTCAATCCGTGACTCATTTTGCCCATGTGTAAATTTGGGTGTATTTACCTCCCTGCCAGAGTATTTGTGAGTAACAACTTAAGATCTTCACGTGCGAAAGGCACATGCAACAAAGCATGACCTGCTCCAATCAGATCAGTCTAACCCAATTAAGTATACAAATTTTCTTGATGCATGTAGGATGCATCAACAGAATAGATCTCCTGGGACATGCACAATATCACGTACCCCCGGAAAACAGGATTTGCAAGTAAGGCTGGATATAACAATTATGGCCTTGCATTCCTCTTACTTCAACAAGTAGCCTGTTAACACAGTAACTAGTACAACCAGCTACACGGCAGAAGTGAACAGTTTAGAAATGGTTTTGGACAAGATAGGACAGGACAGCCTACTTAAATGCATCTTATTCAGTATATGCAGCAAGGAAAGCATTACGCCTGTATGTGCCCAAATGCAGCAAAGTTGATTGAGCTCTGTTCTCTAACATTACTAGAACAGAGGGATAAGAGTTAAGGTTTTACATTGAATATGATGTTCCCTAAGTCAAGTATGATGCCATTTTAGAGTCGTGCCAGAGATATCCAGATGTTGAAACAGATTCTAAATATCTTCTTTGCTGTGTCAAAACTTCTCTTTAGTGTGGGGGGGGGGGGGAACCACCCCCTAAAATGGGCTCCCATGTTTTCCGCTTATCAACCCCCCCCCCCCCCCCACACACACACACCCCAGCAAAGCACACTGCCTCTGACTTCTAGACCAGTAGTTCCCAACCTGTGGTTCACGGACCCCTGGTAGTCCGCGACGGTAAGTAGGGAGTCCATGGAAAGTTTAGGAAAGGAAAAAGGTCTGGGCCCACCACGGGTCTGGGACTTTCCACCAGGCCATTCTTGCCCAAGGTTCGCTATTCACAGCCGGCTGGCCGCACGCACGCTGCCCTCGGGACAGGATCTTGTTACCCCAGGAGGCACCATCTGTCCTCCCGTTGCCAGCTGCGCTGCCATTTACATTCCAGCCCTCTTCCCATCCCAGTCCTTTGGTGGGCACAATCCTTATTTTTCTTTCCCTCCCTCCCCTGCCTCCAGGGTCCCTTGTGTGGTGGCCAAGGGTAGACTGAAAGGCAGGAACTGACTTGGGCCACAAGAGCCCCCCTCACAGCATTCTCCACGGATGGGCAGGACACAGCGGGGTCAGGAGCTGAAGAAGCAGTGTGGGCCAAAGGACATGCTGGCTGCCACCACGGTTCGAGACAATGAGTTGCAGCAGCCTCCAACTTGACTGCCCATTCACCACCATGGTGAATTCTTCTGTAACTGCACATAGATTTGACAGCAAACCTAACATTTGCTAGAATTGCATAAAGAGTTGAGGTCCACAGCTGTTAGTCTCATAAGATTTACAGACAGATGATTTTAGCTCTTTTTCCAGTCCTTTGGGAAAACTCCGGTTTTAGGGATAGATTAATGATATGAAATTAATGTAGTAGCAATATATCCTGCTTCGTAGTTTGAAAAGTTCTGCATGGAGGAGATGAAGTCCAGTGGATTTGCGGTGATTTAGTACCTGCAAACTAATGTCTCCAATACGTCAGTAAATCTGGTAAATGAGGTGGTTTTGTGAGGGTGATTTTTAAGATGGATTGTCTGAAATGGTGCCAAATTTTATCACTAGTTTAGTCCAATATGGAGACACCAGACACGTTCAGAATCAGAAAACGTCCTCAAACTTATCTGTATATAAAGTGAGCCCAGGAGACGATTCCTTTAACAGAAAGGAGCTTTAGCTTGATTTATCTGTTCAGAAGGGAAGCAAATGGGTCTCTTCCCCAATACCCATTTCAATGCGGGAGAAAGGAGTCACAGATTCTATTCAGCTTCAGACTGATGCTGTCAGTGCCACTGAGGAAGCAATGATGTTTCCTGATGAGGTACAGAAAGGATGCCATAGCGATGCTATGGGGCAAACCATGGGCAAAAACTCCCTTTCTGCACATTTGTGTCACATTTAGAACCCTGGCTGAGATTTTTATTAGAGACCAAAAGCAGTCTGGCTATTATTAATCCCATTCAACAGAATTCCTCTGGCAAATCTAAAAATATAGGTATGGGTGGTTAAGAGACTTACATTTCTAAAGGCCCTCGATTTGGCTGAGTATAGCAGCATTTAAGGAAAATGTCTTGATCACTGAGGTCAATACCTTCAATATTTCTTTACTACAAAAAAAGGTGCATTTATGCATGCTCATCTATTTCATTAATGACAGGAGATGGACAGATCATAGACTAAAGCTGGCTCCAATATTCCTTTAGTGAGTAATCTAGGTGCAGCATAGAAAGGGTACAAGTCAGACTTGAACATTTTAAGGGACGACAGATGTTTGTGTTGCAGATGTAGACGCAATATATCAGTGAACAATCACTTAACACCAAGATCTAGCCCTCTAGATTTTGTAGCAAAGCTGACAAAGATCCGTATCAAATACATTATGATATTGCTCTTTCCCGTTACTCATGCTGATGATTCAATTAATGTGAAACAGCAATGAAATGTCTCCATTATTAACCATGTGGGTCTCCAATCCCTTGAGGGCCAATACAAGCATGGGTGGACATAGAGGTAAGCAGAAAGAAAGGGAGAAACTGGGGAGGTAACTAAGAAAAGTCTGGTAGGAAGAATTTGGAAGAAAAAGAAAGAAAACAGATGGAAGCAGAACATGAGGCAATCGAAGTTGAGTTTGAGGGACAAGAGGAAATAAATGCTGAAAAGGACAGATCTTGATCCATTATAGGAAAAGAAAAGTGTAGTGAAGCCAGAAGGAAAAGGGGGTGTCAGAAGCAAAAGATGTGAGGTTTGTTGTCAGAACAGTATCCACTGGATAGATTGCTCACAATCGATTGTTCATGGAATAGTCTATTAAACAACTCCTGTGGTATTCTATGCACTCTGCTGGATGGTCAAATACTAGTTGATAAATGCATCAAAGATTGATGGATTTGAAATCTAAGAAGGACTAGTGTCAGCTAGTCAAACACTTATACAACACAGCATGGACTAAGAGCTAGACAAACGGTAGAAAAAAATTTCATCTAACAGTAACACTTAATGTATTCAATACAAAGATAATTCACAATCTGCAATTAAATAAAACTCAACAAACCATACCCAGCTCTGTGACGCCTTTTAAATCACAGACGGCTTGGTGGTTCAAGCGTTTATCAGCCTGGCTGGTAGGCTTGCACCTCAGGGTAGCAAGTGTTGGGCACATTTTTCAAATGCCCATTGGGGTACCTTTACATTTTTAGTCTTAGCTGCCTTGGGACAGAGAAAGTTTCCAGTTGACTCCAGAGAGCTAAGACTGAATCAGTAAGTATGGTCTAAAAATGTTATCCTCTACTATAAGACAACTCCGAGAAGCCATATTTAGCAATGAAATGGATGAGCAAGCGCTAAATTAAAAAAAAGAAAATCGACTCAAGAGATTCACTGACGATCTGCCCCGTCTCCTTTGGGTACTTTTCCTGTGCTTATTTGTATTATCTGAAGGCAGCAGGAGCACATCTTGTGGATCCGGGAGCAGAATGAGTCTTCCCCAAGGGAGCATTAAGATAGACAATTTAGATCAGGTTGCCATAGACTCTTGTCTCTTCCATAATTCATCCAGCTCATTTATTTGCACTGGTGTTCGCCCCGCTGTGCTAGAACAAGACAGACTGGAAGCCCTTCCAGGCTGGGACTGAGTAGAAGACAGAAAAAACCCAGAAGGATATAGACAGGAGTCCAAACAGGGAGATGGTTAGATCACCTGTAATCCTTACAATTACCTTTACTGAGCTGGCTTTGTAATTTCAAGATCAGTGATTGGTTTTTCTCCCCTTCAGTGCAGCTACCACCCTCTTGTGCTGTAAATACACCAGTAGAAGGGGATGGTGGGGGAAGGAATTTGAGAATCCTTCAGAAATGGCACCTTAGATGTGCCACTAGGACTGTGGGTTATTGGTAGCCGTGCAAAGAAGCCCAAACCCACTCTAGACAAGGTGTTCTACTGGGGGGTTTGGGGCAGGAACAGGAGAAGTTGCCCTTCAGACAGCTGTCTTAATGACTTTTGTACAGCGGCTGTTACGGAGGACTGAACACTCGAACCTTCAAGCCAAGTTCTTGCATCAAGTGAGGCTCATCTTTTAAATTTTCTTAAGGTGGAAGTGTTCACTATCCAGAGCAGCATGAAAGGGACCCCAACACATTCGGGGTTTTCCTTTCTGACACACTCCAATCAGCCAAGAATAGTTTGCTTAACCGAAGCCCTCCCATCTGCTTTTGTTTTCAACTGTGTTCTTCAGTCCTGGGCTACACTGAGCCCCTACAGTCAATGGGCATCTGTTCTTCTCCACCCCTCACAATCTGCCCCAAACTGCCATTCTGACAGCCATCAATCAAGCAGCAATCTGCTGACCACCGGACCCAGTGGGACACAATTTTCAAGTCAAATGTAGCAGTTAGCATAAATAAAGCACTGCCCTGTTTTTATGATTCTGCAGCTGCTTCTAGGGACTCTGTATGCAACAAAAGTGAGGGGGAAAAAAAGCAAGGGAAAATGGCAATTCTACTTCTGAGTCATAACAATTATGACGTTGTGATAAGAAATGCTTTTCTATGAATTTTTAAGTACCAGTAATCCTGGTTTGCAATTGTCCCCGGGGAAAGAGGCGAATAGATTGAAGGAGATTGACAGCTATTTTCATCCCAACAAACATAGCTACAACTTAACCATCCTTAGCCTCACTCAGATTCCTGACACTACTTGGCTTCTAAGCTTCCTTTGGCCCCAGGAAAAAAAAGGGCTTGCCATTTAAATGGGAGATGCTTTTGTATGAATGTGTCTTGGAAAACCAGCATTTATTTTTAAACGCCAAGTGTAAGAATCAGTGTAACAAAGCTCTCTGTAGGCATTTGTCACAGTCTTCCAAAATACTCTGCGGAAAAGTGAGGCAGCAGAAGAAAGCTCAAATATGGAGAGCCCATTTCTCTACAATCACCATGTTCTAACAAAGAGGGCCAATACATTCCATGTAAAGCTAACCCCAAGCAACTAGTTTCACCTGGCTCACTATTAACCTACTCAGGATTTTACATCCCTGCTGTGAAATGTTAATCGGTCAAACTATATGTTTAACTGGCCTGACATTACACCATGAGCGGCAGGGTCCAGCAAGGCTGTGCGCTGGTTACCGGTAAGCATCATCCAGAAAGAGTGACCCTAACCAGGTAATTGGTTAACTGTTTACCCATTTACATACCTACCCTACAGATGTGGGAAACACAGAATGCCTTGGAACAAATGGTTTCGTGGGTTACCATCTGTAGTACTCTGCAAATCTGTGGGTATGAATATGGATACAAATTTTGCATCTAGAACCCTGTAAATTTGCAGATATCCACTTTGTATCCACAGGTATTCACATCCACGGATACCAATGCAGATATCCGCAGCTCATTTCCATACAGATACAAATTTTCCATCGGGATAGGGTTCTAATCATCTATACTAGTTCTGTCTCACTAATGGTTCAGAGTTATATTCTCCTGGATGACTATGCTCCAAATTGTGTTCTGCATCCTTCTATGAAGACCATGCCGTGATCAAAATGACTAAATTTCCTGTTCCCTCAGAACAAAGATCAAAACTGTCCTCATGGACTTTCTGCCATAATTATCTAATTGCTGGTTTCGAATCCAGCATTTTAGCAGTTCCAACAGAGCACACATCAGTAATACAGTAACTCTAAATTTCTAGGAGTTTTGTTGCAAATGCACAGCCAAATCTTTTTTCAGAAGTGACATCGGAAGCTGTTTTCTGTCTGGTTAGAAGAGTCAATTGATCCACACACCTGCAGAGAGAAGTTTAGTGGGCCACAAAACACAGCTGAATAAAAGCTCTGGCTCCCGTGACTGCAGCTTTGATATCTCTGCGCAAGGTGAACATTGGCTTTAAATTTAATGGAACACCGATCTGCCAAAATAGATATTAGTACACATACAGAACCCATGTGTGTTCTGCTGCATCATTTCTAAAGGTAGCAAACACTGCACACAGCAAGCAACTGGATTACTAATACATAGCATTTCCCTTTCAATATCATACATTGTGCAGCTACTCCAGTTAAGGGCTTTAAAAAAAAAAACTGAAATGTGATGTGTATTGGTCCTGGGTATCTGCCATATTTTGGTTACTTTCTGCAGTCATCTTGTGACACAAGAACATTTAGACTAACAGCACAGAAAGATGGGAGACTGGGCAGCAATCAACATTTCAGCCAGACAAGCTTTACATTTTCCCTTTAAAACTAGACCACATTGAAAAAGAACTACAAATATCTCCATGAGACATTGTAAGTATGCTCCAAACCCCAAGATCCTTAAATCAAAGATGTATATTTTAGCTTGTTAGATTAGGAATCAACCTGTTTATATTTTACCTTTCATGAAAACAGCGCAGTAGCCAGAATTAATGCATGCAAATTAATTTGTTTTCTATAGAATGAAATGAATTATGAATGATGTGAAGGAAAGCTGCCATGAAAATGGTGTTTAGAGTCTGGAGATGTTCTATTATGCACTAAATTTTCTATTCCATTAATTTCTAGGGCACCTCACACATACAAGTCTCCTCCCACCTCTATTACTCACCTTTTTCTGGGCACCAGTTTTTCTACTGATTACTGATTTTTGCCTGTGTCCGAGCAAGCTGTCTGAGAACAGAGTGAGATTGTAGCTTTTTGGTTTTGAAACCCAGCATTTCATTATCCACCAAACACTTTGATGCAAACATTAAACCACACTTCAACTCAGACATTGTCTGATCGGATATTGCCTGCCCCCTAATTTTGAGAAAGGCGCAGCCAAGAGATTTCACCTCGACCTATGTGTCTGGGAGGGAGGAGAGGTCAATGGATAGGTCCATGTGTCAGTTCAACTTAAAAATGGTTACCCAAATAAAATCACATTTATATCAGGCAAACAGGGAGGAAGTCAGTCTCCATGCACACCAAGGAGAAAGCAGCGACAACGGGAGGAAGGAACTCAGCCCTTCTATGCCATGTATAGTTCACCTATAGGTAGTGAGAAGGTCACACGTTCTCCGTTACTAGGGCCCTCTGCCAATCCCAGTCACTGACTCCCTCACTCAAGATGTGAACACCATCTCCTGTATCAGAGGCAGCAAGGGGAAATGGGGGAGGAGGGGAGGAGAGCCGACTTAAAAGGGGATGGGAACAGAAGAGATGGAGGCGTAGCGGGGAACCCATCACAAGTAGGGACTGAAGCCATTCCTGTTTGCAACAGGTTCCCTGCTGTGCCTCTCCCCTTATCAACTAATTGAATAATCGATGGAAATTCTATCGACTTACTCAATTAGCTGAACAATCAAACATTAACATCCCTAACCTGTTGCCTCAGCTCCTGCTGCACATCACCTTCTCTTCATCACTTAGTGCCTCACCTACCACCCCTTGACCCATTTCACTAGAAGTGGATGACAGGAGAAGCATCACTTGATGATCCCCTGTTCTGTTCATTCCCTCAGAGGCATCTGGCATCGACCACTGTCAAAAGACCGGATAGTGAGCTAGATGGACCTTTGGTCTGACCCAACATGGCTGTTATGTTCAGACATTTACTCAATGACTCTGCTCCCAATGTGGTCTAAGGACCTCCAGCCGGCCAAATCTCAAGCTGTCTACTTCATTCAAACATGTTTGGCACCTGTCAATCTCTCCTTGACACCTTTATCCTCACATGGCACCTTTATCCGCGTTGGACACAAGTTCTCCTCCCACCCCTCTGACTGCATGTTCAGTGGATCTTGCTGTCCTACTCCGGGCTCCTACGCTATGGGTGTGTCCTCAGCCCTTTGTGGTTCTCCCTTCACACCACGTGTCTGATTTCAGCTCACAGGATTCTGTTATCTGTGCACTGATGACTCAAAGCGCTCGCGCTCTGCTGCTACAACCTTGCTGTCTGTCTGCCCAGCTTCTCACCTTGCGCGCCCGTTTCAGATTCTCAGCACTGGGCCTCTTTCATTCAGCCCCCCACCCCGACTTCCTTGAGCTTCCCCACATGACCCTCAACAACTGGTTTCTGCTGCACAGAGTGAATCTCAAACCTGCTTTGTTAGTCAGACCACAAGCTTCTTTGAGCCAGGCATGAACATCCTGGCTTTTTATCAACTCCCCCACACAAGGCAAACATCCCCCACAAATCAAACAAATAATTGGGGGAGGGGTTCAGATATTTGAGAAGCCACAAAAGAGCAATGCTCAAGATTTTGGGATGCCGATCTGTAGCATCACTACTCCCAACGAGAAGCCAGGTTTCTGAAGTTACAGTACAGTACCACACCCGACACGCTCACAGGCTAGCAAATGTGTGTTCCAGCCCCTCCCCATCTCGGGGGGGGGGGGGGAGAAAGGGTAAGGGTTTAGAGCACCAGCACAAACTCCCCAATGCTGGGGGGAGCCCTGAGTCAAGGAGGCTTTAGATTCAGGCGGATTGTTATAATGCTGAACATAAGGATAGACCGGGGGGGGGGGGGGGGGCGGCATACACATACGCACACTCAACACATTCACTGTCTCACGCCCCTGCCCAGACCCACCTCTTCTGTTCCACCAACCCAGAAGTGTTGGGGTTGAGCCAGCAACCCCCCAAAACACGGTTTAAAGCAGCCAATGAAGAGTATATAGTAAGATTGTTCTGAAAGAAACAAGGCAACCACAACGGAAAGCCTGTGAAACCTCACTAGTCCGATAGATGATATGGTAGGATGCATGGGCTTTTCCTCCCCAGTAACCTGTTCTGAGATTAGGGGCTTGTTCCTGCCCAATGCAGAGAGTGTAAGTGTAAGTGCAAGTCAAAACAGCCAACATGAACATGCGTGCAAGAAACCTGATCCCACATTAACCACAGGGATGGGTGCCAAATGACCCCTGCCTAGCACCAGAAGCTGGCCCTGGGGGGAGGAGGGCAAAGGTTAGGAGCTTGGGGGGAAACCAGGCAGACTCCAGCCGGCAGGAGCAGCTAAAGCCGGGACCTTCAGAACTCCTTCAACATACAGTTTTGACTGGGCGTTCTCTGCCTGTATTGATTGTCTGCTTGCTCCAAGCTTCTGCTTTTCTGCCCCATGTCCCTCCACACCTGCCCCTCCTATCTTTTTGTCCCCTAACATGTCACTTGCCTTCCACCCAAGGAGAACACCCTACCTGTATGTCCTCTCCCACTCTGTGGCTGTCTTGTCTGTTTAGACTATAAGCTGTTCAAGGCAGGGATGATCTGCTACTGTTTGTAAAGGACCTGGTGCAGTGAGGCCCCTTTCTTTGCAAGTCCTTAGGCACTATCAAAATAAAGAATGAATAAGGGTGTTAAATTTATCAACATCGGGATTTTAAACCCCTTTCTGGGACAAGCCCAGTCTTTGCACACATGCTGCCCATTTTTGACCTAATGCTTCGGTTAGAGATTGCACTGCGGTAACACCTAGAGGCCCCAAAGATCTGCTCCCCCCCCCCCCCCCCACATATGCTACGTGCCCTATAAACATAGGGAGAGAGAGAACACCTGCTTCCAGGCTACTAAAACAGACATGGGAAGTAGGGCAAAGAGAAGAATGGAGAAGGAAATAACTTGCCCTGTGACTTGCCCAGGGCAAGTCAGTGGCTGGTGTAGAAAGCAGGTCTGACTCCTACCACAAGGCCCTAACCACTAGTCCATGCTGCTGCCAAGGTAAACTAGGAGTGTGGTTTCTAGTCAGGGCACAGGGCTATCCCTAGCACCCTCACAGTCATGTATTGCCTCTGGAGCACAGCTATCCGAGTCTGCCTACACTGCACTAGCAAGGACCTGTGGGATGCAGGCTGAGGTGTGGTCAGTAAGAAGGCTCAAGCTGTTTAAATAGTCAGAGAAGAAAGAGGTGGCCAACTTTCTCTCAACTTCCCCACCTTACTCTTAACTTGGTTCTGTGATAGGCACAAGTCTCCTGTTACCTAAAACGATAAGTAAAACACAAAAAAATTAAAAACTTCCAAAATAAAACCATATTAATTCATGAGCAGTGAGCCTCCTGTCACATCTGACAGCAATCACTTCTGTATTTGACAAATATTATCTGGTCTCAGTCCTGTAGTATTTTAGGGAAGAGGGATTTGGAAGAGCTACATTTCCCTGGAACCACGGTGCGTGCTAAAATCATGCCAAAAATCCTGATTGCCTCCCCTCCCCTGTTAGGAACACCTTGAGAGGCTGGAATGAGCGACATGGTAGGAGCTGAAATTAACTAATTTCATAATTGAAATGTATCACAAGTTGGCAAAGAGCAATTCTGGATCACACCGAGCAGTTTTATTTTAAAGGATGTTAAGACTTTTGGCGGTAGAACAGATCGCCTGTATCCAACAGCATCTTCCCCTCATTAGCCAGATAGAAAAATTCACGGGAAAGTCTTAGCGAGAAGTACTCCCATGCTGCCCTCTGCGGCCCCAGGCATACCCCTTGGCCACACCTCTTAAAGACAGCTTAAATTCGGCTTCAACTGAAGAAAACACTAGTATCCTGAGGGCCCCACAAGCCACCTTTAATGGGAGCAACGTGGTATATCCTAGAGCACACAAAGGATTAACTCAATTTAAAGGAAAAGTTCCTTCTGGTTAAGCATTTTTCCAGCAAGTGACCAAGACAGACAAGCATCACAGCTAAATTTCAGACCCTCTCAGTGTCAGAGCTGGACATAGCTGTGAAATTCATCCTGCACTCCACCCAAGAGAGAACAGTCTAGTTTAGATCTCAAGCCCCAAATATCCAACACCAGAGGGTAACTGATCACAAGCTTAGCATCTCTGAGCTTAAGATAAAAGTCTTGCAGTTTGTCTTCTACTGGAAGCTGATGCAGGAAAGGTATATGGGTACATACAATTCAGCTTCAATGTACCCTACACATAAGAGGTCACTTACCTACCTCCCCAATCATATTTAAGCTCCTCTACACACGTAGCGAACTTTTCAACCCTGGTTGCCATGGAGGGCAAGAAAAACAGGGACGCAACATGAAATGCAAACAAATGTGAATTTAACATTGCAAGGCTGCATGCACAAGCACCACCAGCCAGGAAGCTCCAGAGTTAAGGTGCCGTTCCAAACCCCCAAGCTGAGCCCTGGTGTGCACACTTGGCAACCGAAGTACAACCCCTGACTCCAGGTACGCGGGATGGTAGGTTATACCCCTCGTTAAGGGAGGAGGGGGAAGAAAGAGCAGCGAGCGACTTGCTCACGGTTACACATCGGGTTGCCAACATTCTACTCGCACAAAACCAAACACCCTTGTCCCCCCCCCATACTCCCCTCCCCGTTCTGAGGCCACGCCCCTGTGCACTCCATCCTCCCCTTTCTCATCATCACTGGGCTGTAGCAAGGGCTCCAGCTGGCGGTGTGGACTCTGGTGCGTGTCCAGGAACAAGGGGTCCGGGCTGTAGGATGATTGGGGCTGGGGGATTGGTGTGCAGGCTCCGTGTGACACTTACCTCACGTAGCTTCCGGCAACAGCAGCAGGAAGTCCCTTGCCCCCCGGCTCCTAGGCATAGGCATGGCCAGCCAGCTCTGTATGTCGTCTCATCTGCAGGTGCAGCCCACACAGCTCCTACCAGCCATGGTTCCCAGCCCATTGGAGTTTCAGAGCCTGCACATGGGGTGGGGGCAGCATCCGGAGCCCCCCAAGTGTCCCAAACATAGGGATCCAGAGGGTATTGGACAGGCTGCTGCTTCCAGGAGCCACGTGGAGCCAAGGGAGGCATGGAGCCTACTTTAGCTCCACTGCATCGGCCACCAGATTTTTAATGGCCCAGTCCTCAGCACTGATCAGAGCTGCCACAGTCCCTTTTGGACCAGGCAGTCAGTTGAGAACTGGACACAAACATTACGCAAAAGGCGGCACAAAAAGTGAAGCATCTTCTCCAAGGCCACATAGCAACTCAGCAGCAGAGCAGGGCTCTCCTAAATCCCAGTTCAATGCCCTCTCTCAGGAGTGGCCAACCCATTTAACGAAGAGAGCCAAAACAGCGGCGGAAAAAATGCGAAGCGCCACCCCAGAACTGTCAATCAAACGAATAAAAAAAACACAGAACAGAATTGTTGAGCAAAAACAAACAAAAAAATTTTTTTTAAAGGAGGCTGCCCCTTTAAGACAGCTGCCATCTTGGGGTCCATTTTTAAAACCCCCAGCTCCAACCCAGTAAGCTCAGGGAAGCCGGGGGCCGTGAAGCCGGCAGTGACCGTATGGGGGGTGTGCATGAGCAGCTTTGAGAGCTGCACTTTTGGGGGGCAAGAGCCCGCGAACCGCAGGTTGGCCACGGCTGCCCTGGCCACTGAATCCCACATTTCCAGTTAACATGAACATTTTGCCCCTACAGATTGATATATATTATTATCCACACAGTGATCTGAGTGCTTTACAAAGCCCCAATATGCAAGCAGACTAACACACACACACACACCCACCCACCCCCAACCAGGCTGGCCAGTTGCAAGAGCAGAGTACAGGCTGAGGGACCACTGTGTCCTATGGTCAACACCCTACAGTCATGGGACATTCTGGTGGAGAGCACAGCTGCTGGCCCACGGTTTTCATGAACTATGTGTCTCACTGTTGGGCTAGTTCACAGCAATTCCACAGACCCCACAATCTACTTCAAAGAAGAGCTATCTGCACATAGGCCCAGTAGGTCATTCCTCAGATGAGCATTTAGGCTGGCAGAAGATTTCCAGAGTGCATGCTTGGGAAGCAACTTTCAATGCTTGCAACAACAGAATCAAAATCAATTCCTTTTGAGTCCCAACTAGGAGTTCCAACTAAGGCCAACCCGTTGTTTCCCAGCGAGGACAATTTCCATGCCAAACTTTGGAAACCAGTACTCACTGGAGCTCTGTTAAACTAAAACGAAGCAACTTTTAACCAGGGGTAGAAAAAAACCCCTCAATTAAATTTCAATGGCCAAATTCCTTTTTTGCTCAATCTTCCTCCTGTGGCAACAGATTATGATTTATGACCACCAGGATGTCTCAAAGCTACCAATTGAAAACAGGGGCTGATAGTACAAACTGCTCTGCAACTTTCTCTACTTGGCATCTTTTACACTACACATACAACATGTCCAGGGTCTTCAGGCATTAGAGCCAGAAGGTATTAAAACAATTTAGATGCAAGTGTATTTTAGATGCGACAGAGGGCTTACCAAAAAAAAAAGCTAGGCTTGACGGTGGTATCTTCTGCGAAGGCTATTGTAATTTGGCGCCCAAGTGTATTAGACCTTATTAGGATGGATGACTGGGTGGCTCAGGGGATTGGTAATGGGATAGAGAGACTTTCACCTCTAGGTCACCCTCGGGTTGAAATCCAGCCCAGCTCAGTCATGACTGAGCCTTTACAGTCTGAAAGCTGTTCAGGCATCATCCCTTGCTTTGCAGGCATGAACCTAAATCACAAATTGGCCCTCTTGTCAACAGCCTGAAGCAGAGGTTCCGGACAGAAAAGGCCTAGTGACAACTGCCTTCCCCGGGGAAGAATTCTGTTACACACCAAATGTTTTAGGGGTGCTGAACTATTACTTCAATTACAGTAGCATCCCACATGTTCTTCCTTTACATTTGAAAAACCATCTAAGATGTTCCCTGACTCAAAGAACTTAAAGCATGACCAAACTTGTACTGCTTCTGCCTGGACTATTCCCACTCTGAACAAAGGGATCTACGTTTTCAAGTCCTTAGCCCAGAACCCTTCACAAGCAGCACAGATCTAACTAAAGAGAAAAGATCCCAGGTTTAACACCACAGAATACTGAGCCCCAAGGAAAAAGCCTTCAAAATTACTGAAGGCAGTAGACAGTACCATGGGACCCCCCGACTGAAATCCCTGGTTAGCTGCTGGAATTTTGTCCAGCTTGGTAAATATTTTTAAGTCCCAGATTATTTAAGTGGAACACTTTAAAGCCTGTACACAAATCCCACTGTTCTTCCAAGCAATTTCACCCCATGCATTTCATCTAATTGTCTCCTCAAACCAGCAGGAAAAGTAACTCACTGAAGACGTGCATGTGCACATGCACATCCCTTGCCACTTATCTTCACAGATCTTCCCACTCCTGCCCCTAGGGAAGGAACCTGGTTCTGCCCTGTTCTGACCAGTGAACCTCTTAGTCAGAGCTGGTCAGTTTCCTGCCCTGGAGCACACAAATATCAGATTTCCCAATTCCCAAAGGATGTTGCAGATACTCATACTTTCCCAATTTGCTACTTGGAGGTTGTGACTGCTCCAGGCAGAAACTTTAAGTGGGCAGTAAACCAGTGCCTCCCAGTCAGATACTGGAAGGGGACTGATATCTTTTGACTCAGGCATAAAAAGGTTTAAGATGTGACCAATTGTTTTCATCTCGGCTTCGTCTACACTGCAGTGTTTTTGCACAAAAAGCCTTTTGCAGAAGAGTTCTTCCGCAAAATCTTCTTGTGCAAAAGTGCGTCCGGACCTCAAAGCGCATTGCAAAAGTGATGTGCTCTTGTGCAAGAGAGCGTGCACACTGCATGAACACTCTTGTGCAAGAAAGCTCTGATGGCCATCAGAGCACCTCTGCTTCTTTCTTGCGCAAGAAACCCCTGCGGAGCATCCATACTTGCCTTCTTGCACAAGAACTCTTGCACAAAAAGGAGTAATTCCTTGTGGGGAGAGGAATAACTGTACCACCAAAAGCCTTCTCTTCTGCCGATTTACTTGTGCAAAAGCACACTTGAGGTGTGGACGCTCCACCGGTTTTTGCGCAAAAACCTTGTAGTGTAGTTGCAGCCCCCAAGTATAAATAGGGATGTTCTCCTTAGCATCCTATCTAGATGCAAAGCTCAGTATTGCATATCCTCCCTCGATTCTGCCTGTTCTTGACAAGTCACATACTTTCGGCATTCTGGAGTGTTGCTGTGAGCTCTGAAAAGACGGCTACTCATCCCACCTAGGGATGAACTTTAGCTGTAACTCAAGCGCCCTTAAATCTTTAGGAATGAAAGGTGCTACATGTATGAGTGAGATATCAGCATAGGGCTCTACGGGAAGCAGCTAAGAACCCTTCATAATCCTAAGGATTTTGTGAACAAGATGTGCTAATAAGGCATACAAACCCTTCCATTTACACTGGTTTTGATTACAAGGACGTATGAAGCATCCTGCAGAAATTGCCTGACAAGAGTTTATTTGGATCTTACTAGTGTTGGTAAAACATGTACAGTACTTGCACTATTTTTGCTAGATTTTAGGCATGTGCTGACAAATTTCAGTAAGATACATTTTCAGTTATCCAGAAACATACTGAAGTATTGAACTGCTTGCATATCTATAGTAGTGAAACTAAGTACAAGCACCTTATACCTAACCTATACCTTGCCAACCCTGGGAACCAGGCCCGTTTCCTGCAGCTGATGGTCACCAGCACAAAACCCAGCTGCAGACAGGGACAGCTGCCAATCGCTGCTTCCAGCAAAGGCTAGTGTGCAACAGTCAATCTCAGGTTTCCTTGCCTGTATTTTGGATTTGCACTATTGCAGCTAACACAAGTGTCTCACTTCTCACAATTGGAAGTTCCCAGTGGAGGCAAAACCCTAACTGTGGGCATGGATGGCAGGGAGAAAATATTAAAGCTATTTCCTTATGGACACAAAATATGTTCCCACCTCACACTATATGAGAGCAAACGCCCTGATCTTGCAAACACACTCATGGGTAATGCCACTTAGTTTAATGGGACCCTTCACCTTTAAGTTACTTGTGGGTGTAAGCGAATCCCATAGCATCACCAACTTGCAACAAGGTGACAGTATGCTAATGCCCAGCCTCTACACAGAAGACCTGGATCTTTTACAAAACCTTCCCATAAATAGCCATCTATTTTAAGAGTTCATACAATGGGATGTGCAGGGTGTTTACAAGTCCGTGTTACAGGAGCACACAGTCAATGGCTGTGTTTGCCTTGTTTGTTTCATGAGTACCAAATTGAACCCTGCAAACACGTCACAGTGAGTGATAACTTGACTGTCCATCACAAAATTGTGGAAGGAAAAAACCCTCAATCTAGTGCCACAAATCCTCACTCTCCTGGCAGCTTCATGGAGAAAGCGATCACTAATGAATCAAGTTGCTCTGGCCAACAGTCGGACAGGTTTTCTGTAATCAATCTGAACGCATTTCTGGAGCAGAGCTTGCCATGGCAGTTGCCAAGAGAAGAGCAGCTCTAGGAGAGCAAAACTCATTGCAAAGTCACTGCACAAGCTTACCAGCTGAGATTTGTAGCCACATGAGTGCTCCTCTCAGGAAAAACAGACAGCCAGTTATTCTAGCCCAACTACCGGCTGCACATCTACATTAAAAGCGCTTCATTCACCATTGCCCATGAAACCTATCAGTGTCGATCTGCCACCCAAATTAGCACACTGCTGGGTGAGAAGCCTACTGCATGGCCACCTGAGGCTGTGTGTCTCTAAACCGTTGTCTATTGTTTGCCTTGTAATTGTAAGTGCTTTCAGAGACAGTTGGCTCCTTTGCTAATTGTGTGTGTGGTTTCAAGCACACCATTGGCACTCAGGCCTGGTCTGCACTAACCTCCACCCTCCCATGTAAAATCCCATTTAATTGGCTAACCAGTTAACCACTACCTTTGACGGGTTAAGTCATTAAAGAGGGGGTGTGGGGCAAGTGCCCTCTGACAGCCCTGCACAAGCCAGCAGCACCACACAAAGGCCCAGGTACCAGCAGCCCCGCACAAGGGATCAGCTGGAGCAGCCCTCTGCCCATGGTTGGCTGCAGGTAGGCAACTTTTCCTGGGTACTATTTACTGGGTAATGGTTAACTAACATCCAAGTAAGGGTGGTGCTTACTGGATAACCACTTACCCATTCACATCCCTAGTCACTTCAGCACCACACAAGTATTCAGTCTGGTGGAGCATCGGCACTGACGGGAGAGTGCTCGGAGAATGATTTATTGCATCTAAACAGACGTGATAAATCGACAGCCAGTGGATCAATTGCTGCAGCATCAATCCCAGGCACAGTGGAGACAAGCCCTCTGAAGCAACCCTTCTGCATCCAGGAGTTTCAATGAAGTGGACTCGAGGGTTATTTTATGCCTGAAATGCCTAAAAACTCACACAGGTTAAATGTGGAATTTAAACAAGTCATTATCCACCTCAGCCTCAAGTCAGAGCTTTCTTCAGCCCGAGCTAAACTCTTCCCCCTCATCAGAAGGCTGAAGTGAAGAAATAAAACCATCAGTCCTTACCTTAGAAATAATCCTAAAATATCAATTGTCCTTCAGTTTCCCAATGTTCCTTGCTTCATAGAACTGTGGGTTGGGATGACAGGTTCTTCCCTTTTCCTTTCAGCATCCCTCTAAGCATTTCATAGGTTCCCTTTTATATTACTGCTTTTATGAGCCCATGGTTAACCTTTTCTCTGCCTTTTAACGCGGAGTCCTGTGGCAATTCAAAGACCAACCGATTTATTTCGATATAAGCTTTTGTGGACAAAGACCCACTTCATCATGCATCTGACAAAGTGGGTCTTTGCCCACAAAAGCTCATGTCCAAATAAATCTGTAAGTTTTTGAGGTGCTACAGGACTCCTTGTTTTTGTGGATACAGACTACTGACAGGACTACCCCTCTGTTATCTGCCTACATTGGCATTGAGAATAACAAGCTCATTAGGTAACTAATTTTGGATCTGTTCATTCTCTCAAGAACCTGAAAATATAAAAGGGCATTTCTCAGCGAGGCAGAGCAGAGAGAATTGCACAAATTTGGCATTTTTAGGTCAAGCCAGACTGGAGATATGGGCCAAAGGAACTGGAAAACAAGTCAATTTCAACTCAAACTCTGGTTTTAAAAAAACTCGGAAAAGTGTACGACAGGCAGGGAGGAGGTGCACAACAGGCAAGCTCTTGTGAACGTTGACTCAAACATCTTAGAAAAATCCTAGTGCGGAATGAGATGTAGCATGCCATGCTTCAAGACAACAAAGGAGATGATAAAGAAAAGTTTGTAGCAGTGGGTTTGAGCAAGATCAGGATTAGGGTTGACAAAACGCCTATATCCTCCCCCTTCAAAATTTATTAATAGAAGGTCTTCTAGACACTTTTCCAATCTGTGTCTAGTGAAAGATCCTGTTTTTCCTGCATTGGTAAGGAGGATAAATATTTTCCTCCCCACGTACACTTTCAACAGGAACTCACTACGCTGCATAAGGCTTGGCAATGCTCTTGGAACACATTTTGCAGGATTTCAGTACAGGTTGAACCTCTGTGGTCCAGGACTCTTTGGTCCGGCAACATCTGTGGTCCTGGTGGATCACGGCTGTTGCTGCACTAGAGCGCGCCAGCACAGTGCAGAGCCAGCCAGTGGGGCCCACAGGGCACCGGGGACCACGGGACACCAGAGCCCACAATCAGCTGGGCTGTGAAGCCCACGGAGTGGAAGGGGACTGCAGAGCCTACAGAAGGTGGAGCTACAAGTGCCCAAAGGGCCGCTGGAACCAGGAAGGCGGAGAGGGAGGGGGGCTGAGGGAGGGCAGTGTTGCCAGGGAACCAGGGGGAGGAGAACAGCAGAGAGACTGATGCCTCTCCCCGCCCAATATTTGTTGGACCAGGAAACTCCCTTCTTCAGGATCACTCGGGTCCCAAGGGAACTGGACCAATGAGGTCCAACCTGTATTCTTCCTCAACAGGACAGTCTATTAAGAATCAATTCAATTAAGAAATTGTTTCTTTTAGTTTGTAAAACAATCCTCATTGCTTTCTAAGAGACAGGAGGGAAAATAGCTTCAAATAACCTTTCCAGTGCTAATTGAACATGTGGCACTGAAATCAGTAGCTACCTAGAGAACTAAGAAGTGGTTTAATAGTTTCTCTTCCCCCTCCCCTAGAGATACAAGGGATTTGTGAGAAACAAGATTTCTGATCTCAGCTTGTTGTCCCAAGCAAGCATGTGTTTCAAATTATTCCCTCACCCCTCCCTGGACAGCATAACAAATAGCCAAAGACAAAATGTGCCAGTGAATGGCATCGTAGCCCAATCTATCGATGACATACGGGCTGACATGCAATCCTCTCTTTCCCCTCCCTCCCTTCCACCCCCTCCCCCCCCCCCAGCCAACACCCCAGTCAACCAGAAGAGATTGCCACTTCTGGTACATCTGCAGGGAGCTGGAATTCACAGGTACCGGCTCTGCTTTAGAAGGGCGGGTTCAATAGATGTTATCAGGTCAAAAGAAAGAGAAATTTTCAGGATTAATTTAATTTCCATCAAGAGGGAGTGTGTGGGGAGAGGGGTGTTAACAGCACATTCCGCAGAAAAAATAAAATGTAACTGTTCTAAAGAGAGGTGAACTATATTCCTAAATGACCCACAAGTACAGTATGGGCAGCAGCATTTCTTCACCCTCTCCATGGCCTGCTATTTGGCAAATCACTGGAAACCATGAGAACTCTGAAAACCCCCCATGAAGAGGGATAAAAATCCCTAAAAATAAGTCAGTCTCAGACTTGCGAGGAGACAAGATGACAACCAATAAGGGATTTTACCTTCTGACCCATGTTCCCTGTAAGCTGAGTGCTTAGGCAGCCACCCAAGAGAGATTCATAATGCCACCCAGCTAATTAGCAGGGTGCCCACAGCATGTGCTTCTACTGATGGTGCACATCTGCATGCACCTCAGCGCCTATAAAATTTATTCCACACATGGACAGGGGGGAAAAAATTAGATCCTTTCTTCTCTGATTTCTTTGCGGCAATTTCTCTCAAAAATCCTATAGCTAAGGCATGGAATAGCTGGTATGCCAAGAATTATGCCCTGAGGGAAGACCATTTAATTCTAATCTAGAAAGTTGTAGACCAGGTTAAGACCCCAGGAGGTCACTAGGGTCAAGCTGAATCATTGCTTAGATTAGAAGCTTAAGTACCCAGCACCAATCCCTCAGTGCCGGTTCTGAACCCACAAGGCAGTCCCATCCACTCCGTGGTGCACAACATGTCTCTGGGAGACAGCGAATTGCTTGCAAGCCGTGTGAGCAGGGACAGCGAACCGTGAGCCTATTGCCTGCCCCAGCAGGCAGGGACAGCCACGCCCGAGGAGCTGTGTGGGCTGGGAGCTGGCTCCTGTGAGAAGTGGCCTGACGTGTTGCGGCTCTTGCCACTGTTGTTCCTAGCCTTGTTGAGGAGACGGCCCTGCTGGTCTCCCCCACTGTCCCTAGAGCTGGGGAGGGGAAACTAAGGACCAGGGGCCAGATGCAGCTCCCGGCTTGCCTGGATCCAGCCCCCGAGGCTCTGGGCTCCCCCCTCAGCATTGGGGAGCCCATGCTGGCACTCCAGTCCCTCCTCTTGCTCCTGCCATTCTCCAGCAGGGGTGGAGAACACAAAACCTACTAACCTGGGCCCCACAAGGCTCTGGTGTGCAAGGGGAATGTGGAAAGTTACTTTTTGCCTTTCAGTCAGGGGCCATGTCAGTGAAGGTTTGTTTCTGCTTCTCCTTTGTGTGAAGCTCCCAACTGATTTTTCTGTGGGTCAGCAGCTCCCGACCCAAAAAAGTTTCCCTACCCGTCCTAGAGTCCTGCAGCGCCTCGGCTATCAAATTCTATATCCACACAGGGCTCTCCAGACCTCCCTTCCGCAGCACTCATTCATGCACCAGCATGTGCGTGTGCAGGGGGAGTCATGCAGCTTTCATCAGGGCACTAAGACTACCTGAACTGGGGAACACAGCCAATAAGCTGCTTGTGCGCTTTGAAGCCCAGGGAATGCTCAATGCCCTTCCCCCTCCTTTCCTCTCTTCTGCTGACAAGATGCACATACAGAACAAGGCAAGAGACCAAACACTGGTGAGTGGGGTTAATAGGTACCATTTGGAATAGAGATCCAGGAACTGTCCTGCAAGAAGCACAATTTCAGTGCAGGTGCCCATATACTTAGCCAGGAAAGGAGCTTTACAAACTGTAGTAAAGCACCCCAGTACTGACCCAACCTCCCTGCCCCACAGAAGATCTCAACTTCTGGCTACCCATTACCCTACGACAGAATTTACTGTACTTCAGTAACTGCAAAAAAGGCACCGCCCGGTACTTGTATCCACTCCACTCTCACTTCGACTCCACCCTCACTTCAACAGGCAAAGCACCAGAAACGCCTCTTGATGCCCAAGATAAACGAACAGTCAGAAGCAGAGAAGGGAGATGGGTCACTGGCTTAAAACTACCCACAGTCCTGCACAAGCAAGGCGGAGGAGTGGGTACAGACAGGGTGTGTTTAGACTACAGGGGGTTTTTAAATAGCCTTTTTTCAAAAAAGAATTCTGCTGCATCTAGACTGCTGCCACGTTCTTTCGAAAGTAAACTGAAAGAACGCGGCACGTTTGAAAAAACTGGAAAGCCTTGTTTTGTGAGGAAGAATGCCTTTTTTCGAAAGTGCTTTTCCAAAAAAGGCGCTATGGAATGCAAACTGTGCTTTTTCGAAAGAGAGCATCCAGACTGCCTGGGTGTTTTCGAAAAAAGTGACTTGCTTTTTTGAAAGTACTGGTTGTAGTCTAGACGCTCTTTTTCGAAAGAGGCTTTTTCAAAAGTATCTTTCGAAAAAGCCTCTTCTGAAAGAGGCTTGCAGTCTAAATGGAGCCACAGAACTAAAGTACCATCCCAAGACTCCTCTGACTACAAGCATCCTGCCCATTACAACACGGACACTTCCAGCTGGAGTACGCCAAGAGATGGGACAAAGTTTCACAACAGATCTTGGGAGCAAAGCCCCCCCCCCCCCCCCCCACACACACACACACAAGCAAAGCACTAAACACGAGCAAAATACTTAGAACAGAGATTTACTGTGGCAGGAGTCAAAGCTGAAGAGATTTACAACACAAGTACAGCCTTCAGATCACTTTCTAGGTGTCTTTGCAGCAAGTACTTTTTCTAATTGACTCATTAGCTCACCAGTCAATTAACATGTTCAGGAAAATCATTAGGGTATATAAAAAGGCCTGCTCAAGTTTGACTCTGTATACTATGTAATCGAGGGCTCCAAATCACATCAATGCCATCCAAGACCAGAGTTAGCGCTAATGGGCAACTCCTCTAAAGCAGGGATACTTTAGTCGATTAACCAATTAACCGTTTAACCAATTAACCATTAAGCAAAAGCTTATAGGTTAATGCTATATAGACTACATGCATTTCGCCCACTCTCCCTGCCAATACTTTTTTTTTTTTTTTTTTTAAAGCAGGCTGGCCAGCAGCCTGGCTCAGTCCTGGCTAGTGGCGGGTTCGGGACCTACCCCTGCTGCCACTCTGCATTTAAAGTGTATTAGGAGCTGGGTAGGCAGCTCGGCTCAGTTCCGGGTCGCACTGGGTCTGGGAGCTCAGATTTCCCCTCCTCCCTGGACAAGGAGCCAGGCAGCCGATCTGCAAGGGGAGCTGGTTTTTAATATAGCGTCATGCAGGAACTCCAGGAACCCATCCAGGAGCCTGCCACAGTCACATGAGGGGGGGCTGTCACTCCTCCAGCCTGGCCTCCATCCTGCCCTGGCTCTGGGAGGGACAGCCTGAAGCCAGCACCAAAACCACTGGGGCCAGGGTGCCTCTCCCGGCCACAGCACTGCCAGGAGCTGGACCAGCCATGGCCAGAGTGCCCGAATCCGAGCCTGGGCCTGCCACGGCCAGGGCAACCCTTCCCCAGCTCCGACCCATCCCCAGCTCAAACATACTGGGGCAGCAGTGGCACCTATCCTGTCACCCGTCCCAGAGCTGCCCAAACCACTCAACTCAGTCCCATCCTATACCCCGCACTCCCAGCTTGAGCCCTCACACCCTTGCACTGGGCATGTTAGATGTAGTGTAACTGAATAGTTGTGTAACCGCATGAAATTTTAGTGGTTACACAACTATTCAATTGTCCCTGGGGGCGGGGTTGGCAGCCAGTGTGCTCTGGCCCCATGCCTGGGGAGCCCCGTGTCACCCCACACTGCTGCCTCAGTATCAGAGGCAGTAGTGCAGGGGTGGAGCAGGCAGATCCGGTGCACATGGGGAGCCTGCTTAAAGCCAGCTCCTCACAGGCACCGGCTCTTGCTCTTCCCCAACTTGCTGCCTCTGATACAGAGGCAGGGGGGAGGGAGAAAGGGAGAGTGTGTATAGTTGATAAGCCTAGGCTTAGTGGTTAATCTTACTGATTAATCATGTAGTCGACTACACACGGACATCCCTACCTTGCTCCTCGGCTCTTTGCCCCCAGCCTGAGCTTCCTCCCACACTGAGAACCCCTTGGCCCCATCCTCATCACAATTTTGTTATGTGCTCCAATATGAAGGGAATGTGTCAGACCTCTGTATTGGGGCACAAAACAAAATTCAGTCCACTCAGAGGGTGGGAAAACTTAGAGGGAACACTGCTACTAACACAGTGGCTGAACCAGTACATTGTGAGGTTCCTTACCAGCTGAGCGCTTGGGCGGCCACCCAGGAGAGATTCAAATGCTGCCCTGCTGATTAGCAGAGCCCCCAAACGCCCACAATTGGCAGCATGTGCCCTGCTGGTACACAACTGCACATGCCTCTGTGCACATAACATTTTATTCTGCACATGGATGGAGAAAATTAAGAGGGAACTTTGGCCAATACCTTGGCAAGAAGTACAGCTTTAGACCTCCAGGGCTGGGACTTCTATCAAGGTGTGCCCCTGCTTGATTGGAGGGGGCCCGACAGTTTCATATGAAACCCCAGCCAGCAGACATCTGAAATTTGAAGCTTTCACCCACAACTGATGGCTTTTGGAAAGGAAGATAAAGCCCCTTCTGTCCTGTTGGATCTGTGGCCCATAGGGACGCCACTACACTGCTTTGTGCTCAGCTTTCAGGCGGCTGCCAGGAGGGGGGAGTCTCCTGTAATCTAATTCTCCCTCTCCCTTCCCTTGGGTTCCCTCTCTGCAGGGCCAGCTCCCTTCCCTACTACTCAGTGCTTCTTACACAGGAGCAAGTGAAATCAGCAAGGCTCTTGTCATTGTCTCTGCTGCCTTCTAAAGCCCACATTTATTTATTTAGATTTATTAATAGCATCTATCCATGGTCTAGGCGCCTATAAGAATATTAACACAAAGGATATGCCATCTTACTGCCCGAAGACACTTCAGAGTAGCCTATCACTAATGCAGCTCCTAATTGCCTTCTGCAATTAATGATCTACCATAGCTCTCAATTCCTTGCCCTTAATCATTCTTAATACCACCCGGCCCCTTTGCAGCATACCCTCAAGATGCGTGGTTAGACCAAAGGAGGGGGAAAGGAGCAAGTTCTAGAGACAAAGATCCCAGGCCCCAGGGAGGGAGGCCTTCCTGCAGCACCCACCTTTCACATCATACAATGCAACAGTGACCTCAAGAGCACTAGTAAGACAGGTGGTCTTGTGCGGGTCCTTCTAGTCCAACCTCCTGAATGTCACAGACCACCACCACCCTGCACAACACTGACGTGAGACCAATGTCCAAGAAACCCAACTCTTCTGTGCCACAGAGCCATCAGGAAGGGCGAAAGTGCAGCCCTGCCATGATGAAGTGAGATATACCCCGATAATACCCTGTGTGTGTCAAGTGACGCACACAGCGCCAGACCACAGCAAGCGTCAACTCCTCCCATATGTTATAGGCCAGGATTTCCATTTAACTGTGGGGTAAAGAAAAGTTCACATTGCAACCCTGGGCAATCAGGCCCACTGTCATCTCTGGAAGTTTACATGAGAGGGACTCCAGCTTACAAATGCTACATATTGCTGAAGGCATTTTGAACAAAGGCCTTTCCTACAGGGAATACATGTATTAATAGCATTGCAGCGGACAAGGTAACTACAGTACTCTAAAAAAACCTGCTGGAATACAGCAGCGTAACAAAATGATCGAGATAATTTTCTAGCCCAAGCCCAAAAAAGGAGACACCCTCCACAACCCCCCCCCCAAAACAATTTTAAAAATCCCACCTACTCTGCATGCTTATTACCATGATTGACAATGAAAGATACCTCCACAGGTGAGTAGAGTTTCTTAAGAGTACTGTAGAGTTTAGTATGAACTCATTGAAACACCATGCAGCACAGCAGGGGTCGAGAACCTAAGATCCAGGGGCCAGATGCGGCCCACTGCTTGCCTGTATCTGGCTCCTGAGGCTCGGGGCTCCCTCCTAGCATTGGGGAGCCCATGCTGGTATTTCAGCCCCTCTGCCACCCCACTGTAAACTAGGTACTTGTATGCTCCAGCCCTGTCCCTCCCCTTCCCTCCCTCCATAGCTCTGGTGTGCTAGGAGAACGTGGGGAGTGTATTTCTCCTCAGTCGGGGCCACATCTGGGAGGGGGGTTTTTTGTTTTTTCCTTCTCACTTTGTGTGTGGCCCCTGACTGATTTTTCTGTGGGTCAGCAGCCCCCGACCCAAAAAAGGTTCCCCACCCCCGTTGTACAAGATTTTCATGCACGCTAGTTTTAGCCACCTTTTCCAGTTCTGAAGAGTTCATATATTAGAGGAAGTGTCACCTAAATTAAGAAGCTACACAAAAAGCCACAATGATAGAAACTGCGGAAATACAAACAACCCAATGATATTGAACCCTGAATAAGCAGTTACTCAAATCAAGCCAAGCCCACATTAGAAGGCCAAATTGCTGTAACAAAGATTTCACACACATCTCCAAGAGGAGCAGCAAAAAACTAGGAGATCTAACTATTCCAAAGCTGGAGATGCTTTGTTAGGCAAATTAACACTACCATTAATATAACAGAACCCACTTTGTGACTGGATAGTGAATAGTTTGAAGTGATTGGGGGAAGGGGGAGGGGGAAGAGAGACATCATCAACTTATCTTAAGTGCTGGAGTACTGTTGCCATGCACAAACATCAAATCCATGAAAGGTAGGCAGCTTTTGTAAAGCCAAGCTCCGCCATAAACGACCTTATTAAATAAAAAAGAATGCTGGACTACAAACAGCAAAATCAAAATGACTTAAGGTATTTATTGGCTGGTATCAGGGTAGTCTGTTTGGTTTTAGGTCACAGCATCCCAACCTGCTTTGAGACTAATCTTCAAAATCATGCTGGTAAGTCCTTCTTTAACTAGTCCATCTTACTCTCCACCACTTTGCATGGTCTTCACTGGGTTAATTTCCCCCCACCCTTCAGATCCATAACTGCCTCTTACCCCCCTCACATCCCAGTTTCCTATTTAAAAGCATTTTGATGGGTGTTGCCCCTTCTGGCATTGCCTTACATCAGCAAATCAGAAAGGAGTTTGGTTCGTCAGGGTTTCAAAAGTGCCTAGAGAAATACCTTAGCGCCTGGAAAACATGATCTATTCTGCTTAGCTAATCCTTTAAGAAAAAAAGAAGTCCTACTTGGAATACACAAGTTTAAACAGTCTATGTCTGGCTTGAGATTTCCTGTGATTCTGGCACCAAGGGAGTTAATGGATCACCTACAAAATTGGTTTGTTAATTTGTCATATCACACAACTGCCTGTAATTGCACATCATTTCCAAACAGAATGGCCTCCACAAAACCAGTCCACACGGACATTGTGATATTAACAAGGAACCTGGGACCAAGAAATTCTGAAGTTTCTAAACAATTATTTGCAAGAGGGATGGTGCGCCAAGCCCAGAAGGGGCCCTATGCATTGTTCTGGGTAATCCAAACAGTTTTCGTTTTGTTTTGGAATGCCAGTAATTCTAGTGGCAGGAACAGCAGCTTTACACTCAGAAATGAACCAGCCAGAGAGCTGCAGCCTCATGAAATAATGAAATGCCAAACCAACCCCTGCATCTTCCACAGTCTCTCAGGTCACCTACCAGATTAGAAGGCCTGTTGCTACGGCAACCATATCTTGCAAGTGCTAGCTGAACTTCCCCATAATTTTTAACCCTTTAACTAGAACAAGAGGGTAATGCCAATAATGCAATCCACACAAACTTGGAATTACTGTTGAGTGTCAGTATACCCGACATTTCTTTCCTTGATGCACATTGTTTTAGCTATTTTCCTGGAAACTAAAATTACGGAATATATTAAAAACTTCACATGCCGCTGACAAGGCAATGAAAAAAAAAACCATGTTATGCATATGAAATATGCACACACAACACACAATGGAACTTTTACTACCCCTTGTGGTCAGAATTAGTGGACTTCTATTACAGAATATGGGTAAACCCTTCTGTGGTAAACAGAAGGCAGACTGAAGCCATACTAAGGGTGACAGATGGCCAATGCTGTACTAGCATCTTTCCAGTTGTCTGAAAGGAACCCACTGCCAAATGACAAGGTTTCTCTCTCCTTTCCCCCGTTCCTCCCCCCCCACCCCAGGCCCAATATCTTCACAGCAAAAACGTTTTTAAAAATATATATATATACCAGTGATGCCACAGACATGCACCCACATGGCTCCATAGAAGATTTTCTCTAGGAGTGGAAGGATTTATCTGTTTACACAATGCTTTATAGAAGTACAGTCAGAGAACAGAACGTAAAATGCTTGGCACCTTCAGATATTTTGACAACTTTTTATGTACTTTGAGAAACAGAGGGACTTTCTAGGAAATCGTCAGAACAAGTTATCAGCAGGTTTTAGTTGTTTAGGGGCCTTGAACTGGATCTTTACTCCTCTTTAGAAAATGTTTTTGAAGTTCGAACACTAGAATATCCCAAGTTATTCCACATTTTACTGGGAGCGGAAGAGTGAAGGATCCCACTGCAGGAAGTTCATTTTTTGCCTCCCTCATGCAGGCCGTAAATCCACCTGCTTGAGCTGGATCACATCTGCCCCTACAGCTCCCACACACATCATGACAGGGTGAAACTGACTAGAATCTTATCAGTTACACTCAGCTGCTGATTCCACCACCTAAACAAGTCCTGTGTATAGCAGCATCAGCATGATGTGATCCTCAGGACTGGAAAAAGGAAAGACAAAAAAGGATGAGTGAGACATTAAAAGGCTACTACTAAGCAGCATGACAGCAAGGGGGATACAATTCAGTTCTTTGCTCCCTAACAGGAGCTAAAAAAGTTTCAAGAGGAGAGAAGAGACAGCCCAAGGTAGCTTGTGACTCCATTCTAACCAGCTAATGAAGAGCATGCTGGAAAAACTCAACCGTACTTCGCTGGGAAAAAAGTCATTGCTATGCACAGCTAAGAAGTGTGCAAAGGGTGAGTTCTGGGCAGTAAACAAGGGTCCCAGAAGGTTCTCTTCCCTGGAGGAGTTGTGAACCTGGAACAAAAGGAACACAAGAGACTGACAAAGAGGGAGAGGAGAAAGAAGCACAGAAGGTATAAGAAAATGGAGAATGGAGTAACTCAAAGATGAAGCAGAATCTAAGTGCCTGAAAATTTTTAGGGGAGGCAGGAAGAAGAGGGGGAAGAAAGCACATGCTGAGTTTTAATATGGTAGCAGGATAGTCAAAAGCACTCAGAGCCCTTCTGGAATCCTCTCCTCCTCCCCCCCCCCCGCGCTCCCATTTGAGAACATGTAGTAAGGAGGAGAAGGCGGTGAATCCCGCCCGCTTCCAGGCTAGTTCCAACAAGCTCCTGGGAAAGTGAGGAGAGTTTCAGATTTTGCCCTTGATCAGCATACTGCTCTGCTGAGGAGAATTACATTGTTGGGATGTTTTTATTAAGTTAAATAAAAGGCCAGCCTGTCTGCAGAGCCCAGAGATGCTGGGATAGAGATAGAATGGCAAAAGGGTGGGCAGGGCAGCCACTGTTTCTGGAGTTTATCGCTGGGCTGCACACGGAACCTCAATCTGGTCATCTGCCAGCTCTTATTATGTAAGGGATCCAGATATGGAATGTCTGAGAAATTACCCAATGGATTCTAAAAGGGACAGGCACCCTGCAATAGGATCAGCTACAGTGAAAGCTTTAGAGGGCTGCCACATGTTCCCCCAAGATATCACTGTGTAGCCCTACAAAAATTTAAGTGATACCATTGTTAGGTGGCAGTCAAACACCACTAACTCCCCCATGCTAATTTGACACTGGCAGCGAGGCACATTTGGTCTGCAATCAAAGCCCTTTAATACTCTTGTCAGTCCAAGAGTCAAAAAAAATCTCTTTAGAGAAGGAAAAGCCTCAACCGGCAACAGAATGAAGAAAGATGCAACAGAAATATAAACCACGTAATTGCCAGATTCAAAACACCCAGCCTCTATAACTGCTTGGGCCTTGAACTGTGGCAAATAGGCTATTTCATACATTTGTTAGAAACTCAAGAAGTTGCCCTGCCTAAGTGTGAGTATGAGACGGTAACTGCCTGTTTCTTTACATTTCCCATTGGGAGAGATGTTCAGACCCTCACTCTGCCTGTTTTCCCCAGGCCGCTCTCAGGCCAAGACTAGACCAAGCAGTGTGAAACTTTAAGGCATGCTACTGCCTTTCACATTAATGATTTTAAACGATTAGCACCTACTGGTTGTCAAGCATGCTAGCGCCATAGCGAGAAGAGACTGCCCTGCAGTTCTCCTTTCAAGCAACATTCCCAATGAAGTCCATGAGATTTTTGCCCTAACCCTAAATGGTTTGGGGGGAGGGGTTCATATCCCATGAAGTCTGGGAGCATGAATTCCAGGATGACCAATAGAGGAAAGTATCTTGAGTCTGGTGCTGATATAGAACCAGTGTAGGGCTGGAGCATGGTATTTTACTTTTGCAGCTTATCTTGGGAGAGAAAACAAGCCACCTTCAGAAAGAGCAGAAGGTTTCATTGCAGTACTTCTGCTGCTTCAAGGGTCTCCTTTCCCGCACTGCATTATGGGTAAGGACTAGAGATGTGAATGTGTACCTGATTAATTGAGGAGCCTGGGCTCATCAGTTAACATGCATGATTACATGCAACACCACCACCCCAGTGCTAAACACTGACCTTTTCAGCCGTTATTTAAGTAAACATGTAAACACATTGTAACATCCCTAGTAAGGACTCAACCACCATCATTCAGGGTCTCTCACTGGACTTCTCCATAGGGTCAGGTCAAACACACCCCGGCCCCCATCTCCACTGGCCGTTAGCTGAACTGGTTTTAACTGTTAAATAGTTTGTTTGGCAAATGTAAAAGCCATTTTAAAACTGTCCCTAGACACTGTGCTGCAGACTTAGGCACCCACAGAGGGTAATCAATAGGTGGACCATGGGCCAAATCCAGACTGCCAGATGCTTTTGAACAGACCCAAAATATTTTATTATTTCTTCTATTATTCGCTCTGGCATCTGGACTGCAACTGCACCTTTACCAAGGCTTTGGCAAAACAAAATGGATGACTCCAACCCCCAACACAATCGTGCTCACACCAGGCAGGTAGGCCCGGCTCCAAAACCTAAACCAGTTTGAACAGCATTTGTTGAACGTGTCACCCAAGATCCGTCAGCGCGCACGTCTTGTGTTTCACTGTACCAGCTGTGGACTGGAAAGGATCAGGGTTGCCCGATCGCTCAGCAGCAGGTGCCCTGAGCACAGAGCTTTGGTGAAGGAGCTTTCTGCCCACTTTGCCGTGTACGCAGCTATTTACCCCAGACCCAAGAGCCCATATACCGCAACCGTCGCCGCCCAGGTAGCTTTGCCTTACAGAAGGCGGCAGGCTATTGAAGCTGTCCAGCTCCCTGAACTATCATGCCTTAGTCAACCTCTTCCTGTCTGGACATCAGTGTGTACTCCCTTATTAGAGGTGCTCTTCTCCTAAACGTTCTTGGCTACAGAAACGCTCCCCTTTTTAAACACTGCCCATTTACCATATTATATGGTTCTATACTAGGAATCTCCCCCAAACAGCTTAAGACAAAACCTATTTAAACACAAACCAGCAGTCTCTCTCAATTCCCCTCTCCCCACACACACTAAACTATACAGCTTCTTTATGCTGCCCTCATCAGAGTCCAGATGACTTGCTTTCTCAGCAAGACCAGCCTCGTTGGGGGAGACTTACAGTTCTGGCTTGGGAACGACAAATGCGTGTAGCTAGTAACAATTCCATAAGTTATGATGAAACAGCTTCATTTCTCCCTCTCAACACACTCGCCTCTGCTCCTTGCCAATTGGCTTAAGCAATAACTGAATTAGCTATGTATATCAACACTAAACATCTGTAAAACCAGCAACATTTACAAGCCGAAATAAAGAGGAGTGACCTTCTCTCCGGTGAAAGACATTTAGGTTCTTGTATTACCGCTATGCGGACAGGCAAAATTCATTATCTGCAATAGCTGCCCTTATAACCAGATTAAATACAAAGGCATCTATTTCATATTCCTTGACCTGACAATGTGCTCCCTTCCCTTTCACTGCAGTAGCCTTTTCTCCTTGACAAGTTGGCAGCATTCAGCCAAAACCCACCATTTCAAGTTAAAAAGCTGGGATTTAGACACACAGATCTTTAGCACCCCCCTTATCCCCCACCCCAGAGCTGAAAAACTCAACACCACTTCCCAGGCTGCTGTCCACAGGTCCCTGGCTGGTCACTTGCTTGTAGGAAAGCTGGTACTTATATGGCTCCCATTAAACTATTTAGCCTCCAATTCCTCTGGGGAAGGGAAAGTACCATCAGCCCTAATTTATAAGTGGGAAGCTGAAACACAGAATAAGTGATTCCCACACAAATTCAGGTCATAGTAAAATGGGTGGAATAAGATCCTGGTCCAATTCCCAAGCTAGTACCCTAACCCCAGTCCAGCCTTCCTCTCCTAAAGTAAATGACCTGTTTGATCTCACAGTGGTATGGTCACGTTTAGTTCTTCAGGACAACTAAACAGGTTAGTACAAAGTTACTTCTCCACAGATGCCAGTTACACAAGCACAGGTAGCGTGGGTGGTAGCGTGTCTGATCATAAGCACAAGGGGAGGCAATATAGAAGATCATGGTGCACACAACTGAAATCAGCTGCTACAAACACTGCAGAGAAGGAAGGGGCCTGAGGATCAAAGTATTGTTCTGCACATACTTGAGTTATGGGCGTGAATCCTGGATTGTTTCATGTTCACTTGTATCAAAATGTATGGTCACGAAACGGAGGTTGCAATACAAATCTGCATCGCCCTGGTTTTTATAAATTGTGTAGCCATAGATTCTTCAGGCTGAATGCACTGCACACACCAAGGGCTCCTTGTATCCCTCTGCCCCCCACACAAGCTCCATGTGCCACCCTCCTCCTCAAATTTCAGAGATATACTGAAACATCCCCCTATGCCAGAGTCCGCATGTCCTCCCAGTCCCTGCTCACCAGTATGACAGGGTCCTCTATCTTCCCCAGTCCATGGGCCCTGCACTCTCTTGCCAGGACGCTTCACTATTTCATTATGCCAGCAACTATTCCTGTGATCTATGACCCTCTTTCCCACTGCATTCATTTACTGAAGTCTTCCATCTGTCCCTTAGTCAGTTCTGAGACCCCTATACCCTGTTGTTCCCAGGACTCTGCATGTGGCTGTTCCTAGCCACCTCTCCCCCATTATTCTCCCTTTTTTGGGGGGAGCCCTTTTTTCAAGCAAGTGATAATTCAATAGGATTCTGACCAGCAACACGTATAACGTTCCCTGAAATGCTGGAATTGATCTGATGTGGCATTTCACCATCCCTGAGTTACGTCCAAACAGCGCCGTGCCTTCAGGTCGGCAGAGGTCGTAAGTCAACAGCACAATGTTATCTGACTGACATTTAAAATCTTCTAGGGAAGGGAAGGATGGGGTGGGGGGGGGGGGGAGAATACTTGTTTTTCTAAGCTGCTAATTAATTCGGGGCCCCTCTGAAAAAAAAATATTTCTTGTTCCTGACTGGATGTTCTTCATGGGAATGAGGTCTGAGCTCTTATGGAATGAAGATTCAAACAATACCATTTCACCTCCCCAATCATTTCCTACAAAGCACGTTCAGTACAAATCAGCAAGCCAAGCAGTGATAGCCTGTTATTTTCATCAGATTACGCTAAGTGTACACTGCACTCAGAGCCATCTTCCACCTGGAATAAACCATGTGCTTGAGTGAACTAACTTGCTGAGCAGTCCCTAATTGCTTCCCCCAGCCTCCCAAATCGATCAATGTATTTGTAACAAAAGGAATGAGACACATGAGTACAACTAGTTGCTGAGTGTGGGACCAACAAGAAGCACAAAATCCATCACTTCGCACCACAAGACAATGTACTGCAAGAGCTACAAATGCCCTGGAACATACTAAAACTGGACAATGCAGAGCGCAAACTCAGATGAAGCAACATTAAAAGTTAAAATTCATCAGCTGGCACGTTGACAGAGAATCCATTGTGCAGCACAATGAAGCAATCGAAAGTGCAAAGGCTTTATATAAGTAATGTTGTAAACTCCTTAATGACTGCAGGTAAAGACAGACGCACTGCTAAGACATGCCATGACACCAACCGGGCTCCAGCAAAACCGAGGAACGCTTCTTTTAACACAGCTCATAAAGCTCATCTGTGATAGGTCCATAAGGCTTTAAGGGGGGGGGGGGGGGGGAACGCAAAATCTGGACTGAAAAATACGAGTAGTGCTCACCACTGACTGGCATTCCTGGACTCACCAGAAAAGAAGCACCCTCTTGAAAGTAAGTCTTTAAAACTAGGTTGAAGGTTTCTTTCTGGCCTCCAGAAACACCAGTATTGCATCATACTCTCTGAACAAGTCACTACAGTGTCACTGATCTGCGTCTTTTCAGTCCCCAATTCCCACCCCCTTGCTGCCATGAAACAAAAACACACCTAACTTAGTACTTCTATAGCCCCAATTACCAAAGCAACCAGCACCTCACTATTTAGTATTTACCCTCACCACATGTGTGATGCATGCAGGTGCCATCAACCCTATATAGCGATGGGGAACTGAGGCACTGGGACATTAAATGGCTTGCCCATAGTCACCAACATAACTGAAGCTGGCTCTCCCAGACTAGCACCCTAAAACCTCCCATTCATTCTCTCCCAAAGTTTATTTTCCTACTCGTAAGGCTAAGAACCTCTGGCCTCCGACTCACTCTTAAGAGTGAAGAGAAACCCATTTACATAGCAAGAATGATGAAGTGCCAGTCATAAGGCACTCCTGACTTGTCCCTGGCTTCTGTAGTCAAATGAGTTCACCGGGGGGAGGGGAAGAGGGTGAAAGGTGGTTGGAGGCATAGTACCAAGGCCACTGAAAGAGTGGAAACACTTGTTTCACTACAAACCACCCCCAACTGCAGAGCCAGAGCGTCTCTAGCCAGAGCTTCAATGTACATGGTAGGCAAATTTGAAAGATTTGAGACACAGTAAATATGCCCCTTCCCCAAAAATGAATACGCTTTTGAGCAGCGGTCTGTATCAGAAAAGCATGAATGCCGCCCTAGGTTTCTTGCAGCTTCTAACAGCATCTGATGCTGGACAATACCAGAGACTGGCTACTGAAGTAGATGGCAACTTCGTTCTGATCCGGTCTTTCAGTTCTCACAGCAAGAGCCATTTCCTATCTAGGGATGTTAAATATTGGTTAATTGAATAGTCAAGTAATTTTATCAGTGAGTCGACTATTCTATAGTCCCAGGGGGCGGGGCCAGCAGCCACTGTATCAGAGTTTAAAAACTAGCTCCCCTCGTGGACTGGTTGCCTGTCACCCTATGCTGCTGCTTCTGAGAAAGAGGAAACAGCACGGGGTGGCAGTAGTCCCTGTCTAGGGAGTGTCTGTGCTCCTGTACCCAGCACAAGCCAGAACTGAGCTGGACTGCCTACCCGCCCAGCTCTTAATACAGTTGAAATACAGAGCTGCATCAGGGGTAGGTCCCGGACCCATTGCAAGCCAGGACTAAGCCAGGCTGCTGGCCAGCCTGCTAAAAAGTTTACTAGCAGGGAGAGGGGAAAGAGGGAAATGTGTGTAGTCTATAGCATTAACCTATAAGCTTTTACTTATCAGTTAATGGACTATACTATTACATCCCTATTCCTATCCTATGCAGCAACATACAGTCCCCTTGCACTGAACTCCTAAAACAGCTGTGGCATCCCTAACTCTCTCTGTTGCCTCACACAAGAGAGACTAACACGGAGCCACTCCACACTGAATGAGTAACATGGGAACTACTGCCTGGAACGGGTCAGTGCCTCATCTAATAGCCCAGTATTGAGACATGTAACTAGATGTGTCAGAGGAGACTTGGCAGTTTGGCTGACCTGGAGGGGGAAGAGAAAAAAAAAAAGTATGGCCACTGGGCTGGAGAGAAGGTCACCAGGGAGCAGGTGCAAATGGCAGAGAAACCTATAGAACAAAGCCACGCTTCAGGACTACTTTATCATGTGTGTTAAAATGCATGCTGAGGTTACTCCTCCAGTTCAAAGTGGCAAATCCCTCACCGTTCAGGGTCTCAGATCAAAGCACCCGGTTTGGTGTGATTTACATGGGGACCCCAGCTGGACCTCTCAGGGGGGAAGGGGTGCAGGAGAGGAGAAAAGAGCCTGCAATTAATCATCATACTTTTCAGGCATGAATCCATGCAAGCAAGAACACAGGAGTCAGAAGCAGGACACTTGGCCACCATTTTGTTAGTCCAAAGGAGAAAGGCCAGTTAAAAATCCAGCAAGAAACTTGTTTGTTGGCTCTAAGGGGCCACCTATTTGTCGGCCTTGCCTCTCATTTTGAGGGCCTGAGATGCCAATCTACCTTCTGCCATGTGAGGAGGTAGGATTACCCACAGTAACAGAAAAATCCCTCCCGGCACAGCTAGGCTGCTGCAGTGAAGGTACAGTGAACCTCTCTAGTCCGTTACCCTGTCAGCTGCCAAACCAGACAATTTGCCAGACGATGGGAGGTGAATAGCATCTAGCAGCATTACCAACACAAGCACTGCTTGCTGGGCTCTTAGACATTTAGGGGTAAATTAGAGCTAAACAGCATCACAGAACACGAAGAGTCAGGACTGGTGGCTGTAAACAGGTTTTTAGGGAACCCCAGGAAACTTGGCCACACCCATACTAAATGGACATCCAGCTAACTAACATCATGCCGGACCACAGAAGTTGCTGGACTACAGAGGTTCAACCTGTAGCGTAGATGTGGCTTTATCAGCAATGCATTTCCAGTGTGCTTTCAAATGCACTTGTGCTCAGCTTTCAGATGAGATGCTTTGCTTGGGGTATGTCTGGGCTCCAGCAGCCATATCCACTTACATTGTCCTCGGTCTTACATGGAGAAGTGGGGGGCCCCCAAACTACTAGTAAAAACTTTTACCCCAAATGGAGAGGCTACATCATTTTCTGCCTGGAAGCCCCCCTTTGCTGCTGTTAATTTTGTTCACTGCAAAAAGGCCCCTCTTTCTTCTTACCCCTAGTTGTTCTGTCCAAGCAACTAACTGGTTAAACCAAGCTACAAATTCCTTATAGGAAAAAAAAACACTTTCAAGCACCCACTTGGCAAAGAACCAGTGGTCTCATTTGACCAGCTAGCACTAGCAGCTGTATTCAGTACTTCCACTGTATAACATCAGGACTTAATCCTCAGCACCTTGCACAACAGGAATGATGCTCGTTTTGCACAATGGAAACCGGCATGTCACTTCATCCAGTTGCCACCAAAGTCCATGTAACAAGTCATTGCCAGAGTCAAGGTGAGAACCTAGCAGCCCTGGCACAATTGCCCAAGCCACCCTGCCCCACTACATAGAAATTATACCCTAACCCTGTGCCAAAACAGTAGAGCCATCAGTGTTCCTCACTGCTCTGTCCATCGCACATGTCTAGCATGTGCCAGAGCGAAGACTCAGTCTTTAACATGTAATGGGAGTGATTGTAGCCAAATAGAACTTAATTTCAAGTTTACTTGGTAGCTTTGCCATTAATGTAAGAATTAGGTGTAGCAACCAGCACTTGGAAAACCTCTTTCAGACAAAAGAGATTCCATGCTCAAAACCACACGCTGGTCTAAGAGCAAGAGAAACACCTCTCCCCTTGGGCAGAGCATGCCACTGGCCAAGTCCCCTGGCAAGGCAGGTTTCACTCCCAAGTGCTCGGATAAGACAGCACTGGCTGGAACACATCCTCTGCCTTTGAAAGCTTATTTGTATTTAGAAAAATAATCAGAGGTGCTAGCTCATCCTTGTGAAGCTGCATAAAGTAAACTCCGAAGCAGAGACGGCTCAGGGGAAAAAATTGTTACAGGCAGTAAAGATGGGCAGCAAAAGCTGATTTTCACTACAAAAAGCTCCCGCATCCTGGGAGGATAAACGTTGAAGATCAAATATTTAAGGGTTTACACAAACATTTTTTTGGAATGTTAGCGTAAGAAACAGCCAGAGGTCTTCCTTTGGACTTTATCTTGACACTACAGGCTGCAGAGTCACTGCCTTTATAAGAGACATCAGGAGCGGTTAAAACCCCAATCCCTTGGCAACCAGGCTGTCTCCCTGGTGGACCTCCTCCTGCCCTCTTCACAAAACAAACCCAGATGACAGCTCTAGTGCAGCACCAGGCAGAAGCGTATGTCAGCAGGATGGCACGAATGAACTGCGTGGGCTGTAGCAACACTGCACACAGCCAGCACCCAAGAGCAGAAGTGGCAGAGCCAGTAAAATCTGCATTTTCTGTAGATTTCTTTGTGCTCCCACCACCTCCCTTCCCTTCCCCCACCTTAATCCCCAGGGCAACAATCAGTTATGCAAATAACAAGCCCTGCCCCCACTCCTTCCACACGCCAGTCTAGCTGCTCCGCATCTGCGCCACGTCCTTTTGCTCACAAGCCACAGTGTTTCTATTGTTCGGCCCATGCAAACTCTGTGCCACAAAATGTTCCTTTTCTAATTGCGGTCGTCTCCATCTCTCGCTGTCCATCAGAGCGCCTCTTCAGATTTCACCTTGTCTTGTCCCCTTTATAAAGGGGAAAAAACCCATCAATGTTCTAATGAAGTAGAAGCCCCCGTCAAACCATGCATAAATTTAACCCATTCTAAGCACCACACAGAAATCAAGACGCAAGATTAATAGAAAAGGGATCCTCAGCCTTAGCAAAAAACTGAAATAAAACAGGTTTGCTCATTAGGATTTCAAGAATATACATGATGGACATTCCACTCCTAAAGAAAGTCCAGTGCACATCATAATACCTCTGAGCTGGCAGAACCAATGAATTTCATATTGCAAAAGCAACCAAAAACATTTATTTACAATCCCTTCACATAGATGAGAGCGAGACACACAACCAGGTGTAAGAGTTGCTAAACCTTTTTTTTTTTTTTTTTTTTTTTTTTAAATCATGCCCTTCAAATGCCAAGAATCTAAGGCAATGGAGAAAGTTGGTAAATGAAACTTAAAGGGGTTCAAAAGAGAAAATGGACTTCAAACTTTCCATATTTTTGCAGCACAAAAAAAGGCGATGCTGATTTTACATTCTGGTTTCAAAATTCAATCAGGATTTGGTTTTGTTTCTTAAAACGCTTCAGTCCTGAAAGCTTGTTGGAAGTCAGAAATGTTAAAAGTTTACAAGGAAAAGGGAAAAAATAGCTATACAAGGCACCCAAAATTCATCACCCCAGGAGAGAGGATGCTGTGCTATTCAAACCACACTGCCACTATTCAAACTGAAATGCAAATGCAAGCATCAGCCGGGTGAAGGCAAACTGAACCAGCAGCCTGACAAGCCATTGCTCACTTGAGTATTTCTCCTTAAACAAATAGTGTACAGATGTAGATTCCCTAACCTGTGTCCAGTCTGAAACATCAATATGCCAAAGAGAAATCTCCAGATATAAAAACTGAAGACTTATAGTGTCAATAACCTCAATTTGTACTACAGCTTCCATCACTGCTTCTACCAGCCAAAAGAGCGTCTGCTCTCTAAAAGAGAGACAACTCCCAAGCAGATAAAGGCGAGACAGAAATCAACTTCTAAAAACCATCTGTCTTTTCATGGCAATTTCCATGAATTAAGAGGAGCGACAAAGGCAGGCAGGCCTATAGGTCAGAAGAGTGTTTGATGGCTCCATGCAAAGCATTATTCTCCCTCAAGCCCCACCATTTCTCTAACCTCTCTGTCTCTGCACACAGTTGGAATAATAGGACTTGATCTAAGCAGCATCCACCAACAACCACACCTTTGGCATAAGATTGTTGGATTCCCCCCACTTCCTTTATTAAAAAGGCCCTTTAAACACATCTCTCTCACACACATCCTCATAACAAAAGAAACGCATCACTGCAATACCTTAGTACCCCTGCAGAGGGACCTGTGCCACCCTCTACTTCAGTGGTGGTCACCCTCCTCCCCCATGTGGCCCACGGGGGTTCCACATGTGGTCCATGACACATTTTGTTTACCACTGCCGGCACACAAGATAGCCAGACTGTTCTGGTTTCTGGTCACGCAGATTTTTTCCTACCGATATTAAAGTGACACACACAAAGCCAGGGCATGTGAAGTGAGGTGCGTGCTGATTCCCTACAACACTGAGCACCACACTCTCCCTTTGTATCCAGTGAAGCGCTGCTACACACCACTAATTCTAGGTACACAAGCCCATTTAGCAAAGCTACCCTATTCTGGGAGACTGCCTTGGTAACGATAATCTTGTGGCCCACTGAGAGGAAGAAGGGTCACTCATGCAGCCCACTCACTAGCTTATATTGCCCAATGCTGCTCTACTTCCAAAGTGTTACTCAACCACCTTCAGTGCCCTCAGTATGCCTGCTGCCCAGAATCTGCTAAATGAAACATTCTGTGCCTAAGTCCACACCTAAAACTTCGAATCAGGCTAGTGATAGGGATATAAATTCCCATTTATTATGTTAAACGTAAAGTTTAACCAGTTAACTGATTAAAAGGGAAGGAGGGGTGCTCCAACCCAGCCAGAGCAGCCCCAGCCTGTGGCTCCAGCCTCCACCTGTTAACCAGGACTTGTAAGCATCATCCATTAAGGGTGATGTTAACCAGTTAACCTTTCACATCCCTACCTAGTGACTCTGCAGCTCAGGGCTGTCAACAATATTGCACTGCATGTGACCTACTGAAGCAGGCCTGAGCTGCATGGTGGACACAGAGGGTACAGCATTCCTCCTGTGGCCTAGCAACCTAACTACCACCTCACAGAGAGGTGGATTAACTACACAGAAGGGGGTTTTCCAATCAGTCAACAAACGAAGTCTCAGAGCGATGGTGGCATAGCTGCATCGCTGTAACGTGGACATGTTCTCCGTCTCTTAATGCGACTTTAATCTTCACTGGAGACACAGTAAAGATGTTAAACAACATTTATTGGTGTAAACATGTAGCTCAGGGGTCGCCATGTGGGAGGGAGCTCAGCCACAACCCTCCTCCCCTGCGCAGCCCCAGGAGTGTTCCCTTCTCCCCACAACAGGTTCGGCTGCGGTGGAAGGAGGCAGCACTGGGGCGGAGGCTCCTCGGTGGCGCCTTGGCTAGGACAGGAGGCGCCGCTGCTGCGGTCATGTGATCTGGAGCCGGCTCTGGAGGGTGTCGGCAAACAGCAGTGGAGCTGGCCCCAGACCACGTTGGCAGCAACAGCGGGGCCAGCCCCAGACTGCGTGACCCTGGCAGTGGGGCCTCCGGTTGGCCCAGGACAGCATGGCCACGGTAGTTGCTGGAAGGGGACGTGAAGCTAGGTAAGTATCCCTCCTTATGCCCAGACCCCCCCCCACCAAGACCCCACTCCCCTAGTTTGCTCCAACACCCACCCTTGTTCCTGCACCCTCCCTCCCGGCCAGATGCCCTACCCCCATCCTGCTCCTGCACCCTCCCCCCTGGCCTGGCCAGACACCTACATCCACCCTGCTCCTGCATCCACCAATACTCCTGCACTCTCCCCAGGCCACACACTGCACCCTCTCTTACTCCTGGCTCCCTCCACCTGGCCAGAGACCTTACTCCCAGCCTGCTTCTGCACACTACCTCCCACCTGGACCTCGTGGCCTCTCCCACTTCTGCACCCCACCTCCCTTCCAGATCCTGTACCCCATCCCTACCTTACTCGTGGAAGCCCTGTCCCGCACACTGAACCCCCCGTTTTTGTCCCTACCTCAGAGCTGAAGAGGGGATCCATAAAATCTACCAACTCTGGAACCCTGGAAAAGTAAATCCAGCTTATGGGAAACACTGAACCTCGGCCCTCCCTGTCCCTTCCCCTCACCCATGAGGCTGGTGCACCAGAGGAGTGAGATGTCTCAGTTGGCAGCCACCTCAGAGAGGGTTGGGGTTTTGGGAGGAGTTTTTTTGCTCCTCACTTGTGTAGTCCCCAACTGATTTTTCTGTGGGTCAGTGACCCCGACCCAAAAAAAGTTCCCCACTCCTGCCATTAAAAAAAAAAAACCATTGAAATCCTAAGTAAGGGAACGTAGTATTTTACTTTATTTAAAACCAAGTTTAATAAACAAATGAGCAAGTTAAAATGCTTAATCTGTTTCATAATTTAAATTAAACTGTTGTCCCTAGCTGCCACTGGTTCAGAAAACATGGTCACCGTACCCAGCCTGCCCCCGGCACACAGATTCGTGAGTACGTTAAAGCTTGGCACACCACTTCTGAAAGGTTGCTGACCCCTTATGTAACTGCTGAATTTTTTAGTGGTTACACCTTTACACATGGGGGAAGGAGGGAGACAGTGCTCAGGGGAGGGGAGAGGCTTAAAAGCCAGCTCCATCCTGAACACCAGCTCTCACCTGCCCCCCATGCTGCTGTCTCTGAGGGAGGCAGCTTTGTGGTAGACCGCACACGCGGAGAACCATCTTGGGGGGAGGGGAGGTAAATCAGGATTAACTGATCAGTCCAGGCTTTTCAGTTAATAGTGTAAGCAGGTACATGCTAACATCCCTAAGACACAACACCCAAGGGTCCAAGAGCCCAGCTGTTACACTGGGCATCTCTGGAGAATGCCAAAGCACTGAGGGCAGCTAAATGAAGGCTTAAGTTAATAAACTGCATACATGCAAACCTACATGCACACACACAGGGCTAGAGCAGCCTGAAAGGTTGCACAGCAGGCGAGATGGGGATAAAGAGGACAGGAAGGAAATGATGCTCTGGCCATATAAAAATGGGGAAGGAAGTCTTAGTTTTTCCAACTGGCTAATCCACAGTTTGAAGGAGCAAGCAGAAGGACTTGGGTATACAGGCAGTCCCCGGGTTACATATAAGATAGGGACTGTAAGGTTTGTTCTTAAGTTGAATTTGTATGCAAGTCAGAACTGGTACATATAGTAGGGGAGACTCTAGCCAAACATTTCTCCAGAGCTCAGTTTTATTCTCCCACACCTCACTTCCCTCAGTCCTTTATTCTCAAGCTGAGGTGTCTGCTGAGAAAAGCCGCTCCTCATCTCCCTGATCTGCTGAGGGGGGCGCTAGCTTCGCGTCTCCCTGGTCTGCTGGGGGGAAGCAGCTAGTGCGGGGTTGCCTCACCCCGTTTGTAAGTAGGGATCCGATGTAAGTCGGATCCATGTAACCCGGGGACTGCCTGTAAATACAATTTGACCCATCCTCATGTTGCAGTCCCCCAACCTTCCACCCTTTTGCCAAAGGGCACCTGAGAACAGGCCCCTACTAGCACCAGCCCCCTGGCAGATAGCTTCACCACTGATGCAAGTGGCAAAGATGACCGGTTCAAAGACCCAGACCTTTGTTTATTTGGAGAAATGTTCCTGCTGAGCCAGGGCCGGGAAGGGATGCATTCTCTCTGGGGAAGAGAGAAGTCACCCAAAGGCACATTCTGCTGGAATCTTGGGAGGTGGAGTGGGATGCAATAGAATGCGTGGGGGTGGGTGGAGGGGAGAAGCACACAGAATTCATTGTGAACATGCAACACCCCAGATCTGCTCCAGGCTTTCGCCCCGGACCAGGCATCAGGGTAATCGAAAAAGGAACCAACTCCTGCTCCTCCTCAAGCAGCGTGTCACTTCACTTTTTGGTCAGAAAATAAAAAAGAGCCAAGGAAACCTCTGATCTGCACTGAGCTGCACTTGTGAGGCAGCGGCTATTCCTTGCTCCTCCCATCCTGCTGTGTCAGGGCTTAAGCTGAAAGCTGGCTACAAACCTCACTCTCATCAAGTCACCAGGGTAAAACACATCACCCCTCCCCCACAGTTAGCAGAAAACCAACAGCATTTTCCGCTTAAAGAAACAGCAGCTCTCCTCTCTCGCACGCTGGTTTGGTTTTTCAAGGCTTCCAGTATTATTTCCCTTAACTCTCCTTCCGCCCTCAATTCTCAAGGCCTCTCACTGTGAGGACATCACAAAATAGCCCAAGTAACCACCTTCACCATCGTTCTCGGATCGGAATCCGTTCTTGTGCTAGACAGGCACCCTTACTGCTTCAACCCCGTTAAAGGCCCTGCGTGGACCCACTCTCTCCTGTGCATTTAAACCACAGCACATTACGACATCTATGCCTGTTCGCTCAGAACCTGGGGAGCAGGTTTCGATGCCAGTTCAGGACAAAAGAAACCAACAAGTGACAGATGTGATCTGAATTCCACCCAGTGACGGCCGAGCTGTGACAAACTAGCTGACTCACGGGAAGGGGATTAACCTTTGGGTTTACCTAGGTTGTCTGGAAAGCGGCATCCACTCACTCCCTGGACGGACAAAAGGTATTTGGCAGGCACGGACAGAAGATGGAAAGCTCGAGTAACTAGCAGGAGGTTCAAGAAGCAATCTGCTCGCCCTGTAAATGTTGTGAAATGCACAATCACACCCCACTACCTCCTAGGCAGGGGTTGCGGATTATTTAAAAAAAACACCCAGCAAATCTGGAAGGGTACTTTCTACCTTCTCTAATGATGTAAAGAGACTGTGTCACACCGATGCAAGTATTTTCACCTAAAATGACTCCCTGCGCCTACAGCAGTGGTCCCCAACCTTTAGAGGCTCCCGGGCGGTGGGGCCACTCACGCGCCGGGCACCCGGGGGGTGGGGCCGCGCGTCCTGGGACACGCCAGGGACGGGGATGTCCTTGCACCCGGCGCCGGCATGTGCCCCAGGGCCGGGGCAGCCCGAGCACCTTGTGCCGTGGACCCAGGGCCGGCGCCGCCGTCTGAGCCACGCGCCTGGGGCGGCACCGGCGCCGCACATCCGCATGTGCCCCAGGGCTGAGGCCGCCCGAGCGCCGCGCACCTGGGGCCAGCACCTCCAGTGAGCCGCGCGCGGGGCCGGCCCAGGTTTTCGGCAGGTGCGCACAAATGCCCCAGCGGGCGCCATGGCGCCCGCGGGCACCGCATTGGGGACCACTGGCCTACAGCATTGTTATAGTATACAAGACCACTTCTCAGGCATTGCTTGGCTCCTTCAGAGCAGGGGTTGAAGTGTGGGGGTTGGAGGCATGGGGGTGGTCAGCGGCTGCTCCCCGGGGCCAGCCCAGATTGAGGGGGGGGGGGCTGCATGGCCCTATCAGCAGCTGCTTCACAGGGTTGGGGCATTTGCCGCCCTTTTGTGGTCATTCTGGGCTATAATGGCCCCCTGATGTTCATTCATGAGTATAACTGTCCCTGCTATCACACCTCCCTTTCCGCTAGATGAGAAACAATCATGGTCCTAGCACAACCAAACCCAGATCTTGCTTTAAGTTATGGAAAATGGAAGCTGCAGACCCAATTTGGTGGTCCTAGCGCTTACCATTTAGGACTGTGGTCCTAAGCTCTTTTCAGCTTAGAAAAGGGGAGAGTAAGGGGGGAATTGATAGAGGTCTATAAAATCGGGACTGGTGTAGAAAAAGTGAATAAGGAAAAGTTATTTACTTGTGACCTCTAGTTCCTATGTTATGGAAATCAAATGAAATTAATAGGTAGCAGGTTTAAAATAAATAAAAGGAAGTTTTTCTTCATGCAATACACAGTCAACCTGTGGAACTCCTTGCCAGAGGATGTTGTGAAGACTAGAACTTTAAACAGGCTTCAAAAAAGAACTAGATAAATTCATGGAGGTTAGGTCCATCAATGGCTATTAGCCAGGATGGGTAGGAATGGTGTCCTTAGCTTCTGTTTGTCAGAGGTTGGAAATGGATGACAGGAGAGGGATCACACGAGGATTACCTGTTCTGTTCACTCCCTCTGGGGCATCTGGCATTGGCCACTGTTGGAAGACAGGATACACATGTGGCTATTTGGCCAGTTGAGTGTAGCTAGTTCACTATAGCAATAGCCACTATAGTGGCTACTGCGTCAGAACTGCTTGAGCACCATGGGCTTAGGAGGAGTTCTTGAACAAATGGACTCACAGATGGATGGACAGACAGACACAAACTCAAATATATAGTAGATTATTCCTGTCTGAGTACCTAAAATGTTCCCTCCAATTGAGAATCCAGACCTAATGTGCTTAGTGCTGTACATGACCACAAAATCTGTGCCCCAAAGAGCTAACTATATGGAGAAATCAGAGGAAGAAACACAAATAGGGGATGTGACCTCCCAAGGTTACACATCAGGTCTTCAGTGGCACAAATGGGAACACACTCTATGGCCACTTTGTCAAACAGCTTCCAGGTTGCAGAGAGTTTACAGTCTGTTTCTTCCCTTGTTTTCACTCACCAGTGCTTTGGAACTGAAAAGGAAAACAAGTCAGCAACAAGCTCTCCTGACAAAGTACTCATTTTCTTTTTCAGAAGGGGGCGTTCAAGTCACTTTTGATTCTACCGTAATCGGTAAATAAAATCCCAAGCACCAGCAACACGTCAAAAGTTTATGCCTTTAAAGGGCACGCTCCGCTCTGAGGCTCCTGCTAAACAGCAGGAAACATTAACGCAAAATGAACTGCATCTGTGGTTTTCTGGAGATGAAACCTCAGAAAGCCATCCAACTGCACAGTGCATCCAAAGCAGTTTATCAGGCGTTCACACTCAGACCCCGGACACTGGATGTTTAATTGCACAAGAACAGAGAACTGAGGCAGTTTTATGTCCATTCTCTTGCAGCTAGACTGAAGTCAATTAAATGAAACCATTTCAGCATTAGGGTTCTCTCCTATTCTTTAATCTCTTACCTTTACATGGCTCCTTAAAGGAAATCATCCAACAGTGGTACCGACAGCCCCTCTAAAACCCTGTGCACAAGCAAGGATTTTGCCCAATCAGTTGCCATTTAATTTACTTATCATCTGAGCAAAGGTGACTTTGTATTCTGTTTCACAGATCCATAGAACAGCAGCATGCAAACGCATGTGCAGTATTTTAACAAGCCCTGTACTTGGTTAGCTCCCTAGACTTGGCCTGCAGCCGTTTTCAACTGAGCAAGAGGCTGTTTGAAATGAAAAAACATGTAACAAAAGGTAGGAGAAAATCCAAGTTTCCGAGATAAGGAAGGAAACGATCAGGCGAACAGGAAAGCCTCGCTCATACCCATACATGTTGCACTGACCTAACAACGCTTCAATTACCAACCAGAAAAGCAGAGAGACCTTTTGTCCTGAGGACTGTAATGCTTCTGTCACATTGTGGCTGTTAGGTTTAGTATGTGGGTGCTGGTGGTCTGTGATAGTCCCTTCTGGCCTTCAACTAAATTCTGCTCCCTTCTTCCAACCCCCCTTTGCTGCCTACCTTGCAGGACCAAGCTGGCCCATACTGTCCATTCAGCAAGCTCTCCAACATAACAGGTCATCCCCCTGTTTTTGTACATAAACTGCATATGCACCTTCTGCTCCATTTTCTTTGTTCTTCTGAAAGGACTACAAAGAAAATGAATGAAGCTCTGCATGTAGCCAGAGTTACAAGTGTCTCAGCATCTGGACCCTTAAGAACACCCACCCCCAAACTTTCATTGGCCGGGGAGAGGGGGGGAGAGCGGGGTGTTCAATGGCACCCTGAAGCCCCTGAGCAGAAGTCTACCACAAGCATCTCAGAACAGCGCCACCTGGCTGCTTGACATTTCTGGTGGCTCTGTCCTCATGCAGCAAACAATGGAATCCTCCATCACAAACAAAAAAGCAGCCTTTTATAGTGCCAGCAAAGCGGTTCCCTCACCCTAACTACCTACTCCTTCCTCACTGGCTTCATTTTCCAAATGCCACGGGTCCCCTCCAATGATGATCAAGCTAACACACCATGGGGGGAGGAGGTGGCTGGAAAAAAAAAAATGACTCACTTCTGTATCACTGACATCTCAGCACTACACACCTATTGGCTAAAGGCCAGTCAGAATGGCCTTTAAGCAGGAGAGAACAGGCAGGAGAAAGGATATAAAGCATGCACCTCCACAAAGCGGACATAGATGACATGGAATCTCAGCAAACAAGAACACTGGAGAATGGGGGGAGGAGGGAACCATGAGCAATGCCCACAGGATGGGGGGGGGGGGGGGGAAGGAGAGAGAAGAGATGTTTCCTACACGTCAATCCCCAAAACAACACTGCATCAAACAAATCTATGATTGGATCGTTTCACTTGCTACAAGCACATCAGATTTTGATCCTTCAGTGGCCATATTTTGTGGCGTGCTAACTTCAGAGCTGAGCTCTTACAAGGGGGGAAAAAATCCCCTTCCACTCCGGAAGCACAAATTCCATTTGTGTTTGCTTATATTACAAAGTGATTTATTTTGCTACTGACCGTCTTCAAGACGACAATTTTTTAAAACATTTTCTTTAATGTAACTCTCCCCACCAGACACCCCCCACCCAAACTCTTTAACCGATGGAATCCCTTGTGGATTTAAATCTGAGAAAAGTTCGCATCTTCTGACTATTAGCTGGCATAAAATAAAATGTTGTTGCTTTACTTTACAGAGGCAGTCAGAATCAGAGGGGGAAAAACGTCTGTTTCTATTTGAAACTGTCAAAATTAGCATTCAGTAATTAAAAATCACACCCTTTCTCTTAATAACCTAACCAGCATGATACAATCAGGTTGTGCCAACTCTTTAATCTAATTGACTAATTACAGATTTTAATTTAGTCAGTTACTGAACAACTGTTGACAATTTGTTTTCATTAGGGACAGAACAGGATAAATATTTAGGAACCCCAAATCACAAAGACTGCAGCACAAGTTCTGCACCATGACCTCAGGTTTAGTGAACTATTTTTCTACCAATATCAACTAAATGAAAGTATTGCTTTAAAAACCACATGTTCTCCCAGCTCTGCTGCATTCCCCCAAGACTTAAATAATCTTTATTATAAGCATGCTATCACTCTGAGGCCAAAGAGATGGTTTTGTCTGCAACAAACATCAATGTTATTAAAACAGCATAACTTTGTATATCAAGAGCTTCAATGGAGTGTTTTTTAAGGAAGCAGTTTTACGTCTTCGATAGATATCAACTATCCAGACAAGCTTAATCATATTTGGCTCATAAAACAGTGAACGTCTATTTTGGGGGAGTGGGATGGGAACCCCTAAGAAGTTATGTAAGTGTATGCTTTGGAGATTATTACTGAAGCTCTTAAAGACACAGATTCTTACTGAACAGATGACCATCCTTTGCCCTTATATGTCTCCATCCATCCACAAAGAGATGAGCAGTCACATGGATAGAAGACCATAAAAATCAGCATGTTTTGCTACACTGAGAGAAAAATCTACATTCTTCTTAGGGGTTTTACAGACAACCCTGAAAAGATGCCAAACATTAAGAAATTTCCTCTGTGAGGGTATGTCTACACTACAGATTTCCACCCTCTCCCCCCCCAAAAAACTTCATGTGCGTCTAAACTGCTGCCGCATTCTTTTGAAATTAAATTGAAAGAACATGGCAGGTTATTTGAAAGTGCTCTTTCGAAAAAAAAGTTGTATTAAACACAAGCAGTGCTTTTTCAAAAGAGCATCTAGACTGCCTGGGTGCTCTCTTTCAAAAAAGCAGGTCTCTCTCTTCCCCCCACCCCCTTGAAAAACAGGCTACTGTCTAGACGCTCTCTTTCGAAAGAGGCTTGTAGTCTAGACGTATCCTTAGTTGCCTATTGGGAAACTCTGGCCCTACTGTAGGGATATGGATATTCCTTGGAGACAGAAAAGGCATATTTCTTACCAGGGAAACAGGCTGTTGAGTTTGTTTCTGAGCAAGCATTTCCTTAGCAAAGCCACAAGGGAGGGAAGTTTTCTGGCAATCCCCTCTTTCCATGTGACAAAATTTGATTCTTCACAGCTCCTTGCATGCAACAGATTCTGCTCTATCGCAGCAGCAGGGCTGGTGTTCCAGCATCACTGCTGCTGTAAAGGATGCTGTGGCCAGTGCAGTACAGGTGTGACTGATTTTCTACTTGGCCACTGAACTCCTGTCAACCCTAGCCTTTTGGGTCCAAACTTTTAAATGGCACAGTATGTCACTAACTGGCTAACACGTGCGCGCACCAGTTTCCGCAAACAGAATCTGATTGGCCAGTGGCCACACGGGCTGATTATGTAGGGTTGCCAGATTGTGCTGGTTTTCAACCACATAGTTTTTTTCCCCCTACAAGTCCTTCAGATGTGACATATGCGTAGAGCAAGGCCACGTGAAGTGAGGTGCGTGCTGATTGCACACAACATTGGGAGAGCCGTGAACTCTCCAAAGCTCTGCTATGGCTCAATCACCACACCCAGCAAGCAGAGTTAACCATCCCGGGAGGCCCATCTTGGTTAACAGTCTTGCAACCCACCGAGATGACGGAAGGGCACTCCTGCTGCCTAGGCACTAGTCTAGGTCACCCCCACTGCCCCATATCGTTCCCCATTTCAGAAGTGAAAGGAGAGGTGCTTAGACCAGCTCACTGAAGTCAGGAACAGGTTTTTTTTGAGCCCCCCCCCCCAAAAAAAACCCAACACAATGGCCCCCTTTAATTAAAAGCACCACTCGGCTTTCCTGCCACTCCCCCACCCCCGTGTGTGTAAGTCGGGTGCCGAGCCAGGAAAACAAAATGGCGGCCAGCATGGCACTGCAACCTTGATAAGTCCTGATAAGACAGTTGCCCAGCCTAGCAACTTCCAAGAAGTTTTAGGCTATGGGTTTACCACACAAGCTCTTCAGCACAGAACAGCAGCTCTTCGTTGATGCTGAAGAGATGGCAAGAATTACACACATGAACAGTCTATAACAGATACCGAATATCCAGAACCGCACATGATTTATCAACTGACCATTCACACGAATCCATGGTTAGGCCTGCGTAACACATGCACACTTTGCCATCTCTCAGGGCAGTGGCTCTCAACCATAGGCACACGTTATATTGCCCTGGAGTATACAGAGGTCCTAAGGGGGAAGCCAACTCATCTACACTTGCCTCATTTTACAGCAGGTTATAGAAAAAAGCATGAGCCAAATCAGTACAAACTAAAATTTCATACAGATAAGGACTTGTTTATACTGCTCTATATGCTGAAATGTAAGTACAATAGTTTTATGCCAGTCGTTTTATTTTAAAATTATATGGTAAAATGAGAAAGCCAGCAACAGGGTAGCACTAGTGTGCTGTGACACTTTTGTATTTTTACATCTGATTGAGTAAGCAAGCAGTTTTAAGGGAAGAGGAACTCGAGGTACACAAGACCAGGCTCCTAACAAGGGGTACAGTAGGCTAGAAAGGTTGAGAAGCCACTGTCTTATAGGCTCAGGACATCCTGCTTTCTGCTGAGATGCATGAGTTTAAAGTGACCAAGAATAAAGGACACTAATGAAGCAAAAACCCATCCACCGCGGTGCAGGCTGAGACTGCTCCAGTCCAGCCAGTTCAGGTCCTGCCCTCAGCAGGAGAGCAGGGGTAAGCATGGGCTATTCCAGTCCAGCAGCGAGTGGGGGGGCTGTTCCAGCTGGGCTGGAGTGACTCTTCCTTCTCCCCCTCCCCCCCCGTTAGTTAACCAACGTTAACCAATTAAACAGGATTTGATATCCCTACTACAAACACTAGTTTAAAGGACACCAAACACAAAGGCATTGTGCTAGTTGCATGTGATTGCACAGGTTTCCAGGTTAGTGGAAGTTGTGGGAACAAGGCCACGCAATAAAAACCTCATTTTTGTTGTTGCTGATAGTGAAGGAGTAACAGGGGTGGAGATTCCCCCTACAGATACCTATGGGCACAACACATCCCTGAGGCTATGTCTAGACCAGCATTGCTCAACCTTTTTTAATTTGCGACCCCCAGAGCCAGGAACAGTTTTTGTTGAGCCAAAAAAAAAAAAATCCCCAACACAATGGCCCCCTTTAATTGAAAGCACCACTCAGCTTTCCTGCCACTCCCTCCATCCCCCTGTGTGTAAGTTGGTTGCAGAGCAAGGAAAACAAAATGGCGGCCAGCATGGCACTGCAACCCCCATCCCAGAAAGGCAGCTGCAAACACCCCCCCCCCGTTGCACACCACTGGTCTAGACTACAGGGTTTCCTGGAAAAACTCAGCCACGTCCATGCAACGCATCTGCTCTTCTGGTTTCTTTGGCGTACCTTTTTCCAATAAAGCCCCATAGCGTAGACATAGCCTAAGAAGTCAACACCTTCTACAGTACAGCCCCAGCCAAGGAATTGGCAGCTTAGTTTTCAGGGTTGAAAAACCACTGTCTGGATTCTATACTTGGTGTGCAGCCACTGAGGGAGCACAACTGAAATACCTATGATCTTATTCAGCCTGGACAATGCTCTGCTGAAAGACCCCTGCTTGCGTCCAATTTCCCTATTGATTAAAATTATGCATAGTAACACCAATAATTGAAGCCCGTCAGAACCAAAATACTAACACTGGATCTGCTGGTTTTGCACTACATAAGGAAGTGGTTCTCCAAATGTGTCTCAGGACCTCAGAGTGGGTTATGACCCCATTTTAGTGGGGTCACCAGGACTGACTCAGACTCGATGGGGTCCAATGTCAAAGTCTGACCCCACCATTCAGGTCCAAAGCTGAAGCCAGGCTCCAGCCCTGAGAATAGGGGCTTAGGTTATAGGCTTCCCACCTGGGGCTGAAGCCTTTGGGCTGTTTTTCCCCTGCCCCTCCCCCTTCCCCTGTGCTTGGGGCTCTGGGGTTTGGGCTTTGCATCCTATCCCCACCCTAGGGCAATAAGGATTGGGGCTGCTCAGGCTTGGGTCCCCATGCCTGGGATTGTGAAGTAATTTTTGTTGTCGAAAGGGATCACGGTGCAATGAAGTCTGAGGATCCTTAACACCAGAGATTTTCAAATGATACCATTTAATTCAAACTAAACACAAAGGGGCAAATTTTGTATGTTCAAAGGGAAAAAAATAAACAGGGATTGCTTGATAGCTGAAGCAAAGGAGATTTTTTTTTAACTGAACTAGCCATACCATCTTTTCCCGGACTAATCATAGCTTTCCTTGCACTGCCCATCTTCCAACAAGCCTGGAGAAGTTGAACAGGAAAAGCTGGATTGATTTACATTTTCTAAAGCCATTTAGCTTGTTAAACACAATGCTTTATTTTCCATGCAAACATGTGAAATAATGATCTAACATTCTCACCCATCAGCCACCCTAAGGGGCCAAAACACCTTTTGAAACCTATATGAATGCAATGGGAGAATTTTTAAAATCTCATGTGACCAAAAAAGTGAGTTTTTTCTCAATACTTCTCTTCTTCCAAGTTCAGCTTGAAGGAGGCTATGCAGACAGAGTAATGCCACAAAAAGTATGTAGCGACAGTCAACTAGATTTAAGTTCATTTTCTGTAGCTTGAGGCCAAAATCGACTAAAGTGGTTCTGGTGATCAAGTTTTCTGCAATTCCCCATTCTATGTATTAGCTATTTGACAGAAATTCACTGCGGTATTTAAACTGGCAGTCATCACAGCTAACTCAAATTGTATTGGCTTTCACAATGTTGAAATGCTGAACTGCAACCATCAATCGGCCAATTCTGAGATAACGTGGTGGTTGAAATTCCCTGTCATGCTGTACAATCCTTTTGTAGCTCACCGGCTCAGAAGACGCACAATGAAACCTGCAACAAGAGTGTCTGGCAACACAGCGCACACTGTAATACGAGTGTGCTTACAGAGGGGCTTTGCCGAGAAGCAAGATAAAGGCAGCCTTGCCAACAGCAGTAACCTCCAGAGAGAGGATAACATTTTCTATTGGAAACACACACAAAAATACTGAAACTAGAGACAGATTTTGGATATTTCTCCCCCACATGCTCTTTTGAGGTTTCCACAATCCCCAAACTGAAGCAGAGAATAAAAGAAACACGTCCAATTTGATTTGATCCTGCATGCAAGATCCCGAAATCAGTATATTAATTGCTACGGGCTGAATGCAAAGTTTAGAACAGGACAAATTGTAAGAGTTAACTGGAAACCCATGTATGTGGCCTAAAATGAATGTCGCTTTTAATGCTTTTTATTTTTGGATGAGCTGTTTCTGTACATGATTGGTAATATACCAACTATAGCAAAGCTACAAACAAGAATAATTTACTTAGGAGTACTGGCTTTTGAGACACACTGGAAAGCTATAGTAGTTTGACTTGCTCTGGATAGAAAAATAACCCCTTAAAGACACCTGCTCGTAAACTTATACGCCCACTACTTGATAAACCACCTCACCAAAAGCACAGCATCTCTCAAACCAAGTTAACAGCTCAGACTCAGTGGAAACTGCCTTTTGTAACCAGGTAAGAACTGTGTTTATTAAGGAAGTGTGATTTTTATTTAAATATTAAAACTTGATGGGGGGGAATTGGTAATTTCTCCTGCTGCTACTATTAGTTTTCATAAGGTTATATTGGTAAGTGAAATGGAAATTACACAGCATGCAAATACCACACTTAATACTGTGCTAATGAAGCACGCTGCTGCTCTTACTCCAAAGCCTGCATTCCCTAAGCCAGTTGATCTTGAGAGATGTGCCTCTTCATGTCTCCAAAGGACCACACCTCCAAGATAAACAACGGGAAAGCAGCATGGAAGGGAAACTTGCCAAGTTTGAAGTGTGTTTCAACTGGCGTATCATTTCATGCTAGTTGTCAAGCGCAAGAGGTTTTAAGACCAAAACATCTAAAGCTGGTTATTTGCCAGTGCCCCATTCACACGAAAGTGAAAGCAGAGAGTCATGCACTTTTGCAGTGGAGTAGCAAATGCAAAGTGTCTCGGTACATTAATGTCATTTCATGCATTGCAGACACATGCAATCGCCAAAAACCAAGGTCTGTAATTGGTGAAGTATAAACATGATGTTCTACAAACCTGTGACATGCTGTGTAATGGGATAGTTTTACCACATCCAGCACATGAAACGCTGTTCTGCCCACTCTGTTCATGATTTACAAAGGAGTCTTTTTGAGTCTCATGTTGAGCACAAGCAACAGTAATTGTTAAAGCACTTTCCCCACTCCAGCACTTTCTTCGAAAAGTTCCCACTTCAACCCCATACTTTGCGATCCCAAATCGCAACCAAACACACTCTCTAGGACTCTGCTTGGGAGTCCTTTCTGAATCTACCACTATCTGTCATTACAGGTTCAAGAGGTTGCTGCTTAAGCCACATAGGAACAGTACTGCCAGCCCCTTCAGGCCCCAATGAGCAAGGGACAAGGAATCAAACCCCGTAATCTTTAGGCAGACCTATCTTCTCCATATGATGGTTTAGGGCAGCTGCCCCAACCATCTGCAGAGCCCAGGGGGACTACTGAGGGAGAGGGGGAGGGGGAGGTGGCATAGGGCAGCAACAGGGGACAGGCCTCCTCACATTCATTGCAGCTGCAGGACAGCACCCATCTCCAAGCCAGGTCGAGCCGCTGCACAGTGGTGATGGGAAGCAGAGCACCCCGGCCTGGTCCATTCCACTCTCCTGAACGATACAGGGCTCGGGGGGACAGGGGCTGGGCGTTCTGCTTCTCACCGCCAAGGTGAAGTGGAGCAACCAGGCTAGGCAATGGCAGAACAGCACAGACTGCTGTGTGTGCTTTGCCCTGCTTCTGGGACTCCCACCACTACAGTGAGCGGAGGAGGGGAGAAGATCTCTGCTGCCACCTTGTACTAAGCCCCCGGGGGGCTGCATAACTCAGGGGACGGAAGACGTAGAAGGAGGAGGGGGGGGCAGAGCAGGGAGGTTGCTGGGGAAGAGCCCAGCCCTTAAATCATGCAACATGCAAGGCAGTTCTCACATTTTCAAACACTCTTTTCAGCTTCTGTAACAGATGTTCTGCTTTGGAACAGCAATTTAAGAGAGAGTTCAGAAGATGACGGGAGCCTCCATTCAGACTTTGGTGCTCCTTAGTAACCTCGAGAAGATAAATTCTCCCCCAACTCCACCGCCTAAAAAAAGAAAAGCTCCTTATCCTTCCGCGTGCTACGTACACAAAGACTGGCATCACCATCACCCTAGAGCCCAACTCCAAAGGAAAATAGAAGTGCGTTAACAAGAGATAGCTCTGGTGTTGTGATTTAAAGAGAATCCAGCGTCACAGCCCCATTTGTTTGCATTTTCAGAGCACTCGCTCCAGAGCTATGGGCCATGTACCCATCTCAGAGAAATGGGCTCCTATTCATACAAAAAATTTATCATTTGCTCCCTCTGTTTGGTCAATATTTAAGTTTTATACAGGTAGTTTCCTCGCCCTGAAAAGTACACTATATACTCCTGCTGTGAAAACATTGATTCTGAGGAAAAAAGCTCTATGAACATCTACAGTAAGCAACAACATGAAGAAGAAACAATTGACCGCTTTACGGCCAACGAGAGGGTGTGGAGAATAAACGGTGCAATTAAGAGAAGGGAGAGGATTGGGGTGGAAAAGAAAATCTTCTTAGGAGTCTTCATAATAAAACTAAAAAGGTAAAGTACTTAGGGTTGTTACGAAACTATTACACTGAGAATTAAAAAACAATCAGGACTATGTCTATTTGCTGTAAGCTTAAAGCAACATGTATTAAAGAAGTTTATGTGAATCTAATGCACTCATCCCTATTGTTAGAATTATTACCAAGCTAAAAAAGATTAATTTCTCTAAATACACTAAATCCTCAGACACTATTATAAGGCTGCTGCTAGTGCTGCTATATCTTAGCGGACAATACCATTAAGAACACCTTTCGCGGTATATCCAAGATCTACCCAAAAAATAAAATCTGGTCTCCTGTGCCAATCGTGCCAATCATGGAGTCTTAACACTTTCAGGAAAAGAGATGCTTCAAGAGCGACTGTCCAGCTGCTGTCCTCAGCAGAGTTTTCATGAACTTTAGGTGTAAGTTGGCATTAATATGAAAGGTTGGTTGACCAGCAGTTAGTCACTTTGTAACTCATACTCCTGATTATGAAGTTCAGCTTATAATTCAATCTAACAAACACAAATTCACGTAAAAGACATTGCCACTTCATTGGAAATGTTCTAAAATCTACAGCACATATAGAACAGCATTCACCAATGAAAAGAAAAGCCACCGTAGAACCACACAGACCAAAGGAAATCAGCAATTTCTGTTTCCCTTTCTCTAGGGGACAGCTCGACAATTCCTGATTGTGGGAATCAATTACATGTCTGCATCCTGAATCACTATTGAGACATTTCTTTTTTAACCTGTTGTGAAAACATACGCTGGCTAGATGGAAACACCACCTTTAACACATTCATAGCAAATACTTTCAAACAGCAGTTACATCCCAAGAGCTTTCATGCTTTGCCACCTCAACAACAAATGCCTTACCAGGTAACTGATGGAGCAGTTGAAAGGTCTTCAGGGTGGTCTGTAACTTACACAGCAAGTCACTCTTATAGGACAAATCTCAACGTACGTTCCAGTAGCAACTGCCAGATGCACAAGAAGGCTGACAGCAGTAGTGTAACAGGAAGGGAAAAGGTTCTGCACCATTTTCTCCTGAAAATACTATGAGCCGGACAGGAAGGAGACTGCTGCGATTGCTGTTAGTACAATGAAACTCCCTGACATTTTCATGTAGCAGCCAAGCCCAAGCCTGCATCAATTCCTCAGTCCAAATTCCTCTGTCAATAACTCAACAACTTATGTTCAAGTGAATGCTAGCACCTACTCAAACAGTCTCACCTAGGTAGGAGCAGACAACTCAATTCCTCCTCCACAGCTAAGCCCTGGATCCTGCTGTGGCAGAGGTCATGGTACTTTATATGGCAGAAGAGATCTCAATGACAGAGCATTCTCACTAGTCCATTCTGATTCAAGTGCCAAACGGTCTCATAAAACATTCAGGAGTGCCAGCAGGGTTACCCGGCTGCTGCCGACAGCCACACCAAGATGATGAGGTTCAAAAAAAATGAAGTCTTCTCTTATCAAAGATCTTCAAACCCTTCGACTCTGAAATCACCATGGCCAGCAAGCAATCACATCCCAGAGACAAGCTGCAGAGTTTGCACAGGCTGGGAGGAGTACATGGAATAGCCAGCCTCGCTCGGGGCAGTGTCCCCACTAACAGTTCAGATGGCTGCAAAGCCTCAAGCAACAGCAGCCCTACGACTTCTAGCATTACAAGGGAAAAAAGCCAGCTGCAGATGCCCTTATTATGCACATCTGCTATTTATCTGGGATCCCTTGGACGTGAATCTGCAGTACAAACAGTTGCCGTCTCTCATCCAATCCCAGAACAAAGCCTTTTCAACCAGCTACCAAAGTTAGGTTCCCAGCCGCTACCTAAACCATTTTCAAGTAATTTCTTGCTTCTAGACACTCCACAGCCCTTAAACAGGATCTTCAACAAAAAGGGGTTAAAGGAGAAGACTGCAATGCAGTCTTAATGAAATGAAGTACTTTTATATTGATATTTTTGAGACAGAATTACTGGATGTCCAAAGCAAGCAAACCAGTAGCCTTAAGTGCACTTTGCCTGCAATGAGTGGATCGTTGTCCCCCCCACTAAAGGGACTGCACTTTGAAGATTTTTCCCCTTTTCAGATCCACAGATTACATACCTTTTTCTGTGCAACAAAAAAAAGGCTTGTAGCAATGTTCTCAACATGAGAAATATCAGCCAAGCTTCCCCAAAGCACAGCTACAGCAAAGCTTTGTTGTCCATTGCTACGCAAAACTACTTAATTCTACCAATAGCCAGAACACCTTTAAGCACTCAAGATAAGTATCTGAACTAATTTACATAATTGCAATATTATGAGATACTGTTCAGCCAAGTCAGAACACTGGTGATTAAAAAAAATAAGGTACTGCCAATTGGCTACATTTGCTTTTGGTGTGCTGAAGAGGTTCAAGCTATCTGACCCCATAATTATAACAAGGATTAAAAATTTGTTACTCACGTAATCATGAAAGGCTTTTGCTTCACTTGAATGTTCACAAGTATCTCGCCTTTCAGGAGCTGCACAGTAAAGGTCCCAAAATACGCTGCACGGCAGAAAAAGCAAAACAGGATCTGGTTACTAATTATTACCTATATATTAAACAGTAAATGTACAGTGGCATAGTACAAACTGTGCCAACAGTTCATTAAAGGTGAACAGCTTTCCACTTCAACTGTGGTCGAGAATGTTTAATACACATCAGAATCCTGGATCTCATTTCATTCCCGCCAAACCTAACAATTCCTCCAAATAAAAGCATTTAAAACCAGGTTACCTTAAACATTTTAAGAGACAAAACTAGAACTGGTAACAATTACAATAAGCTGACAATGTGATGAAAAGGAAAGAAAAGGAATGCATGGACTTCTAAAACCTCAACTTAAGAGGTTATCAACATTCACATCTCAAGATGCCGCTTCACTCCTGTCCCCCAGAAGGTGTCCCAGCGGCCTCCCTCCTTCTCTCCCCACAGCTTTGAGCAACTTTTGCAAGAATCCTGGCGTTTCAAATTCCAGTGTTAATCTACTGAACCTCCACATCAGGTAGCAGGTGGGAAGTATTCCCACAATGAGCCTGCCTCACCATCACAGCAATTTCACTTCAGCATGGGAAGCCAATCAGCACACACTTTCACGGTGTGCATTCTTCAGGACTGACTGCACACAGGATTCCCAGTTATGAACATCTCAGAAGGCACCTCTAGACTGCTCTCCCTCAGATACACAGCCTCACCCCACATAGCATGGAGATGCTGACACATTGCTTCTCCTTGACTTGCAAGTTTCAGGGCAACATCCTGCCACTTGAGAGCTTGAAAATGACTGGGTGACAATCCAGTGACAGTATTAGTATACATATGGCAGCAAGCAGAGCGCCTGCAGTTTTGCAGGATCCAAAGGCCTCAATTCTATAGCATATTCCCCAAACTCTTGTTACCCAACATGCAGGCATGGGCAGAAGTCAGCCTGCCTATACAGGTAACATAAACCAACCCTCCCACCACACACACACACACACTCCCACTAGTAATACCATAGGTCTAGTCTTCAGAAGCTAGTCTGCATCCTTCACTAAGCTGGCAAAAGCAATTACCAACTGGGTTTCTTTTTCCCAGCTAATACTATGTTCTCAGTTACTCAATTCAGGGGAGCTCACAGCACCACCAGTCTCCGAGGCTCCCAAATCCAGCCCTAAGGTGGAAAACTGGTAGGCATGCATGAAAACTTGGTTTTCCTGAACTTTGGCAATATAACCAGAACTCTCTCAAACTAGCCAGTGCTGATTGTAAAAAAGATCCAAACATACACCTACCACATACTCACAAAGCTACCACAAACTTTAAAATAAAAAATGCATTTGAAATCCATTGACAGTAACTTCATGGACACAATTATTCTTCCCTTGTTTCCTAATGCAGAATAGTCAGTTCTTCAGAAACTGACGCACCCTGCACATTTGCCCCAACAGCACACTTACCAAAGATAAGCCACAGATACTGGCCTCTCCTGGGTCTGTATAACTTATTTCCACCAGTCAGCACTGAAAGGAAATGGGCACTGCCTCCCCTCACCCAAAAACCATCCCCCAAAACAACCAAGTCATCCTGAATCACCATCTTAAAGGAAGCAAGAGCTCTCTTCTGCCCTTGCTTTAGGATGATGTAGAGGGGCAGACACCACTTAAAATACCCGGGACATACAGCAAGAATTAAAAAACCAAACCAACAGGAAGTTCTCCTCTTCTTCATTATAACAAAACAACATTTTCCACTAATTTAAAATAAAAACATTCTCTCCCTTAATGAAATGCTGCTGTTCACCATCATACACGGTTACAACATAACATTTATTTTTCAAATGAGGCAAGGTTCAAAGCCAAAACTTTTACCTAGGTTATTTTTTTCTGCCAGTGGGGTTGAGATGAAACATTTAATTTTTTTGGGGGGGGAGGGGGGAGGCAGGAGAATTCAGAATGCACACTTACCACCACCATGAATGTAGAAACCCAGGAGGCTCTCCTAGCGTGATATTTTTTTCCCATCGGATCTACAAACAAGAAAGCGTGCAAATCGGTTAGATGAGGCAGGGGGAGAGCCAGAGAGGACGCTCCGCCAAATAGCCAGGAGGCTCCGAGGCCAACTAGCAATAAATGGCAAAAGGTGATAAAAATTCAAAATGGAGGCCACAGTGGCTGCTTCTGAAAACAAAGGCTATCAGGAGAGGGGGGGTCAAAAATAAATAGAGCCACTTACCTCTGATAAAAAGGTCTGTGCTGATTTCTGCGCTCCTACGTGCAGCAAATATTCATAGACGTATAAAGCTAACCTGTAAAAGTGCAGAAAGGCAGACACCATTACATTGGAAAGCACTTCATAAAACCGTCCCACTTCGACAAAACGGTGCCTCCTCTCCTGGGAGAGCCATGCGAAAAGCTTGGCAGGAAAGGGCACGCCATCACCACCAGTATGGGGGGGGGGGGAGAGGAGAACCGCTCCTTTCGCCTCCCCTCCCCCCCAAAAAACTTGACCCTACTTTAGTGCAGGAAACAGAATTACTTCTCCAGGCACATGCACAATTCAGCACGCAGCCAGTATCCCAAGTCACGGAGCCGCCTGCAACCCAGAGCCTCAGCAACTCCAGAAGGGGCGGGGGGGGGGGGGGGGGAAGAGAAATCTGGGGCCAACCCTAGACGTGCATGGGGAAACCTGAGGATGTAGGAGAGGAGTGAACAGAACCGCTTCGTCCCCAAACCCTTTGCCTCCAACATCCTTTGCCTGCCCTAGCAGGCGAACTCCAAGAGCAAGCGCTAAGCGAGGGGACCAGATGGGGCACGGAGCCTGGGAGCAAGTGATCATACCCAAACAAAGCCCCTCACCCCTTACACTTACATGGATGGACAGACAGAGTCAGACAAAAGGACGCCGTGGAAGCTGCACGCCTCCCCTCCCCCGGGACAGGGCAGCAATTAAGGGGGGACTCCAGCCTCCAATCCAACCCCACCTCCCCGAACCGCGCTGCAACGGGGCGTGGGGGGCGAAGAGGGCGCCAACTATTGGACTCCCCCTCCAGAGCCGCAAGCTTCGCCGCAGTCGCGCTTACTTTTCCCGAGCCTGCCCGTCCGAGGGCACCGCCGAGCCTTTGCCTTTGGCGAACATGGTCCGCAGTGAAGAGAAGGCGAAGCCGCCACTGGCTCTGCCGCCGCTGCCTGGGTCTCTTCGGTGCCGCTCGGTCTCCCAGCCCCACTCCCCTCGATGTGGCTTGCCCCGGCCTTGGCTGCCCCCCCGCTCGCTGGCTCCGGCTCCAGCTGTCAAAGCCCCAGCCCCGGCCCTGACCCCATCGCCCCAGAACAGCTCCTGCCCCCGGCTCCTTCCCCTGCTGTTGCCGCTGCTCCCACCACGGCTACTCCGAGCTCAACCGAACGTGGCTACACTGTGGATGGAACGCGGCGGGCGTCAACGTTCCACAATTGATACACGCCCCGGCCTATCGACGACCAGTGGGGGGGAGGGGCTGCCCCGCCCCCAAGCGACATGTTAAGGTGACACCGAGCTAAACGCGAGCGCCAGCCTGCTCTGTGCGGGCAGAGCTTGCCTCGGAGGGGCCCCACGAGGTGAGGGGCTTCTCCTGCTACTGGAGGCCGAGAGCTGTTCCCAGCTCCCTTACTCTACGGCTTCCTTTTCCCTCCTTAACTGCCTCCTTCCGTTCCCTTGCCCCCTAAAGCCCAATCCCCCCTTTTACTCCCCCAGTCATTCGCCCTCCCCCTCTTTCATACACGACCTACCTCCACCCCACTTCCCCGGCTTCCTCTCCCATGAGGCGTCCCCGCTAGCTTCTTCCCCTAACACCTCCTTCCGTCTCCACCCCCCCAGCCCTGTCCCTAAGCCCCAAACCTCCTAGCAGCCACCCCTCCCGCCTTCCTGCCCCAGCTGTCCGTTTCCTCCCCTTCCCCCGCCTTGCTCTTAAATCCCTACCCGCCGCTGCCCACAATCTACCTTTATCCTAATTTCCTTGTGACCCTCCTCCTCCTCCACTGCTCTCAGCCCTTGTGCCTATGTCTGCCCCTCGTGGGGAAGCGCTGGGTACCCTGTCTTGGGGGGGGGGGGTCCATGTCACCCCGCGCCCGAACTGCTCTACCCCCTGGGGGTGAGGTCTCGGAGCGCCTCACTCCGGGGACTGGGAGGGGGGAGCCTAGCACAGTACCTGAGCCACGGGAAATGACTGGGAGCGTGGGGCAGGTGTGCATGTTTTTTAAACAAGGCAAACTTGAAAGTCCAGGATGAGGGAGGAAATTGACGAGGGTGCTAGCACAGTGAACCAGGCGAGGAGCCTGGCTGGAACCTGCCTGCACCGAAAGAGCCACAGGCCAGAATTTGCAATTATTCCCCTCTCTCTAGTGTGAAGTTAGAAACTCTTGATATGGGGGGGGGGGGGGAGTTGTGTTTCCAGCCCATTCTTTAGTGCCTGTTTCTCTTTAAATATGATATAACTTGGTTAGTACTGTGTCTTTAAAAGAGACAAACTGAAAAAAACCTGTGTCTGCGCCGATTGGCTGCCTGTTTGGATACATCCTAAGGGGAGCCTTGAAACTGTTCGCCCGGGTTGATTTTTTTTAACTGCGCTGTTCCAATAAACAAGTAACGCCCCTCCCCCTTACATGCCTATCACCGAACAATTAGAGGCTAGGTCAGTGTCCTGGGGAAAACACAGTGGAAGTAAGAAAACTCAGTCTCACAGTTAATCTAAGCTAAAAACCACACAAGCTCATTAAAGTTCACTGCCGCTGTGCTAATGTGCATTTTTTAAAAGAGATTTTTACACACGCTCTTTCCCAGCATGTATGTGCCTGTCTGGAAAGGAGACTTTAGGTGTCTTTTTTTGGAGTAATGTGCCCATGAATGTAATGGTCTCCCGAGAAAATGCTGAAGCCCTAGACTCTGTGCGCTCCCTTCGACTTAATCTGTTCACTGCGGGGCCACTGAGATGTATTTGGAAAGGTAACATTCACAGGGGCTGCTGAGCAGTCTCCAGTGGAAACTCGTAAGTTTTCAATAAGATTTGTGTGTGTGTGACTGTGCCAGGGAAGGGGGGTGGCTGGGAGCAGGAGGGAAGGGAGAGACAATCTACATAGAATAAAAAGGGGTTTCCAGCCATTTTTGTAGCAGGAGTAAATCGGGTTTCTCTGATCCAGCAGTAATCAAATTAGTCTGTCACAATTGCTAGCGTGAACTTCCTTAAATCTTTTGGTTTGTAAAACACAGAGGTTAACTCTCTTGTCTATCACTCATCAGCCTAGTTTTAACAGTGTCTTTTCTGCCAGTTACTTGAAAGATTATTATTAAAATATGGGCTGTTTGTGTCGTTTGGGTGGGGATTAGCTATGTATGTGTGTGAGGCATATTTGGGCAACATTCAACTACTGCCCAAGAAGATTTTTTTCACCCTTGTACAATACATGTGTAATTCCTGCAATGTTACTTAAAGAAGGGATGCTAGTGCTAATAATAAATAATTCATTTCAACAATAAAAAGGTACCCATTGGCCCCACCAAAAATAAAAGCCTGCTGTGGAGTTTGGAACGGTATTTTATGGAAAGTGTTGGCATATACTTAGGGGCACAGCTGGTAGATGGAGATGGCTTTTAATATGCATTGCATACTCCTGATGCCAGTCATTTGCACTCAGCCCCTTCCAATGGTCATTCTTCCAGGGAAAGCTTGGCTCCAGATTGGTGCATGAAGCTCAGCAGACAGAGGGTGAAAAGAAAGGTTGGAGGGGTGTTTAAAGTGCATGTAGGAAGCTCCAGGTGAAAATGGCCAGTGTCTATTTGTTCCCTACCAGTACTGTTAAAGTAGTTTGAAAGAGGAGTGGGAGGAGAGAGGGCTGTGAGCGGACTCCCCCATGTCAGTGGAAGCTCTCCCTTGCTTTCATCAGTCAGCCCCTGGCAATGCCTGCAAGGCAGAGGGATACTGACATCATGCAGAGAGTGGACAGTTCTCCCACCCACCTTAGGAATGTTAGCTGATAAGCTGAAGAAGCAAACAAGAAGAGCAGCAGTGGATGGGTGGGATAACAGATTCTTTTTCTGAACCAGGAACAGAGTGGTAGGCTCTTGCTTTAGAAACGAGCTTTTTAAAATTCAAAGTGAAGTTCCTCCGCCAGGGAAAACATCAACAGAAGACCACCTCTTCAGGCTAAATGTTTGAGCCAGTTATCCTCTGCTCCATTGGCCATTTGTGCAGACATCTGTGGTGGAATGAAATCTTTCTCCCTGGCTGCCCAGCTACTACTGGTGGATGCTGCAGTGAAGTCAGAAGCCTCTGCTTGTGACATCACGTTGTTGCCAGAGGAATTAGAGCGATGTGATAAATTCAGCATTCTGACTTCATTGCAAGGCAAAGTAGGGGTGTGATGGGGTGGAAGGGAGACAACCTTCATCTCTACTAAACATCTTCCAAAATGAGGGACTGTGAAAAATACTGATTTATATTTTAAGATGGTGACACAGTACTTGCAAGTTCAACCCAGATCACCTGCAAATGCTCCTATCATAAGCTATCTTAAGTGTAGTTTTATGTGTAGAATGTCCCATCCGGCAATGCTAATGGACATTCGACCACATTGGCATTTGGTTTAGCACATTTTAAGCTGTCTTTCAGCATCTTCAAAGCTATTTACCAAATGTGTTCAAGATGAGCAATCCAATAATAACCTGATCACTTATACAGGGCACGATAGTTCCATGCTTTGGAGGCGGGTTAATGCTAGTGGGGACATCACAGCCCAGCAGCTGAAGAATCTAATTGGCTAGTCAAAAGTCAGGCTGTGTGCATGTCTCCAGAGTAACCACCCAGGTCACAATTCAACCAGCAAGCTCTCCCTCAGGGTAGCACACTCACCCAGTTTAAAATACTGCAGAATGTAATGATTCATTTATTTAGACAGCCTAGAAGGGAACAGAAGCAAAATGCAGGACAATGTAGCACTTTCTATCACTATTCTAGAAGGGAACAGTCTTGGATCAGGAGAATTAGAGACATGTATTGGACTTTTCCAATGTGGTCTGGGACCAGTTAAAACTCCTTTGGTTTGTAAAAGGCTAGATCTTGCAATCTATAGGCACAACTTCCACTGAATCCCAGTGGATGAATTTTGAAAATGGGACTTGCAGATCTTGGCAGGCAGCCAGGGATCGAAACCTAGAATCTCTTTCTCTGGGACTGGTTGCTCACTGTCTAGCAGCAGTTTTCCCCATACAGTTTCTGTAGAACAAGTGGATGAAGTCCTTTGCAATTCTATAGCAGCTCTTATTAAAGAATTTAAAATCTTTTGCAAGTTTTGAAAAAAATTCCAAGCTAGGTCTAAATATCTGATTCATCGTACACTGGAGAATCTAAGACAAAGGCAGATTAAGTGGCTTGACCAAGGTCAAGCAACACATCTGTTGCAGAGTCAGAAGTAGAACTCGGGAGCCCTGATTCCAAACACAACTATAATCCTTGCACTTAGCATTCAATATCGGCTCTCTAGATGATGCTTTCATAAAACTGTATTTGATAATCCTACCTTTCCTGGTCTTCACCTTCTGATGACCATTTCTATGGAAACCTGAACATAAACAGGAATGGAAAGCCAGCAACTGAAACTAACAAAAACTCTTGTTCTCAGTTACTGGCTTATATTTACAGTTTCCACGGGAACAGATGTTGGATCAGCACAAAAAAATAAGGAAAAGGCTTGAAAGCGGCCTTTTTTCAGATTTTGTCTCTACCCTGTTATTGTTGTTTTACCTCACTCTCCAAACAGCAACCAGAAACCTGCTTTCAAAGTCTACAGTACTTTGAGTTGGTTAAAGAGTTGTTCGAAATAAAATAATATTAACCATTATAATTTGCACTTTGGCCCTAATTCTGAAAGCATTTATGCACTTTAGTAACTTTATGTACAAGAAGAGTCCCATTGCTCTTGCAGACTCAGCATCATCTAGTCTCACAACGCTCCTGTAGATTAGGCAACCACAGCCTTACTCCTCTACATATATACAGGAGTAATTGCAGTCGTTCCATTGGCACAAATGGGATTGGTTATGTGTGTCAGTACTTGAAAGAGCTGGACCTCAAACATTTTGAAGAGCAATATTGAAAACAAATCTCTCTACAATATGCAAAAGTAACAAAAACCTTAAATGCCCCTGGAAGCTTTTTAAAAACTTAAATAGATCTGTTCTTTAATTTGAAATCTAATTTAACAAAATACCACTACAGGCAATGCTGTATTACATGAGACTTCCCAATTACGGCTGGCACAAGGGATTGAGTAAAGCTACAAATCTGCTCAGGTGGAGGTGTCTATGTAAAAAGTTACAGGAGCTAAATCATTTTGCTTGATGCAATAATATGTTGTGTCAACAGAATAACAGATTCTCACTCTTCCATTGACCAGTCATATTTTGATTTGAGAACAGCTCTAGTGCAATTTAGTACCTTTAGCCATAAGCATGCAGGCTTTCTTCAAAGCATTTGCTTTCCTGAATGGAGCCTTATCATTTAATTCTTTCCAGCAAATAATAGCCATCCCACCAATCTGATTGGTTGGCTCAGGTTCTGCCTCACTAAACTCCATGAAGTGCCAGTCAGGTGCAGCATTCATCACTTTTGATCCTTCAGTGCTGCATGATGTTGGGTCCTTTCAAACAGCTTCCCCCAAGGACAGTCCAACAGAACTGCCAGGTAGTTGACCACTTGGTGAACCTGTTACAGAGCTGAGTGCTCCTTGCTAACACGCATTTTCCTTTGCTGAGAAGATTGTTCAGACTGGGACCAGACTGGCAGATCTGTTTGTGGGGGAGTAGTTGTGTCTCATCCAGTTTTACTTGCTGATTTTCTTGAGGTGGCAGGGGAGCTTCTGGTAAGTGAGACACACCCTAGAGGGAGATGCTGAAGGTGGAGTGCCCCAGTACCTCTCTTTAGGCCTGGCCCCTGGCTTGCCTGGATCTGGCCTCTGAGGCTTAGCATTGGGGAGCCCACACTTGCACTCCAGACTTCCAGCCACCCACCTGCAGAGCTGGAGCACACAAAATCTACGAGCCTGGGCCCCCTAGGCTCTGGTGTGCAATGTGGGGAATGTTTTCTCCTTCTCATTCAGGGGCTTCTCACTTGTGTGCAGCCCTCGACTGATTTTTCTGTAGGTCAGCAGCCCCCGACTCCAAAAAGGTTCCCCACCCCTGCTTTAGGAGGACAAAGTGCTAGTATCTCTTGTCTTGTGCTCAATCAAACAAAGCCCAACCCAAAACAACCCCACTGCTTGCTGCTGACAATCACCACCACCACTCAGGAACCTTTTTTTAAGAGGGAAAAATTACCAGGAAGATGGTGAAGTAACATTGACAAAAACTGGAATCCTTGGATCTCACTGAGCCTTTTCCTCCTGTTTTTGGTGGGGTCTGATCTCCTGGTGTTGGCACATACAACATTTCCCTGCTGAATCTTCCAGGTTCATCAGTTGCCCTTGCTACTGTCAGCTGTGAGGTATTGCTGACAAGTCTCTGGGTCCTGGAATAGATTGAGAGGCAGGTCTGCAAGGACAGACCTTAAGTACATCCCCATTTTCTCTTTCACGGCAGCAAGGGACCGTTGCTCATCTGCCCAAAGGTCTCATATGTGATCTGGCAAGATTCTGCCAGCCACCCTCACTGGTCAGGTCACTGGGGCAAATAAGAAGATGGTTTGCCTTGCCATCAAATAGACACAGCAGGTCCAGTCATCTCAATGTTGCTGCTTCATTGGACCTGACCACTTTCCCAAGGTCTAGCTCAACTGGGGCATAGATGGGATGCGAACTAGTTGGCTGAAGTTCAGCTGGGATACAACTAGAATGATGCTGACTGCCTGGGACAAAGAGGCCATGACAGAAGGAATGCATCTTCAGGTGTGTGTCATCCACCTGCCGTTTATTTCTAAAAATTCCAATCCCAAGGTTTTCTCCGATGCGGGGTTGCTTCTGGAAGTCCAGCTAGCTATGAGTACTTTATTTCAGCTGTGCTTGGCCAGAAGGTGTCAGAGACTTTGCCTTGATTACCCATACTTTTGTCTCCCCCATATTGGATTGCCACAATATGCTTTTCATTGGGCTGTCCTTGATGATCACTGTGACTTCAACTAGCGCTGACGACATTTATTTAGCATTGTTTCTCCTATGGGGCACAGAACACCTGATCTCCACTGTCTGTGTTAGTTTCCAGTTTGTTTACAGGTTCAAATCAGAGGGAGGAAGAAGGGGAACAGCTGCCCATTTGTATGGCTCCACCAGGTACCGCTTCTCACTCCACCCTGGGCTTTCCCAATTCCCCATCAATGATCACAACAATTTATAAGCCAGAATTCTGGACACAACTGTCAATAAAGATTAGAAGGCTGCTAATTGGAATAACATTCTATGATAGATATGAAACATACTTCAGTAGCTCTATAAAGTTTTAAAGGAAATCTAAGATTGAAGGCCAGCAAGTGACTTTTGCATGGACATATGAACTGGTATTGAGTGTATCATGTATGGTCAAGCTCTAGAATAGAGGTGGGGAACCTCAGGCCCAGTGGTCAGATGTGGTGCCCAGCTTCCCTGGATCCAGCCTCCGAGGCTCAGGGCTCCCCCCGCCCCCAGCATTGGGGAGATGGCAGCGATGCTCCATCCCTCCTCCCACCTCCCAACTGTGGGGCTGGAGCACACAAAATCTACTAGGCTGCCCCCTCCTAGGCTCTAGTGTGGGAGGAGAATGTGGGGAGTGTCTTTCTCCTTCTCTATCCAGGGCCACATTAATGAGGGTTTGTTTTTCTTCTCACTTGTGTATGGCCCCTGACTGATTTTTCTGAGGGTCAGTGACCCCCGGCCCAAAAAAGGTTCCCCCGCACATGCTCTACAGTCTAGGAAAAACCCAATTAGGTTATTTCCCTACCGCAGGTTCCTTCTTCTTCGGTATTTTCTAGGACCATACTTGGTTTTAAATAATTAAAGCAACCGGACTGCTTAAAAATGCTCTAAACATTTTGGTTGCTTTACTCTGAAGTCTTTTTATCTTACTGAGCTTGGTTTCAATTGTCTCTCTTGAGCCTGTTGTCATGTCGCACAGTTTTCACTTCCATCCTTTTAAAATAATTGCATTCACTCAATGAAAATGTGCCATTGCATCAATAAAAATAGGGGCAAATCTGGAATTCTGGAAATAAGGGTACTTACTGGTCAGGAAAGAACTGAACACACAAGCAGCAGCTACCAGTTGCAAAATGGCCACTTGAGGGCTGTAGCTTCTTCTTATCCTCGTGGTTTACACAGCAGACCCTCGGGCCAAGTCTATGGCCCCGAAGCACAATTCAAGAATGAAAGTCTTCTACCTTTCCCAGACTAGTGTTCTTGAAAAAAATCAATATTTTTATAGGTCCCATTTTCCTGATGCTCTTCCTAGGTGTTTCAGTGGGATTTTGATAATTGAAGGCTTCTTAACTTTTCATATAAACACCCCTTTTCAATAGTAAATGTTTTGCATGCCCAATGGATGATTAATCATTTCCTGAATGTCACACCTCCCACATAATCCAACTTTACTGTTGTTTATTGGAAATAAATTGCTATTTAAACCACAATGTCCATTTCAAAATCTAAATAGAACCACTTCATGCTTTCTCACAGGGTCTTGGGCATGTTTCACAGAATCTTTTGCCCTTTATTCCTTTTGCTCATATTTCCTGCCAAACTCATTTTTAATTAGATTTTTAAACTCTACTTTATTTAAAGGGACTCTCCAAATCATCTTGTTCCTTTTTAACAGCATTTTTTTTTGCTACTTTGTCAGCTGGCTCATTGACCATAACATGTGCTTGGAACCATGCTCCTACAGTAACCTCAGAGTTATGGATTCCTTGAGCACGGAGATTGTTCTTAACTCTGAAATATTTGGTAACTGAACAAATTGTTAGGGTTGTCCTTTTAAAAGTTTACAACTGGCCACTGACTTAATACAGCGTGGAAACTCTGCTATGAGGAAGAAAAATGTGGCTTTTAACCATCTTAATTTAAACGAAACAAGCACAGAAACAGTTTCCTTATCTTGTCAAATCTTTTTTTAAACTTTCCTTTTTTTAAAAAAAAGTAGTTTAGGTTTAACACAGCCTGTACTGTATTTGATTTTTCTTTTTCTTTTTGCCTGTGCTGCTGCCTGATTCTCTGCTTCTGGTGGAGGTGTGCAGATCAGTTAATAAGTCTGGTGTTTGTTGTACTATGATTATAATTACACCCAATCGTATCAGTGTTATTGTTATTGTTAACAGCTATATTGCATTAAGTGGATCATTTCTGCTATCTGAGGGGCTATTTCTGATTGGCAGGAGACCTGATAAGGTATCGAACAAGATGACTGTGGCAGCTGGGCATACATCTTTGACCCAATTTAATGCAAACTTTATCCCTGCCAGTTCAGCCTACAAAATTTGATAGCTTTACAACTTTCTTCAGTCTGAGTGTAGGAATGCACAGTGCAGCTCCCACTCTTCCTGTACATTTCACACTTCTTTTCTTCTTTCGATTTCATTATATAATTCCATAGCTACCCCGGGAGGTGTCATTTTCTAGTCATAAAGCATTTGTCCACAGCTATGGGTTTTAAATTAACCTCTTTTAGGCCTTTTTTTCCCCACTAGGTTCCTTTGTCCACACTTTAACCCTATGGAGGTAAGGCATAGTGAGTTTTTTCCCCTAAACATCAACCACTTAAGTCCCAATATTCATGGTATGTTATCTTCATGTTACTGTCTTTCACCATTTCCAGTGACCAAAGGGTAGAGCTGTAGCTGTTTGGCTCAGCCAGATTTAAAGGGCCAGCCAGGAGGACAAGCCATGCTGGAAAACAAAGTTCTCATATAAAGATGACCTTGTAGTGGCGAAGCGTTAGAAAATACACCTGAACCTCTTTAATCCGGCATACCCTGGAAAACAGGGCATGCAGGATTCAAGAATTTGTTAGGCCAGGGGTCTGGGCATGAGGGGCGGCACTTACCTGGTACCCTGCTCCTGAAGGCACATGAGGCTTTGCCCCCCCCCCCCCCCCCCACTATGGGAGCAGTGGGAAAAAGCCTCAAGGGGAGGCTTCACATGTATGTGGCTGGGAAAGGAACTACATCTCTCTATTACATACCACCAATATGTTACATATATCAATTATAGCCTGTAATCTTTTACATGTATAAGGACATTTGAATGGCCACACAGGGTCAAACCAAAGGTCCATCTAGCCCCGTATCCTGTCTGCTGACAGTGGCCAATGCCAGTTGCTTTAGAGGAAATTAACAGAACAGGGAATTGTCAGATGATCCAAGCCCTGTGGCCCATTCCCAGTCTCTGACAAACTGAGGTGAGGAACACTGCAGAGCATGGTTTTGTACTTTGCCCACCCTGGCTGCTAACCACTGATGGACCTATTCTCCAGGGACTTATCCTGTATCAGGTATATGAGCTCATCTTTATTTAGGATCTTATTTTACTTCACTAACTCTGTCTTTGCAAGTGCTCAAGCAGGCTTGTGGAATTTTCCCTTCAGAATGTGGCGTCTCTTGTGACTGAGGGGGTCTTCTTTTCCCAAGCACACCCCTATCATTTCAACTAATTCAAGTCCCTCAATCATTCTGGTCACTATTGGCTGTACCCGCGCTATTCTCTTGTATAGCCTTTTCCTTTCCTCATAAGGAGAGGGAACTGAGCCTGAGATGCCAAGTATGGCTGCAGACAATACTTTACAAAATATGGAATTATTTCTTCTGACTGGTGTCCGTCCAGTACCTCTGATTCAGGGAGCAGAACTGAATTAGCTGTTTTGAACTGCTTTAAAGCCTTATGCCAAAGGTTTTAAGATTTCAGTCTCCTCAGATCCTTGCTAGTCTCTTTCTGCTTAACAGTATATAAGATCCTGTGTGTTGCTGGCCAACCACTACTCCATTCCCTTATTAACTACATCTCCTATCAGCCAGGATGCTAGTAATGTTATTTTTATCACAGTAGCACCTAGAAATGCTGGGATCAAGGCCTCTGTCAGTAGAGCCACATAATCATTTAAAATCTGTCCCAAAGAACGTATAGTCTAAATAGACGAGACAGGCCAAAGATAGAAGGGAAAACAGGAGAGGTGAAACGATTTGCCCAGCATCATAGAAGATCAGCAGCAAAGCTAAGAAAACCCCAGTTTAAGTCTCAGATCCAAATCAGGCAGTGCATGGATTTGAAAGCAGCTCTCCTAGGTCCCACGTGAATGCTCCTCCCTCTGGGCTATCAGATGCTGGATTGCTCTCTATTCTTTGGGAGTGGAGGAAAAATTGCCAGCAAGGGCTGACAAACTCCAGGGAAGAGCTCAAATTTATAATCAGGCTTTTTTAGAAGTACCCATCTCCCCTGTGTTGGGGCCCATACAAATTCCATTCCTAGCTATGCCGCTGTTATAACCAAGCAAAATAATCACCATTATTGACCTCGGCTGCTTTATTATGAAAGCAAACACAAATGACAGGGCACAAGTGATAACCTGGTTACATCTGATATGATCGCATCTGTATGCCTTTCTCCAGAGCTTCTTACAGAGATTGTACCTCCTGGGGGTAGTCTCTGTTTGGTATATTAAGACCAAAGTATATCGTTTCCCAGGATTGTTGTGAACTTAGTCTGAGTATCTGATTAGACACTTAAAAACTATTTATGAAAGGGCAAAATAATTTGTTTAAGGGCAGGCAGGCCCTGCCTAGACTCAGATGATGGGAGGTAGGCAGCTAAGTACTTGTGGATCTGGGCTCTAAGTCCCACTTCTGGGCTCTGCATTTCACTTAGGCAACCCCCTATTCACTTTGCTGGCTTCTGTGAATTCCTCTTTTCAGTGCCAAACTCTCCCCACACAATCCGGGGGGGAACATGGATCCGGGGCCATCCTGGGCTGGGCAAACTGGGTCCATGTCCAGGGTACTGTAGCCAGAGGATGAGGTGTCACTGGGCATGGGTGTTGCTGGGCAAAGCGGGTAGAAGTACTGGGCTGGGGGCAATGTGGTAGCATATGCTGGAAGCACAGAGCTGGAGTTAGGGGCACAGGTGGGAGGAAAGTGCAGGGGTTGTGATGAAGGGGGCACTGTGAATAGGTTGGGGGCATGAGGCACACTGCAGGGGCTACTGCTAAAGAGAGCACAGGATGGGGGTGCAGGAGTTGGGGAGCCCATAGGTGCCAGGGGAAATAGGTGATGCGATGCCCACAAGGGTGATGGGCACCAAAACACAAGTTCCCTTGGATGCCATTTTCCTTAAGGCCAGCCCAGGCTGGGCACCCAGCTGAGGACTGTACATTCCACTGGTGTTACCTGCACAACATAGGCACCCACCCATACCTGTTTCTAGGGCTCAGGCATAACCTTTCCAATATAGGCACCCACACTCTTTCTAGGGCTCAGGCACAAGTACCTTACACCGTGGGGTCTTTTCCCAGTGAAAGAGCCTTACACAGTGATATCCTACTGAACCTCTATTTATTACCAATCATTAATAACAGATGCACACACCAGGCACACAGTGCTCACCACTCACAATGAGACAGATGAACTTGTCTTGATGGCCAGTCAGGATCAGGTCCGTCTGGGGGACTCCAGTCTCTGTGCAGTGTCATGGGCACAGAGTTGAGGTCTGGCACCTCTGATCTTGGAGACGTGTCCTGGAGTTGGTTCCCAAAGAGCTGCCGTTTGGACCTCAGTTTATGTAATGAAACCTGAGTCCCGCTTAGCTCTACTGTAACCAATTATTTTAGTATAATTTTACTAACCCATTGTAACCTCCAGTAACAGAATTACCTAACCAATCACGCCCCACCACCTTAGTTGATTTACACCTAGCAAAATGAATTATACAGCAGACAGAAACAATTAAAAACCAGGCAGAGATCACACAGACAAACAATAGGAAAGTGAGGACCATAATCACAGAATGAGGATTCCACACCCTAATCTATAGATAAACAGTTTCTTGCCAGATGAAATGTTGTTCACTACGTTTTCTTTACCTGTCTTGAAATGTACTTCTTTGTCGGGTGACAGTGGGTGCCATTAGGGCAGAATCTCCTTCTCGCAGCCGGTGTGACACTATTTTAATGCAATGTAGATGGATCATGAGTATGTGACTTCAAGCTTTACAGCTAATGGCTGCTGCTCTTCAATCTGGCGGCAGAGGAAGGCTTTCTGCCTTCAATTATGGCTACAGGCCTTCCACTATGGCTACAGAAAAACCATATTGTTGCACTAGGAAACAGGGTGCTTCAGAATTAGGTATTAGGACAACCTAACCCCCCTTTGAGAATCTAGCCCCAAGTGACTGAGCACTCGTATTTCTGCTTCTAATCTTGTACCAAAGTGGACAACCATTTCCATTGCTTGGCTGAATCCATTCTCAATTGCCACAGAGTCAGCCCTGTGACAGGGCAGCATTGACTCCTGAGAAAACTTTACGCAGTAGATAGCCAATAAATTAAAAGCCAAACATCACAAGCTAAATCACCCTGGTATCTTGGATAAGGTCTTGCTCAGTCCAATTTTCTTACTCTACTAGTCTGCATCAGAGCCAGCTGCTGAGAGGCTAGTGAGTCAGATTTTTCTATTGTGTCCTACACCTGCTTTCCCTCTAGCCTTTCTCTCCCTTAAAGGGACGTCTAGCCTGGCAATTAAATATCCCCTCAATGAGAAAACCAGCATCATGGAAAAATCCTCAGACAGCTGAGTCATTATTGCTCCCGCAGTGCAATACAGCCTCAGTGCATAAAGTGATCAACATGGGGGGGGGGGGGGGGCAGTGTAGGAGTGGTTTCTAACAGGGTGGTGGTAGAAGAGCTGGTAAGTGTGTATTTGGTTTGTGTATAGAGGCATCTCAACCAGACTGATATAAAACCATGGGGTCTCTTGTTTAATTAGGGAGCTTTCCCTGGGGCTAGACCTATTAGCACTTTAGTGTGTGGAACCCAGTGTTACTAGCATGTGGGGTTTTCCTGATTTCTAAAGGGCAGCGCTAGTGAGATCTGGGATGGGATGGAAGCAGGGGGAGGTCACTAGCTTGTGAAAGGTCAGTGCAAACTGGCCATGAGGCTTAAAGATTTGCGAGTGCGCAGTGGGCCGTGTCCCAAACAATGGTAGGGGAAGTGGCTCGCTCCCATTTAAGTTCTGTTCTCCGGTCTTAGTGTATCTCCTACCACATTAAAGGGAGAGCTGATCTGCTACTGAATTGAACAGCCATTTCTATTACTTGACTGAATCCATTCTCAGTTACCACAGGTACAAGATTTAGCATTCCCTGTGAACTGAGTGCTTGGGTCTCCACCCAGGTGGGATTCAGGTGGCACCCATTTGATTAGCAGAGGGCCCACAGCTGGCAACATGTGTGTATCTTGGTGGTGCACATCCACAGATGCTTTGGTGCACATAACAAAATTTATTCTGCATATAGATGAAAAAAGGGGACATTGATCTTGCTTGCTCTAACACTGCCTCCTCTCCCCTCCCCCCCCCCCCCCTGCAACCTGCTGGAATGTGCCTTGCTGATATTACCCTGTGCTAGATATGAATGAACTGACCTTCCTACCAACCCGTAGGGACAGAGCACTGTTCTTGCTCCTGTTTAACAGATATGGAGATTCCTTTTCTTGCCCCAGGTCAAACAGGAAGTCTGTGGCAGAGCTACAATTGGAATCTGTGCTTCAGCCCAAGTACAACTTTCCTCCCGTACATTTATCTTTTATCTGATGCTGCCCTGAAAGCTCCTAAGTACAGTTAATTTCCTTGGGCTGTCTCCATTCCTGGTTTGACTCTACCACTGATCTGTCCCCACCCTGCCCCTGCCCCGGCCCTGAACTCCTTTGTAAAATTCTACCAGAGTGGGTAGGCGCGTGTTCCTTGCTGTCAACTTAAGTTTTACTTCCCTGTATCTTTGCACTTCTCGGCTTTGTCCCAGGCAGACAGCGTTAAAATATCACGTGTGTGTTCTCCTCAGATTTCCAGCCTGATTTCTAGATCAAAGGACCTTTTGATCCTCTACTTTGGAGGTTTGCCCATCACTTGTCTCATTCTATTCATTGCTACCTACTTCAGGAGTCTGAGTTCTAATGGCCCTGGTCGTTTGCCTATCTGGGTAACTCTAAACTCCTGTCTAGGCTGGAAGCAGATGCATGCTGGTGGAACCGATTTAAACGTGTCTGTAGAGAGCAAATTTCTAAACCACTTCCCTATATCACCCTAGGCCAAGACGTTTTGTTTTGTCACACTGATCTAAAGCCAGGCTGGATAAGGTGAACTAGGTAACAAAATGTGCTAGCGGCTCAAATAGAATTGCAGCAACATAATGTCTTATGCGGAACTTATTGGACAGCTGCAAACGTGGCCTGTCACACAGGCAGTGAGCTGTGGTTATGGAAATTGTGGGCTGCAGTTCGAGACTCGTGACTTGGTAGTGTGCTGACGTTTGGCTCTCTTGGTAGGCTGTTGGAACAATACCAAAGGTACCTATGGCTTGGAGGGAGGCCTCCAGGGTGGAGGGAGCCTGACATTTTTTTTTCCTTTTGTGAGGTGATCTGCGTTCATGTCCCACCTTTCTTCCCTTCAAATTTTTGTCTTGGGAGCTGATCCCCTTAATTACTGAACTTCACATTTATGTTTTTCTTTAGTCTTTGCCGCCTCTGTTGCTAAACGGCCCCGAGGAAGGTTCCGTTGAAGCCCTGCCTAATGGCCCCATAGATGCCTTGCACCTTTTAATAGAAAGACTTTTTGCTCTTGTTCTTGCTGCATCTGAACTGAATTCTCCATTGCATGGGTGACTGGTGCCTGCAAGGGAGGGGTGCAGGAAGGGCCACCCAGAGGAACAGGGAGGGGGCATGAAGGGGCCCCCCATTTAGCAATTGAGATTTTGGCAGGGACACGGGGCGGAGGGCACCATGCCTCCAAGTGCTCAGGAGGGGTGACTTTCCTTCAGTGGGTTTCTTACTGAACTTTGCAGATACTTCCCTTTTCTTCTCCCTTGATACCTGGTTTCACCTTCCTCTTCTGTGCATCTGTATGATTGTCCGGTTTCAATTCTCTACCCACCTCCTTCTAAAGGGCTGATGTGACCTGGAGAGACACGGCACCGTCAGAGCTGGGAATGGTTTGGGTTCCTGGAGGAAGAGCAGTGCAGAGGATGGTGGGAAGACCACAGTTCGTGTCAGAAGTCACTCTGGTCTAGTTGCTGCTGATTCTTGCTAGGTCAGGCTGTTGCCAAGGTGTCAGTGCTGTCGCTTCCTAGGAGACAGCCGGTCTGCGGGTTAGCAGTAGGGTGAGAGGCGTTCCTGCCCAATATTGCTGGAACATCAGGTGGTACAGGTTGAACTTCTCCAGTCTCAGCACCGGCCAGGTCCCGAGGGTGCCAACCAGAGAATTGCTGAACCACAGGAGGTCAATGTTGTGTAGCAGCAGACTGGGCTCTTGGAAGACATTTAGGGGTAAATTAAAACACAGAACACTGAGAGCCAGGACTGGTGGCTGAAAATCACCTTAATGACACCACGGGGAAACTTGGCCACACCCATGGTAAGTGGACACCTGCTCACTAAAATCATGCTGGACCATGGATGTTACCATACTAGAGAGATTCACCCTGTCAATGCTATAGTGAATAATCAGGACAATGCTGGAAGGAAAATCACATTCTCCCCATGCAATGTTCAGCCCTTGAGCTCCATGAAGGAGGGCGCAGGAGGCAGGTGTGGCTACCCTGAAGCAAAATTGCAGGGGAGCAGCGTCATGGCAAAGCTTTATTTGCTGCTGGTGAGTGGGAAAGTTTCCCTGGTGACTTTGGGGAGGGAGAAAGCAGGGAATCAGCTGTCAGTTTCTGTAGCATTCAAGCTTTTGGTTTAAAAAGGTTTCCAGGTGTGAAAAGACTTTTTTCCAAAATGAACCCAGGCAGAGCTGTGTTTCTGAGTCTGCAGACAGCGCTCAGGGGGCTGCTGCTGCCGATCCTGCCCCAGCACATCCACAGGTGCTATTCACAGGCAGGTGGCCAGCAGTCAAGCTGAAACACTCAAGTCCGTTTTGCTAGGTTGCTGCTTGGGCAAATCTCTGAACAGCAGCAAAATGAGGCAGAGGAGCTAGTTGCAGGGAGGAAACCTGACAAGTGGGCTGGGGAAAGGGCTGAGTAATGGAGTGTGTGTCTCGCTCTGAAAGCCGCTGTGAGGATGGGGAAGATAAGCAAAAAGTGCCTTGGGGGCATCACATTAACTGGACCACTACTAGCTAGAGGCTGATCCAAAAGATGGAGCTCGGGCTATACCCTGTGGGGCAGGCCACAGGATGTGAAGGGGAGCTGGGCTCATCCGCAGGAACTTCCTGGGGGAATTCATTGGTGGGGTTGTTCACTGATCTTTCATCTCTGCTAATTATTGATAAGAAATGGGAAGGCCCTTTTCCCAAGTGGTAGGGTCCTGGAAAGGTGCCTAAGCACTTTTAGACCCTCCTCCAGAGCTTGTTGGGGAAGTCCATTGCGTGCTTCAGTGAAGGTGACAGAGAAGGGAACATTCTTCATCAAACTCTGTAGCACTTGAGTTATTTCCACAGGGCTCCCTGTTCTCTCCCTGTTCAATGCTACAAGCCTTTTCCAAAAGGGAGGCAAGGAAGAGGTGAAAATATTAGGCTTCACCTAATGCTGTAGACTCAATGGTTCCAGGAAAGTAGCCAACCAGCCGGAGTCTTATCCAGCTGAAACCTCTGCATCTTTGCCTATTGCTGGGAGCCCTCAATTCATACACCAAGTCCAGATTCTCCCCTGCCTTAAACTGGGCCATCACTGAACCCTAGGCAAACATTCACTTCTGGGCTCTTACCTTCTCGTGTGAATAACAACACACGGCTGACCTAGACATCTGTGTGCATGTCAGCCATTATTTCCAAATGGTAAAAGGCTTTCTAAGGCCACCCTTTGCTGCTTGCATTCTTCTTGCTCATGTTCCTCTTTTATATGCTTTGCTGCTCCCAAAGACGCATTGTTGGCTGTAATCGTCACGATGCCAGGAAACACCACAGTGACAGTGAGGTGGAGATGGAAGGAAAGGGAGTAAAGATGGGAAAAATTCTTCCCCGTGGTCTGCCCCTCCGGGAAGTGCCTGCAAATTCCCATCTCTGCCTGGTCACTTACTACCATTGGAGAAGGAAGCGGTTCCTTTACCCACGTCCTAGTCCCAACACAGCCCAGGAGCGAGGAAAGACGTGAGTCTCAGCTGTGTGGGAAGCTGATCTCTGCCCACTCATCCACTGGTGTGGATTTGCACACGAAGTGGGAGAACTTCCCTGGCTTCAGTAAGGGACGTAGTGACCTCTGGGCCAAGCCAACAGCATTGCTCACTCAGTCTGGCAGGGCTGCTGCAGCTACAGGAGTTACCGAAGGACAGTCCATGTCTCTCACGTTGTATGGTCTATTGCTAGCTTGAAAAAACCAAAAGAATGTGGCCCTTTGCAATGCCAGGGCACGCTTCTGCTCTTGGTAAAGAATTGCATTGTTGTGATGCTAACCACTGAGACTTACTAAAGCTTTCACATAAGGTTTCTGGAAAAATAGCTCAGGTACAGGGGTGTGTCCTCTTTATCTTCTCCCCTGTCTTCCCCCATCACTCCCACAAGCGGTTCTGTAATGGTTGCATTTCTGCTGCAGATCTTTCTGACCGGGGGCGGCCGGGAATGTAGGCAAGGGAAGGCACAGCCTTCCCAAAACTGTCTACACACCCAACTGCCAAAGGCTAGGGCCGTGGTGTGGCAGCCCTGGCTTCTGGGGCGGGCCGGGCCAGCGCCGGAGCATGGCAGCCCCAGCTTTGAACATGGCCAGGAACAATTGGGCTGGGAGTGGGTGGGACGTGGCTCCAGCGGCGGGACATTGAGTGAAGGGGCGGGGCTGGCTGGGCTTGCAGCCTTCATGTGGGCTTTCACCCTCGGCCTATGTTTCTGATTGAGGTATCCTGGCTGAGCTATTACCAGCAATCCCTGGAGAAAGATGGCTGTCTCAACATTGAGCTTCCTTTAGCATCTACACTGGGTCTCCTTAGGGCTTGTACTTATGCAGAGATCAGGCTTTGTTTAGTACTCCTCACATATTATTTCCACCTCATACATGAATGAAGCCTCCTGCCACCTATGTGATGTGTAACCCCCAGCCCCTGAACTGCTAGTGTTTATTCCTAGCGGGTTGGTTTTTCTCTCCTTCCCCTCCTTACTTTTATTTTGTATTGCTTGCTAGTCCCCTGCTGAATATGCCTGGGGTTGGGGTCCCATTAGGACATTGAAGAATACCTTTTGTCAGCCGGTTGTATGAAATACAGGGCTTTCGAGCCTCACGTTTCCCAAGGACCTATGGAAAGTACACTGGTTTAAGCGGCTTAATTTTTTCCCCCTGCTTCTTTAATTGAAACAGTAGTTCTTTGTCACAGCAGTCAAATCAGCTGTGATTTATTGGGACACAGGAAGCTAACCCAGCAGGGAGCCGAGGGTGTCTCTGCTTTACTGAGATCATCTAAACGCTGGGGAAGGGAGGGGAGAGAAGAGCTGCAAACGCTATTCCGGGGAACAGAGCAGAACTGGTTTGCTTTAGAGGTCAGGCCTTGGGGGGTGGGGCAGTGTTTCTCCTGAAAGTGGGTTAGAATCATAGAATACCAGGGCTTGAAGGGTTCCTCACATGTCCAGTTTCACTCACCATGGGGCTGGTATAGCACATGTGTTCTCATATGGCATCTTCCAGGCAATACCGCTGGACTAGCCTGCCAGCTGCCAACCCATGTTTTCAGCAGCCATGTTTTGTATTGCCTGGGGACATCGCCATTCCCAGCACCCTGTTTAAATGCAACCTGGGCCGAGAAATCAGTTTACACGTGGACGTGCTGGTCGAAGGGGAAGGGTGCACAGGTTTGAAGCATACTGCAGTGTGTGCATCAAATAAATTGGAAGGGTTTGATTGCATCCGGGAGTGGGATGAGGCACAAAGTTTGGCTCCAGCCCTAAACTTTCCATGGGTCTGAGAGTTTTCAGATCTGGTGGGGGGAGGCTTGTGGAGGTTGGTTGGAAGTAACCCAAGTGAAGAGCTGAGCTAAGGCTGCAAAACGTGCTGGGGCTGCACCAGTGAAGCTGCAGGGTGATTTGCTTAGCCTGTGGCAAGTCTATAGTCTATCAGTGTTTGCCCGAAATGCCCCTCTCCATTGGCATGTGGTGTTCCAGATGGGTATAGGGTTGCCAGGTGTCTGGTATTCTATTGGACAGTCCAGTTTTTGGGCCCTCTGTCCGGTAAAAAAAATCCAGGAAATACCAGATATATGCAATGTCCGGTATTTCCTGGATTTCTGGCTGGGTGCCAGACGGAAGCCTGGCGGGGGTGGGGGGAGTGGCTGGGAGGCACTGGAAGCCCTGGCTGCGTCTGACGCCTTGGGGAGGAGGAGAAGCCCTGTCCCTGCTCCTAAGCGCAGGGTGGAGCCGCAGCCAGATTCACTCGCGCTTCTTTGGACCGTGCGTGGGATTGACAGCGCCCCGGGATCTGCAAGTGCCCGGGTTAGTCCCGCCCCTCTCCCTTCCCTCGACCCTCTCCTGGCCACCCCTGCTTCCTGTCTGCCGGTTCTCCTCCCGCCCCCATCTCCCCTGGCCAGCTGTGCTTCCCCGACTCACCTGCCCACCAGCCCGGCATCCCGGTCCCTCCATCTCCTCTGGCCAGCCCCTCTGCCCCCAACCCCGTGCCTCCCAGCCCCGCCCCCCAGCCCCTGCCCAATCTCGGTGGCCAGCTGTGCTGCCTCCGCTCCTCCTCCTGGCTAGCCCCACCCTCTCCCGGCCAGTCCCCCCACCCCATCAAGAGTGTCCGGAATTTTTTTCTAAACCTACCTGGTAACCCTAGATGGGCAAGGGTTAAATCTGCTCACACCCTGAGTCGAGGTCTCCACTACAAGTTTACTTGGGTTCAAAAAGTCTCCGAGGGGTTAGTTCTATCGCTCGGAATGTGAAAAATCCCATCCTAGGAGCAATGCAGTTCCACCAACCCCGCCCTCTGGTGTAGACCACACTATGAAAATGGGAGGGCTTCTCCCGCGGATAAGGCTACTGCCTCTCGGGCAGGTGGAGAAGCTCTTCTGTTGGCATAGCAGGATCTGCATTGACCTGCTACAGCTGCACGTGTGGCCTTTTACGTGTGGACTTGCCTGAAATCTTGGTGGGGTGGGGTGTGGGGTTTTTGGCTCTGGGCATGGGCATCAGGTTGGCATAATTTTGGTGGTGCCCAGAAGGGCTCCCAGCAGAGGTGTCCAGGGCAACTGTCCGGGGGTTCTGCACTTCAATGGTCGTGGGCTCCAGAGTGGCCTGGGTTAGCGTGGGACCTGGTGCTGGTAACAGCGAGAAACCTGCTCCCAGCCTGCCATGCTCCGCTCCACCCCACTGGCTCCCTGCGCTGCTTGTGGGAGAGGCGGAAGCCAGACAGAGGTGGAGGCAGGAGCTGGGGGAGGGGTGGAATGGGCTGGGGCCAGATCACACATTGCTGCTAGCACCAAGCCCTTCCAGTAAGCCCCCTGGTCATCCTGTACCCCACATCCCACCAAAGCATGGGGGGGCCCCCAAGCACAGGGCCTGGGGTGCTTGTTCTGTCCTTTCCTATGAACGGAGACGTCTCTGAAAACAGACCAAATGCTGGTGCAGCCAGTCCCGTGTTCTGAAATACTGGTGGAGCACGGGCATCATGGGCCCCTAGAACTCCCCACTTATGGGTCTGGGCTATGTCTCAGTAGATGACCTGAGCAGCCAAACCCACACAGCTTTGATGTGATCTCGCTTGCTTGTTACTAGAGCCAAGCTCAGGAAGGGGATAATTTCAGTCTTCCTGTGTGGTGTGGACTCTGCTTTTAGAGCAGGTGGGGAACCCAACCGCTTATAAGACATTTCTTCATGGCCAGTTACTTTGGTGTCTGAATGCCTCTCAGGCCTACAGATGTCTGCACCCCTCTTCTGTCTCAATTCTGCAGGTGATCTAGTGAGCATGTGTAACAGCCGGAGTGTCTGTGCAGAGCAAATGCAACAGGTATAACTTTGGATAAACAACCCACTTCAGTCAGGTTTCCAGTACCGGTCTCTAAACAGGCCGGGTGATATGTTTTTTCTTCCTGTGTCCAATCACATTGCTTGGATGTTGACCATCCAGTAATGCCAAGCTACCAATGAGGCACAGAACAAGAACCGCTCACAGAAATGACTTGGCAAATCATTCTGAATAGTAGATGCAATTTAAGAAAAAATGTTTTGTTCCTAAAAATGTGCACCCAGAAAGAGGTGAAGTGAATGAAGTTATTAACTTCTAAATTGTTGGACCCCTGCTAAAAGAATTCATAAAAACAGTAGGCAATCCAGCAAGCCCACACTAGGAGGAGTTATGCCTTCTTAAAACCAGGATGATCAGCTTGCTGATGAGCCTGGGGCGTACAGCTAAAAGAAACTCCCCTGTAAGGCTTTTAATGCTTTTGGTGGGGGAACAATCTTGGTCCATTCACCCCATTGACTGTTACTAAGCAAAATAGGCCTGTACGTTTGAATGTTTTGTCTTTAGGAAAAACCGTAATAACTGGATAAGTGTCTAAGCTAGTGGTCACCAACCAGTAGATCAGGATCTACTAGTAGATCTTGGAGCCTCTTACAGGTGACCCTGACTAGTTTGGCCAGGAGGCTATCAAGTGCTAGCACTTCAGATGCCCCTCACCTCACTGCTGCTCATCTCCTGCCCTTTGCCTTGGAGCTGTCCCTCCCACTGTGCAGGGCAGGGGAGGGAGAGGAAGGGTGCTGATGTCCAGGTGCCCCTCTCCCGCTCTGTGTCCTTTCTTCACAGAGCAGAGAGGGGGCACAACAGGACACGGGATGGAGTTTGCTGGCTGCTTTAGGGAGTGGGCCAGGGCAGGGATGAGTCTCCTTTAGCCCACTGCACCAGCAACCAGGAGCCACCAGCAGTGTCCAGCTGGCACCCACATCCCAAACTCCTACCCCAGTCATGAACCCCCTCCTGCATCCCGAACCTTTGTCCTAGCCCTGAGCATTCCTGCATCCAAATGCCACACCAGAGCCTGCACTTAGAACCCCCCCTACATACCAACAGCCTGCCCCAAGCTCAGCTCAGAGCCCCTTTCACACTCCAGATCCCTTAAGCCAAGACCAGAGTCTTCACCCCAACCTTCTGCCCAGCCTGTTGAAAGTGAGTGAGGATGGGCAAAAGAGGGAAGATAGAGTGAGCAGGGGTGGAGCCCTGGAGAAAGGGTGGGAAGGAGGCGGTTGGAGACCACTGGTCTAAGCCAAGACTGGGAGGTGGGGAAGGAGGCATAGAAGCCTAATGCTAAATTCCTACTTTTTCCCCTCACTTTCTTGTATGTGAGTAGCTAAGGAAGTGGTGGGTGAGGTTTTCAACAGTCATGAGCATCTACAAGATCCCATTGACCTCACCTGGGGAACCAGGCTGTTGTCAAAAGTCCCAAGGATTATAGTCTCTTGACTAGTCTATATTTCATTAAATTAGCATTTTCAAAACTAACACCCAAATTTGTTTCCCAACAGAAAGAGGGAAGATGGTAGAGGAATGGAAATGAATATGAACCAAGTAGTAACATAGTTAATTTTCAGAGGTAGTTGAGGTAGTCTGTTTCAGCAAATACAAAGAGTCCGGTGGCACCTTAAAGACTAACAAATGTATTAGGGCATAGCTTTTTCAAGCTGCAGCTCTCTTCGTCAGGTGCATGAAGTGAAATAATCAGATGGCAAGGAAATAGATGTACATACAGAGATGAGTGTTACAACAGTTCTTAAAACTACGCTGCTCGCCTGGGGAAGTGAAGAAACAGGTTGTCAGAGCTAGGCAGGTATCCAGAAGTCACCTACTACAGGACAGACCCAACAAGGAAATCCATAGTTAATGATGCTGCGAAAGGTAGCATAGAGCAGATCGTGTGATGGCACCTCTAAGTAAAATTGTGACTAGCCCATGATCGTGGCGTGACTGATGCAGCGAAGTAGTTTAGATCTCAGCCCTCTTCTCTAATCTTGCTTCTCTCCATGCTTCAAATCATTCCCCAGGGTTTTTGCAAACCTTGAAACGAGGTTGTGATTTGGGCATTGCGTGACACTTTGGTGTGGGTTTGTGGTTCAGAAGGATTTTAGCGGCACGAAGAAACACTGTGGGGTTCTCTGAGTCATCGCTCATTCCCCCAAAGGCCATGAATGTGCATTGCATGTCTGGACCAGTGTGCTCTCCAGGACTGTTACGGAAGCCCTGGTTTGGAGCTGGCAGCTCTTCTGGATGAACACTCAGATGCATTATCGGTGCTCCTGTTTGTGAATGGTGACTGTGGATAGTGCTTTGAGAGGCTTCTAGGTGCTTCTCCAGGTCCACACCTCTCACAACTACTGGGTTAGTTATCCCTCCAGCATCCCCAGCCTTTCTCTAAGCATCAAGTCACTAGCGTGTCTGGCTCTAACCCAGAGGGGTAGAAACTTGGAGAAACACAAATTGAATCTCTTTAGTGTTAACTAGTCTCGTGTAAGCTCCACTCCGATCTGAGGTTGGAGGAAGGTTCAGGGTCAGATCCGGTTGAATTTGCTCAGGTTCACTTAAACCTTTACTGGAAGAGAAGCTGGTGTTCTCAGTCTGAGAATGGAAAACACTTGGGTACCTGGGGTTGACTCTGTGCTTGAGTTGACTCTGTGACCTGTCCTCACTGGCCAGGGAGCACGTGTTGGTATCTCTTTCTAGGGGATCGTACTTAGACTAGCTTCTTGCTGGAAAGGTGTTATGTCCCCCGGCTTGCGTAGTGTTCTGCAATGTGGCTTGCAAACACCTGCAGGCGTCCTTTGGTTTGCAAGCTCCTCCTTTGTTGTGGGGGAGGTTGAGGTGAGCTCCAAGCGGACAACTGAGTTCCCATTGCACTTTCTCACGGCGCAGTGTCCCTCTCCTCGAGCTGAGACGGGAATGGTCTGCTACAGGATGGGCCTCTGGTTGGGAAGGGTGACAAAGCTGCCTGCAAGCTGCATGCCTACCCCCCACAATGGCTCCGCTGTGCTTGCCATTGCCAAGGAATGCAAGTGGCTGGAGTGGAATAGTCAGAATTGAAATGTGGCTAGTAGGACGCGGAGGTGAATGGTTCCTTTTCCCCTCAAGTGCCGTGGATTGAGTGGCATCAGGGCATCACTTTGAAGGAGGGAAGCAGGCATGCAGGAAGCTCTTCGATGCTGGGAATCTCAATGTGTCTTTATGGAGCTGATCACAAAGGGCCCCCAACCTGGGTTGAGTATCAGAGGGATAGCCGTGTTAGTCTGAATCCGCAAAAGCGGCGAGGAGTCCTGTGGCACCTTATAGACTAACCGAAGTGTAGGAGCATAAGCTTTCATGGGCAAAGACCCACTTCGTCAGATGCATGTAGTGGAAATTTCCAGAGGTAGGTATAAATATGCAGGCCAGAATCAGGCTAGAGATGATGAGGTGGATCCAATCAGGGAGGATGAGACCCACTTCTAGTAGCTGATCTGGAGGTGTGAATTCCAAGAGAGCAGAAGCTGCTTTTGTAGTTAGGGAGCCATTCACAGTCTTTGTTTAATCCAGAGCTGATTGTGTCAAACTTGAAGATGAACTGTAGCTCAGCAGTTTCTCTTTGAAGTCTGGTCTTGTAGCCATCCTGCAGCAAAAAAACTTCCTTTAGATCTGCAATTGTGTGTCCAGGGAGATGGAAGTGCTCCCCTACAGGTTTTTGTATGTTGCCATTCCTAATATCTGATTTGTCTCCATTGATTCTTTTATGTAGGGACCATCCAGTTTAGTCTATAAGGTGACACAGGACAACCTGGGTTGGGGTCTCTAGCTGGTACAGTTGTACAAATAATACAGATTTGGCCTGATCCACTAATTCTGGGCCACCTTTGTCTGCAGGCTATCCAGCTACAAACATCTGAGCAAGATGCCGCAGAAGAAGACAGCCAGCAGGAGATATGGGTGGCTATGGAGTGCAGGGGGGACCAAATTCCTGCGAGCACACCGGGGAGCCAGTGCACAGGTAAGGCAGAAAGATGTGTCCTCATGGCCCATCACCACGATCCAGGGCTTCTCTTCCAAGGGTCCCGATGTGCTTTAAGTCTTGTAGTTCCCAGGTGAGGTGCATGGCATTTGGATGGGCCCAGACGTGCGCAGTCTGTTTCTGCTAATGGACTCTGGACCAAGCTCAGGGCCCTGTCTGTATGCGTGTGAGCAATGGTCCTATCCCTGCACAACTTGCTGTTTAAGTAGAGCAGACAAAAGGAAGGAGAACCCCCCCCCTTCACAGATGGGGGAACGGAGTGCCAGGACTTACCCACCATCTCACAGGGAGCCTGTGCTAGTGCTAGGGGCTGAGCCCAGATCTCCAGGCCGTAGAGCCGACCACCTCCGTGGGCCCCTGGGGAAGGTTTGTGTGGGGGGTGGCTCTGTGCCCGGAAACAGGCAGGGCTGAAGGCAGCCAGCCCTGAGCATTGCTTGGAGCATACAGCCTGTCCTTTCGGTGGGGATTTAAAGGGTGTCTCTCCAGGTGGCTCAGGTAGCACGGCTCCCCCTTCTTCTGGAGGCCGTGCTGGTTTGTGACAATCCCTCCTTCACTGGCATTTTCCCTTCCCCTAAAGCACTGATTTGGGCTCTCCCCCAGCCAGAAAGGTGCAGAGGGGCTCCCGCTGCAGTGTGCCTGGGGGGAGTGGTGCCAAAGGCACAGCCATGCGGCTCTCCGAAGGAGCCGTCTGTGCTGCTTCTCTTGCTCTGGGGAGCTGACTTCTAGGCTCCGGGCTTGGAAAAGGATGTGCCAGAGTTTGCTGCCTACTTATTGAGTGGGCGGGAGTGTCTTGCTTTCAAGGAGGAATCCCTAAGGATGAGTGGCCTCTAGGCAGGGCTTGTTCTTCTTTGACTACAGCAGGGTTTAGGACTAGGGGCTTTTTTTTGAGAGCGAGAGAACCAGGTTTGCCCCCACGTGACAGAGGAGTCCTAACACTAAGGCATCTCCTGTTTACCATATCAAGAAAACATGGTGTGTCCCCATCAGAGATCATCCTTGCTGGCATCCTAGTGAGTCTCGGAGCCTTTCCGAACCCTGGGAAGCCGCATTAACTAGCTTCAGCAAGGGGCAAAAAAACCCCTGACTGCTGGGTGGCTAACCATGGCTGTGAAGCCAGGCTGGCCAGCTGAGTCTGTAGCCCAGGGTACAGGCAGGGTTGTGCTTGGCAGCTGCTGTGGGCATGCTGCTATTTCCAGCAAGCGCTGGCTTGGCTAGGCTTGTGTATGCCGCAGCCACCTGCGGTCAGAGGTGTGTAACCAGAAATAGACAGGCTGGCCTAGTGGTGGGAGAGGAAGTGGGTGCAGAGAGGAAAAGTGATGCAGCAGGTCAGTGGAGTTCCCAAGCCGCACTTGACCCGTTAGCCTGGGCTGTGTCTCTTCCTCTGCACTAGGCGCACTTGGAATAAAGCAAGACTTCTACAGTTGATGGAAAGGTTCAGGAGTTTTTCACCTCTGGTCACTAACCCAGATCTGGCCCCATGCCGTCATGTCCATTTATTGCAGTGGCTGTAAAATAAGCAGCAGGGATCTCCGCTCGAGTTGCTGTCTGTCCAGTTTATACACCTGACTCAGTTTCCCCAGAGAGGGACTGAATGGGGGAGGAGTGATTGCTGAACTCCTGGCTCTCCCCTTCGCAGGAAGTGTGATGGGGCGCAGCTCACTGATGCTTGTGCTATGTGTGCTGTACCCATGTTTGCAGCGAGGATGGGGCTCTGCACTGCTCAACGTGGTTCTGATCTGTGTCTTTTTTTTTTTTTTTTTTTTTAAGTTTTCCTTATTGTAAATATGAGATTGGCAGTTCTGCAGCTGCTGTGAACTGTCATAGCTCTGCCCGGAGGTCTGGGTGGTGCCTGGAGGAAACCAGCTCCCTGGGAAAGCAGAGGGAGACAGTCATGAATAAGCATTTGGCGTTACTTTGGAAGAGAACAGTCATGGCTCACTGGGACACAGGGTTGCGGTACGGATGACCCGAACCATAGGGCTGCGGTACAGTTGACCATGACTTCTCTCTCGGCTATACCATTCGCTGTACTCCGGTTGAGGCTTCAATTCCCCCGTGCATCGCACTAGTAAATGACAAAGGGAATGTCTCCGTAGTGCCACGCTTTCCTGAACAATGTTATTGCTCTGTTCTCTGCCATGAGGCCTCCTATCCAAGGAACTGGATGCACTGTACAAAGGTCCGTTACAAAACTGCTCTTTGCCACAGGGAAGTAGATGGCATCTTTCCCCTTTGCATGCTGTGGTTTTTGCTCGGTAGAGGCTAATGGCACATCTACACTGCTGCCCGCTTCCCCCCCCCCCGAAAAAACCAAGTGGTACTAGTGTGGTTCGAGCTAGCCTGCCAGAGACAGCAGGACAGACATTGTGGCTTGGGTTCTCCAGCCTATGCTGCAGTATTTATGTGGGATGCGGCCACTTTTAGTGCTCACTTGAGCTCTGTTGGTGCAAGTCTGTGTACCTGGGTGGGGAGGTTCACTCCCACCAATAGTGGAGACCTGTGCTAAGTGACTTGCCCAAGGCCACAAAGCACATCTGTGGCAGAGCGGCTGGGCTCTCAGTCCATTGTATTGACCTCAGGACTTCTAAAGAGACGAGGAAATGAACACAGCAACTAGCAGTGTACGGTGGCAGTCCAAAAAGCAAACCAGATGTTAGGAATCATTTTTTAAAAAGGATGGAGAATGAGACAGAGACTATCTTATTGTCCTTATATAAATCCATGGTAGGCCCACATCTTGAATACTGCATACAGATGCAGTCTCTATCTCAAAGATATACTGGCATTAGAAAAGGTTCAGAGAAGGGCAGCTAAAATGATTAGGGGTTTGGAACAGGTCCCATATGAGGAGACAATAAAGAGACTAGGACTTTTCGGCTTGGAAAAGAGGAGACTAAGGGGGGATATGATAGAAGTATATAAAATCATGAGCGGTGTGGAGAAATTGAATATGGAAAAGTTATTTACTTGTTCCCATAATATAAGAACTAGGGGCCACCAAATGAAATTAATAGGCAGCAGGTTTAAAACAAATAAAAGGAAGAAATTCTTTAAACAGAGCACAGTCAACCTGTGGAACTCCTTGCCTGAGGAGGTTATGAAGGCTAGGACTATAACAGAGTTTAAAAGAGAACTAGATAAATTCATGGAGGTTAGGTCCATTAATGTCTATTAGCCAGTATGGGTAAGGAATGGTGTCCCTAACCTCTGTTTGTCAGAGGGTGGAGATGCATGGCAGGAGAAGAGATCGCTTGACCATTATCTGTTTAGTTCACTCCCTCTGGGACACCTGGCATTGGCCTCTGTCGGCAGACTGATGTCGCGAGAATCACAGGTCCAATGATGAATACCCAAGGGGGGAAGGACAGAACCAGGTGGACAGTTTTATCAAATAAAAATTATTTATTTATGACAGTGGTGAGTTTATAGTATTTATTCTAAGATTTTTAATAGACCGTGTTAATAATGAATTTACAGTATTTATTATATTTATTCTATGGCTTCTAGTAAAACGTGTCAGAGATATAAGGATGGGAATGGCAAGGGGAATAGTCTCTTATCTTAAACTATCCAGCTACAGTAATTAAATAACAGTGATAACTACAAACTCTTATGTACTACCCAAAAACAACTACAACACTAAGCTTATACAACAGGAAAAAATCAAATCATACATACCAACTTACACAGCACACGGAACATTTCACAGATATCGGTTCGGTTGTGAAGGCCTTGGTTACGCCCGAGAGTCGGGGGAGGTGGTTGGTCGGTTGATCAGGCCAGCAGCGCTTTGAAGTATACGAGAAGGCACGCACACGGTGGTACGTGTGTTGCGAAGACCTCCTAGAGCAAACTGTGCAATGGGTATTTATCCCCAAATCTGCACATCGCTTTCCTGCGCTTGCATATTACCATATATGGCCCATTGGTCACCAAGTGGGGGGGGTCTGTGTCCCAGGGGTTGGGCTGAAACTGTGCAGGTTTCATGCGACCAGGTAAGCCCTGCAGTTCTCATGCCAAGGTGACGGGTGGGAGAGTCAGGCTATTTTCCCCTTTTCATACCTTCCCCTTTTCTAAAGGCAATGGTATGCAGGAAGGGTGAGGCCGGTTTCTCTCAAGGAGTCAAGAGCGGCCTGGCCAAACTTTTTTACTGGGGGGCAGTTTGTTTTCTCTAACAACTGGGTACTGGGCTGGGTGGACCTTTGGTCTGACCCAGTGTGGCCAGTCTTATGTTCTTATGTCTCTCCCGGTGTTGTGAGCGGAGCACCCTGGCAACCACACCAGAGAGTAGTTAGGTTTGTATTCCAAGCTCCCAGGCCAACACTAATGGGGCTCCCAAGCTCTGCTTGGGAACGTCTTCAAAAGGTTCTTGGTTGGAACCACACGTATGGCCATTCTGCTGCTACTTAGAGCTACAGGTTCAGCTTTCTGGGCAGGAAGGGTTTTTCCTCCTGCCTGTGAGCGTCAAAGGTTGTGTGGAGTTAAAGGAAGACCAGGTGAAGTGACTCTGCGGGAACAATGGGGCAGGGTGAAACTGGGACAGGGATACGTTTGTGAGCAAGCCAAAGTGAGGAGAATCCAGGGAGTTACCAAACAGGTTGTCTAATGCAACTTAGCCTTTGGCCGGCTGTGCGCTACGGAGGCCCAACATGGTTTTTTGTTGTTGTTGTTTTTTTTTTTTTTTTTTAATGGGATGCTCCCCCTCCTCCCCCATAGAGAAAGTAAAGGGGGGGGGGGGAGGGCTGGCGAAACCCTGTTCAGTTTTGCTTCTAGTGTGCTGATGCTTTGGCTCCAAGTGTCCTTCCTGGCTTATTTGGTGCTTCAGGGCAGGACTAGCCTGGGGTAACTCTGTGACTGACACACCCATTGTACAATCATAGGAGACAAGAACTTGCATTTCGCCTTCCATGCTCAAAAATCCTGCTGTTAGCCCTCTTTTAAAGGGATGCTATCCCAATAAACGCACTAGCCTGCTGAATGTACTATTGGGGAGGTGAGAGCCAAGTGTCTCTTCAGGTGGGAGGGGTTGCAAGTGCTTTGCAGGGTGCAGTTATAATTCAAAATGATCTGGAGAAATGGTCTGAGGCAAGTAGGAGGAAATTCTACAAGAACAAATGCTAAGTACTCCAGTCTGGTAGGAACAATCAGCTTCACACCTATGAAATGGGAAATGATTGTCTAGAAGCACTGTGGAAAGAGATCTGGGGGGGGGAGGTCACAGTGAGTTAAATGAGCCAGTGTGCAAAAAAACCATCATTCTGGGATGTATTAACAGGAGTGTTGAAAGCAGGGACATGGGAAGTAAGGGTATGTCTATACTAGCCCCCTAGTTCAAACTAGGAAGGCTAATGTAGGCATTCGAAGTTGCAAATGAAGCCCGGGATTTAAATATCCCGGGCTTCATTTGCATCTTCCTGGGCGCCGCCATTTTTAAATGTCCCTTAGTCTGAACTCCATGCCCGCGGCTACACGCGGCACCGAGTAGGTAGTTGGAATTAGGATCTTGAATTCGAACTACCGATACACCCCTAATTTGAACTACCTACTCTGTGCTGCGTATAGCCGTGGGCACAGAGTTCGGACTAAGGGACATTTAAAAATGGCGGCGCCCGGGAAGATGCAAATGAAGCCCGAGATATTTAAATCCCGGGCTTCATTTGCAACTTCGAATGCCTACATTAGCCTTCCTAGTTCGAACTAGGGGGCTAGTGTAGACATGCCCTGATTAGGCCTCAGCTGGGCTCCACACTTCAGGAAACATGTGGTGAAATTGGAGAAGGTCCAGAGAAGAGCAACAAAAATGATTAAAGGTCTAGAGAACATGAGGCAGGAGGGAAGACTGAAAGAACTGGGTTTGTTTAGTCTGGAAAAGAGAAGACTGAGAGGGGGGACATAACACTTTTCAAGTATTGAAAAGGAGGCAGGTGGGGGGGGGGGGAATCATCATCTTAACCTTGGAGGATAGGACAAGCTGCAGTTTATACCCATTGCTTCAAGAGAGATTTAGGTTGGATATTAGAAAAAACTTCCTAACTGTCAGGGTGGTTAAATCCTGGAATAAATTGCCCAGGGAGGTGGTGGAATCTCCATCACTTGGAAATTTTTAAGAGCAGATTAGATAAATACCTGTCAGTGTGGTCTAGATCAGGGATGGGCAACCAGGAATAATGGGTGGGCTGAATGAGTGACCCTCCTTCACTTCAGTGGGGCTGCAGCACTTCCCTGGGGTTTCCCTTGTGGCCTCCCTGTTTGCCTACCCTCCCCTACATGGCTGTTGCGCATGGGGCACTGGAGCCCTACACTTACCTGCTTCCCCCCCCCCCCTCCCCGGGCTGGAATGCCATGAATTGGCATGAGAGATGGGGAGTGGAGGGGACAGCCAGAAGGTCTGCAGGCTGACAGTGGAGCCCCAGGCAAGCTGCGCGTAGACCGCAGGTTGCCCACCACTGGTCTAGACAGTGCTTGGCCCTGCCGTGATTTCAGGGGCCTGGACTTGATGACCTCAAGGTTCCTTCTAGTTCTGTGATTCCGCTGCTTGAGCTCAGGCGTTGGTTTCAAGGGGAATTCTGAAAGTCTTTCATGATGGACACTAGAAAGATCTTGGCTTTGTTTCGGCCACCCCCCACCATGTAGGGAAGACTTCCCCTGCTTCCTGAGGGTGCTGGCCTCTGGCACTTGTGACAAAAGAGACTTTTTGGTCCAATTAGTGCAGCAGATGTGGAAGAAGGAGGTGGCTATTCCCTCGGCTTGACTCTGTGGCAGGGAGTTGGTGAACTGCTCCAGTTCTGCTCTCCTCCAGCTATCTAACTTGCTTCTGCAGAAGCTTCCCCGCTGATGGGCAAGACAGAAAGAGCCAGGCTTGAGTCCAAGCCCAGGCCGAGCATGTGGGACTGGCAGAGAGGAAAAGAACGTGGGCTGCTTTTTAAAAATACTGCAGCTAAACTTGGCAAGTGACAGCTGTGAGCCACTGGGGACAGACTCCCTCCCTCCGGACCCTTTCTGTCTGCACTTCTCAGCCGAACGGCATTTGTAGCTGGATCAGGCTAATGTAGCACTATAGGAAGGCGATTCCTTTCCTTCTTTGTAAATTGGGGATGTGACCATTAACTCCCTTCTGCACAGAGGGCATCATCTCCCCAATCATGAGGTGCATAGGTAGGCAAATGTGATTTTGCTAAACACACTGTCTGTTCCTACGGGGAAGGGCTGGTTACAAACAGAAGCTGAGGAATGGCCCCCTAGTTTGGAAAAACGTTAGTGTGATAGTCAATGGAGGGAGCATATGGATTGCAATGGTCTTGACTCTTCCGTGCCCAGCTGTTTCCAAGAAATACCACCCTGAGCCCTGCTGCGGGTTGTAGTATTACCAACTCCAGGCATGAGTCAGGCTCCAAAAAATCAAGTTTGCCGTCTGGGGCTTGAGCATCTAGCATTCCCTTGGGTCACATTTCAAGCTTCTTTTTTTTTTTTTTTTTTTTTTTTTTCCTTCTTTCTACAACCATGAGGGCTGGAATCTCACTTACTGAATGGAAGCTGAGATATTCATGTCCTTGCTTGCCTCCAGAGCCAGGCTTTTCAGAAAACCATTGACTCTCTCAGTACTCACAACAAATCCATGAGCTAGTACCGCTTTTGGCTGAGAGTTGGTGTGATGCAGTGTAGTGAGCACGGTGCTGCCCTGGTAGCTATATTAGAGGCAAGCTGGGAGTGAGAATACCTTCTATTGGACCAACTTTGCTTGGTGAGAGAGAAGCTTTCAAGCTGTACTTCAGGTAACCTTATTTATCCCATTAGGAACAACACGTAAGAGAGGCTCGAAAGCTTGTGTCTCTCACTAAGGTAAGTTGGTCCAATGAAAGATTTTTTTTCCTCCCCTACCTTTATCTCTATCCAGCTACTCTGATATTTACAAATACTGCATGTGGGGATGGCTACTGTGTGGGGACTGGTTGAGTTGAATAGCAGGCTACCTGGAAAAGCAAGCGGGAAGGGGAAAATTCTAGCACAGGGCACACCAACCCTTAATGAACACCTGTTATGAGATAATGGCAAAGCCATTGGCTCTGAGACATCTGGCTCAACCTCCAGCCTCCTGATGGGTTTTGATGAGCGGGACCTAGGCTGAGAACTAAGAAAGGGCCAGGACTCCCTGCAGAGGGGGTGGTAACTGTGGCGGTGCAGTTGGGAGAGACAGCACCTCCTGCTGGGGGTTCTGAAGAAGCGAGGCCCACCTAGGATAACATGGAGGTGGGTATGGTCAGCCCTAGGGAAGATAGATGAGCATTGAGACAACTGGGCTTTAAAAATCCTTTTCTCTTGAGCTTAGTTCCCCATATGGTGAACTCCAGTACTGGGGTTCAAACAGGGTTTTCGGGTGCTCTGTTTGCCAACACTTCGTGTCTCAAAAGCAAGAGCAAGGAGGCGCTGACGGCAGTTGGACCTACTGGGAACGCACAACTGATTCACAACCTAGATCAGCGGTCACCACCCAGTCGATCGGGATCTACTGGTAGATCTTGGAGCCTCTGACAGGGGATGCTGACTGGTTTGGCTTGGAGCCTCTGACTCCCAGGAGCCTCCTGGCAGGGAAGGGGCGTTGATGTCAAGGTGCCCACCTCCCACCCTGTATCCTATCTCCACAGAGCAGGGCGGGGGGCATGACAGAGCTTGGGAGGGAGTTTGTTGGCTGTTTTTGAGAGTGGTGCAGAGCTAGGGCGGGGGAGAGTCTGCCTTAGCCCCACTGCACCACCACCCAGAAGCCACCTCAGATGAGCGGTGCCCTGTCCTGAAACCCTACCTCAGTCATGAACCCCCCTCCTGCACCCTAAGCTCCGCCCGAACCCCCCTGCATCCAAACACCCTCCCAGAGCCTGCATCTAGAACCCCCTCTGCTACCCCAACTGCCTGCCCCGAGCTCAGCTCAGAGCCCCCCTTGCTCTCCAAGTCCCTTAATCCAAGATCAGAACCTGCACCCCAACCCGCTGCCCCTGCCTAGTGAAAGTGAGGGAGGATGGGGTGAGCAGGGGCAGGGGCTCGGAGAAGGGGCGGGAAGGAGGTTGGGGCAAGGGTATTTGGGTTTGAGGTAGATCTCGGATTACACTTCAATTCAAAAAGTGATCTCCTGGTTAAAAAGGTTGGAGACTCCTGCTCTAGCGGTGGGAGCGTTGCAGAATTCCACCCTGAGAGAGGTGACCACATGAAACCTGACAATGGAAGGGGGTGCACTCCAGGGCAGAGGCAAAGCCAGCTCTGTGACCATGACAGGCGCTGTGCTTATCTTCGCCAGCAGCAGAATGTAGATTGGCTCCTTTGTTCCCCGGAGGCATACAAATACATAATGTAAGCGTCCGATGGAATGCCTGTTTCATCCAAGGAACTCCACGGACAGTAAGTCTCTCCTACAGCCTTGGGAGGCAGCTGAGTATTTTGCAGCTGGGTAAACTTAAGGCAGAGTGAAATGACTTGCCCAATGTAACCTGAGTCTGTGATGGGGATGGAAACAGGACCTACTTTCCTACTTGGATTTGCTGCATAGTAGTGAGCTTCTAATGCTGTGAAAGGAAATTGGTAAACACACACACACTTCCGCCTCCCCCCCTCCCCCAAACTGGTTGGGGTCAAGTGGGTTTTTTACTTAAATCTTGTGTTACTAGGCAGTTTCCCTAATGGATCATTCACTTAGACCCTATCTTTAAAAGAATACAAGCCTTGTGATCATTCTTCAAACCTTTCAATATAAACCCAGATTTTGGTTTGCATTCAAACACTTCCCTGTTTAACCCATACACCACCTGGGTGTGGTGTATTGTCTCCTAGTGCTGCCAGACCACGTACAGAGAATGAGTCTGCTGTGCAGCCTTAGCTAACAGCCTTCAGCTCCTGCAGCAGGCTGACTCATTCTCTGTGTAAGTGGTCTGGGTGCCACTAGAGGAGACAATACACCACACCCAGTAGGCGTGGGGGTTACACCTGCAGTACTGAGGCTATGTCTAGAATGCAGGCTTCTTTCGGCAAAGGCTTTTCCGGAAGAGATCTTCTGAAAACTTTTTTCAAAAGGGAGCGTCTACACAGCAAAAGAGTAATGAAAAAGTGATCCTCTTTTTAAAAAGATAGTGTCCACATTGATTGGATGTTATCTCGCATTTCAGGTCTGATTACTGTGGATGGAGTGGCCACCAGGGCACCTGTGCTTTTTCCTGGATGCCACTTCTTTCAAAAAACCACTCTTCTGCATCCACACATGCCTATTTCCAAAAAAGCTTGTTTGAAAAAAGTCATTTTCCTCGTAGAAAGAGGTTTACCGTTGTTGGGAAAACCCCTCCATTCTTTTGACTTTCTGTTGAAAGAATGCAATAGCAGTGTGGACGTGTCGTTTCCCCAGAAAAACAGCTGTTTTTTTGGAAAAACTCTGGAGTGTAGACATACCCTGAGAACCAAGGAATGAAAGGGATGAGGCTGGTTTTTGCTGTATCTGAAATACCAAGAGTGAACCGAAGACATGGGGGAAGGTTCAGAAGTCTTGACAATGTTTTAAATTAAACTAAGAGTATTTTAAAAATGACTTGATCTCAATATCTTAAACCTATCTTCACCAGTATTGTGGGTCTGAATCTGAACTGCAGATCAAATACCTCTAGCTCGGGATTTGATGACCTGGTGTGGGTCTGTCTGTACTAGTCCCTGGGAAAGTGAACTGTTTTTGTGTTCATGGGGTGCACCTGCACACAGCTAGCTGACTAATTATAGTGGGTTGGAATTCTGCTAAAGGGGACCCGAGCAGTTTCTTAAGATTGTTGCTCAGTTGAATGCACTTTCACTCTACATTCTTACTTTGGTAGGTAGGGGTGGGGTGCATGCAAAATGGCTCCCAAAATATTCAGAAGAGACCAAGATTGTATGTTGATTGTCCAAAAATGTGCAGCGTGTTAGTGAGGTAACTAATGCACACTGGCTACCTCATTGTAAAATCCTAGATAAGGTAAAGGTTCAGGCAGTCTCTACTGCAGGGTAGCTAGGAGAGGTCAACACAACCCTCCGCGCACTCCACCTGTGTTTCACTGTGCCTGGATTACATGGCACTGTTTTACTGCATTGTCTCCACTGGGTTTTTACAGTAGTGCACATTCATCACATTATAAACATGAAGAAGGTTCCTGAAATCAGTGTTTCTGTAAGCTGTGCACTTGTGTGGCTGCCTAGGAGAAATTCAGATGCCACCCAGCTGATGAGTAGAGTGCCCACAACTAGGTTTTTTTTTTTTTTAAACACTGGTGGTGCACATCTGCACATGCCTTGGTGCACAAAAATTTATTCTACACATGGACAGAAAAAGTAAGAGGGAACATGTATTCTGAGCATCAGTGCCTGCTGGTGTTCATCCTCTTCATTGTGTAAGGACAAATGAGAAAGGGGGCTCCCTTGTGCTAGGCTCTGAGCCCCTGCCTTGAAAGGCTTGGACTCTAACCAGACCAGATTGACGGGGTGGTGGAAGGGACAGACTAAAGCGAAACAGACAGTGTGAGGGCAGCAGATGGCATGCTACACCCATGGTTTGGGGGTGGGGGAGCGTGGAGGAGGGGATCGGCTAAATGGGAGAGAGTGAAGGCAGAGGGGGTGTGGAAAGGCAGTGGGTTTAGGGATAGGGCAGGGGAGAAGCAGGTAAGGAAGGCAGGAGTGGATTGAAGTGAAGGTGAAGACTGCAAGGAAGGAGACAGGGTTGATGTAAATGATTGGGACATAAGAAAGGTCAATCAAAACACTAGATAGGGGGAGTGTGTGTTTGTGCGTGTGCGCGCACCCGAACACTGCAATGCAAACCCACAGCACCCAGGCCAGTCTGGGCCTGGGGCAGTTGACCCAGGCTGGAGGGCTAACAGGAGCTGGTTTGGGCCAGAGCCTGGGCTCCGAGCTATGCAGCTAGGTTGAGCTAATGGCTGGGGCTCTGACTTGGTGCCCTGGGTTTCTCTTTGAAGTGCAGATGAAGTAATGTATCCCCAGGCATCCCTGGAACCAGACCATGTGGCTGGAGCTTGAGAGAGAGGCTCCAAGAGGCAGAAGTGAACTGCAGACACATTCCTGGTTGGGATGGGGGGAGGCCAAAACAAAGCTTTGGAGGCAAAGGTTCATTTCTCCATTCTTTGTAGACTTGGGTTTTGGTCTCCCCCACCCCCCCCCACACAACTGGCAGCTGATTAGATTCAGCCTGACTTGCTCAGGGAACCCTTTCTTTATCTGCACATGCCTGGCAAGCCCCCACAGCTAGGGGCTTAAGGGGTCTGGCTGGGCAGCAATGCACTTTCTCACCTGGACTTGTGTCTTGCTGCTCCACAAGCCCTCACGGGCCTGTTCCGTGTAAAGGTATCTCCATGGGTGTCTGCCAAGGACTCCCTGTGATATGGAGGTCTCTCTCCCAGACTCAGTGGGCTGCAAGATTGTCATCAACAAATCTGTCTCTCGGGATAGGGTAGTTTTGCTAACTCTGGCTGAGTACCTAGAATTTGTGGGGTGTGCCACTGAACTGTAGCAGCGCTTTGATTGGATGCAAAGGGAGCACGTGGCTCTCACAATGCTGCGTGCAATCAAGCACACACCTTGCTTCCTGTGCCCTGGTTTTGTGATTGTCACTTTGAATAGATTTTTTTTTTCCCCCCTACTGGGGGTATGTCAGTGTCGTGAGAATCACAGGTCCGATGATGCATACCCAAGGGGGGAATGACAGAACCAGGTGGACAGTTTTAGCAAATAAAGGATATTTATTTATGACAGTGATGAATTTATAGTATTTATTCTAAGATTTTTAATAGACCGTGTTAATAATGAATTTACAGTATTTATTATATTCTACGATTTCTAGTAAAACGTGTCAGAGATATAAGGATGGGAATGGCAAGGGGAATAGTCGCTATTCTAACAATATCCAGCTACACTAATTAAATAAGAGTGATAACTACAAACTCTATGTACTACCCAAAACAACTACAACACTAAGCTTATACAACAAAGAAAATCAAATCATCCGTACCAACTTACACAGCACACGGAACATTTCCAAGAGATCGGTTTGGTTGTGAAGGCCTTGGTTACGCCCGAGAGTCGGGGGAGGTGGCTGGTCGGTTGATCAGGCCGGCAGCGCTTTGAAGTATACGAGAAGGCACGCGCACGGTGGTACGTGTGTTGCAAAGACCTCCTAGAGCGAACTGTGCGATGGGTATTTATCCCCAAATCTGCACATCGCTTTCCTGCGCTTGCATATTACCATATATGGCCCATTGGTCACCGTGTGTGTGTGTGTGTGTGGTGGGGGGGGGGGGGTCTGTGTCCCAGTGGTTGGGCTGAAACTGTGCAGGTTTCATGCGACCAGGTAAGCCCTGCAGTTCTCATGTCAAGGTGACGGGTGGGAGAGTCTGAGGCTATTTTCCCCTTTTCACACCTTCCCTTTTTCTAAAGGCAATGGTATGCAGGAAGGGTGCGGCCGGTTTCTCTCAAGGAATACTGCAGCCCACTATAGCAAGAGCGGCCTGGCCAAAGTTTTTTACTGGGGGGGGGGGGGCAGTTTCTTTTCTCTAACAGTCAGGAGGTGCGCCGCGGGTGCCCCTTTTACCCTCTCCCGTCTCGGGAGGAGGGAGCCCCCCCTCAAGGCAACGCCACCCTTTTTCTCCAGCCCACTGGGGGGGAGACCAGAGGGGATGCTGGGAGCCAATGCTCTCGCCCAGCACCTCCCTGTCCCCTGGGTGTGCCTGCCCCTATGCTGGTTCTTCAGACCTTCCCACCTCTCTTCTGGGATGCAGTCTACCCCGTGGGCCCCTCGGGTTCACCATTCTGGTCCAAGGGTCCTTCTTTGGGGTTTTGGGGTGTTAAGTCACAATCCGGCCGCTCCACTCGGCACGATTCTGGGTCGTTCCTGGCGGATTCTGTCCACTCTCACGGAAGGGGGGAATAGGGTACGGGGACCCGGGCCCGCCCTCACCTCCGGGTCCCAGCACAGGGCCCTAAGGGTCAGGGAACATCAACCCTTTAAGGCTGAAGAGGGATTCTGCTCCGTAACTCTCCAATCGCGTGGGCGCAGCCCGCCCTGGGCTACTTCCTACCACTCCCTCCCCTTTGCTCAGCCCTGGATACCTGTGTCTTCAGTGTCTCCTGCTGGGACGCCGTCTATTTCCCTAGGAGACGCTGCTTCAGCCCCTCGCTCGGCTGCTGGCTGCTCTTCCCCTGGTTGGGGGGCTCTGGCGTCTCCCGCGTGGGGGTTGCCCCTCCTGCTCCTCGTCCTGCCAGAGGGTCCGTTCCTCCTCTCCGTCCGGCGCTGTGGAGGGTGTCTCTCTAGTGGCGGGGTGCCTGCGCGCCGTCACAGGGTAGGAGACAGAAACCAGCAGAATCTGGCAGCCTTGTGCAGGGGCAACAATAAACACAGCATCTCGTGGGCCACACAAAGGACCCCGACGGGCTGCAGGTTGTCCATCACTGACCTAAAACTTATGAGTTTGAGAGCCCGACAGTTCTCCACTTACACTTCAAAAATCTCAGTATTTGCAAATCTTTCAGTTCTTCCTACTTTGAAGGGATGATTGAGAGATCTGCAAATGTGGTTAAATAAAAAAAAAAAAAAGGCAGCTGGTCTGGATGTGAAACAAAACTGCTTCCCGAAAGTTAGTGTAACGCCGAGAGGCAGAACCGAACCTGGGAGCATAGTGCATGAGCCTCTACGCAGCTTGAGCTAAAAGCCAGCTGCTTCTCAGCTAAGGCGGTAGAGCTCTCGCATTCTCTCTGCAAGTGATGTATGTGCCACCAAATGGGACTGTGAACCAGTAAGTGTGTGGGTTGCAGTAGCCTTCCATAACCAGCTACAGGGTCCACTGCAAGCTACGGCACAGCTGGTCTTTTGGGGCATACTTGTGTGTGCATTCAGTAGGAGGGCTGGCTTGCTAAAGACCCTGCTCTGTCCAGGCTTGTGGTTGAATTTCTCAGCCAAGCTGTTCAGCTGAGGACTGTCTAATCATCCATGCTTCTGGGTGCTTACTTGGGGCAAGCCCACTGAGGCTGGAGCTGTGTTGGGCAAACCACCATCATACCTTAGTCATGCAGCAATGCCGGAATGAGGCAGGTTTCCTGTGCCTTACTTCTCATGCTGCACCCTGTGGAGGAGGAGAACCAATCGAGTCTCATGCCAGGGATCACAAAGGTTGTTCTTGCTGAGAGAAAACCAAGAAAAACGTGAACTTGATTCTCTCAAGTGCCACAGAACTACTCGTTGTTTTTAGTTACAGACTAACCCGACTACCCCTCTGAGACTTTTATATGAGATTCCCCTCATTCCAAAACCCAAATCTCACCAGTTATGTGAAATAGGAAACCCCCCCCCCCCCCCCCATTGTAATCCTTCCTCCAAATGTGATACTTGCCTGGACCAAGCTTGGTATCGGTTTTCTCTCTGAAAGTCCCCAAACAGATTATGATGGTTGTGAACTTTTAAAGTCACTATCCCAAGCATTTCTTGGGATGAAATCCTGGGAAGGAGCCAGACTGGTGCTATTGTAGAAGTGTAGGACTAAATACAGCTCCCACTTAGAGCTCAATGACCACTTCGCTTCCAGGAGTTCCTCATTCCTAAACTCTGTAAATGTTTAGGAATGGCCTGTTCTATCGCTCCCTGGGGTGTCCCCGTTAATTACTACACAGTGAAGCCAAGGGAGAGTGGAGGAAAACAGGATAAGCGAGCATGAGAGAAAAAACGGATCAGTTCTTTTCAAAAGGACCTCGGTGGCAAATGGCTGAAGGGAGAGAGACCAAGCAGTAGGGAAGACACTCTTTGGTAGATCAGGAACAAGTTAATATCTGTTGCTTTTGTATCTGCACTGCCCTTTGGATATTTCTGAAGCTTTGTTAGATGTAAGGAGGCCACAGCTGAGCAAGGTTGTATTTCAAAGGCACAAGGAAGAGTTTATTGCTAACTCAGCCTGGATGTGGGTCCCATAAAGTGATTTATTTGGACAGATGATCCACGTCTCTGCTCCACTGTTTCATTGGAGACACTTTACGACCTGCAGTTTATGGTAGAAATTATGAAATAACCTGTCTTTGCAGCGTGAAGAAACCCAACTGCCTTCGCTGCTACAATGTGATAGAAATGGGTTGGTTTTTAACATTCAGAGCATTCAAGCTGTGTTTTTGTCACCCACATGTTCCCTTCATGCCAGCAGATCATCTGACCTTGAATTAGTTTGGCTGCTGCATGTTTTTAACAGCTCACTAGAAATTCAAGTACTTGTGGGATGGAGGCCAGGGAGGGCTGTTCTTTAGACCCTGGAGAGAGAGGAAATATTAGGTGTAGCCCAGAGCTACTTGTCCACCCACGAATATGTGTCACGAGGAGGCAATGGCACCCACGCTCTCTCATAACACATTTCTTCCTTATGGGTGAAGGTCCTTTTTGTGGCATTTTTTGGGGAGGGAGATCTTGTTATCTGAGCCGTGACCTACTCCCGGTTGTGAGGCTGCGTCAGCCTAACTTACCTGTGTGAATAAACAACCTAGTGACAAAAGTTGCACTGAAGTTTTTGTCTCCAAAACTGGATGTTTTTGCTGAGAAGTCCCATTGCAGTGGAATAATGTGCCAGTGTAGACAAGCCCTCAGATTTGCATACTATAGTAGTATATCCCAATGGAGTTGCTTCTTACCTATATTATATTAACTCCGCTCTCCCCTTGCCCCAGAAAAGGGGTTGGCTTGCTATGACACTTTCTAGGGGTGTGAGCTACCTTGTTACCACTTGTGTTCAGAGTGAGGGAATCTGGGACGTGCTAGCCAGGTGTTTGCTCCTTCGTCCAACCAGCCTGTCAGCTCCCCGAGTTACCCAGCCCTGCCTTGCAGATTGAGAGTAGATGAACCCTCGCCCATGAGTCCTTCAAGGTGTCCCCTGTGGTGTCCTGCCCCTGATCACTAGATACCCTCAGAAATCCCAGATGCCCTGCTCCCCAAGGAACAGTGTGCCACAGTTTGCCAGTTTCACATTTAAAGAGACTGCACTGCTTCTGTAATGCATACAGCACTTGGGTTCAACTGTAAAACAAAAGGAATCTTCCTTTTTAAATTCAAGTACTTGTGGGATGGAAAGAAAGAAAGAAAGAAGAAATTAAAATAACTCAGGATGTCAAATATCGATTCATTTTAATAATCGTTTAACCACATCAAATCTTGGTGGTTGCACGATTATTTGATAGTCCCTGAGGCAGGGCCAGCAGCCAGTGTGCTCCTGACCCCACTCCCTGGTAGCCCCCTGCCACACTGTGTTGCTGCCTCTATATCAGCAGCGTGGGGCGGGAGCAGCCCCTGTCTGTGGTGGGGCTCAAGCTCGCAGCAGACAGAGGCTGTGCTGGCATCCCACAGTGCAGCCTCTGTTCGGTGAGCCTGTGCTTCCCATGGACAGAGGATTCTCTGTGGCAGCCTCTCCTTCCTGCCCATCCCCGCCTGTGCTGCTGCCTCTAATGGTGGCAGCAGTGTGGGAGTGTGGGACGGGGTTTGGGATCCAGTGCTTGTGGGGAGCTGGCTCTTGCCTCCCTCCCCCTTGCTACTTCTGTGCAATCGATAGGATTAACCGATTTAAACCCAGGCTTATTGGTTGAGGGTGTAGTCGACTGCACGCGGACATTCCTAAGAATAACCTGGATGAAAGGTTTCATACAGGGATTAATTTGTGCCAGGACTGAGCCTTGGCAACTCTACTCTTGGCAGTTCATAGGCCCAGCGCTTCTGGGCTTGCTGTGTCAGTTACGGGGGGAAAATGGGCTTGAGTCCAGCTCCTTTTCCATTCCAGATGAAGCGGAACAATCCTAACGTGCATCCTAGAACTGAAACCCAGCCAGTTATCCTTCTATCTGAAGACGTTTCTCGCCCGTATGTTTTTTTTTTTTTCTAGTATTTTCAACCAAGCCTGGCTGAGATCCTTGTTCATGAAGCAAATCCACTGTCGGTTTACTTCCTTGGTGAAAGATGAGCACATACCTCCATAGCTATTAGTTATGCCATCAAATTGGCCTTCCTTGTAACCAAGGCTCTTCTCAGCTGGTTCTCTTCTTCCGGCAAATTTCCTCTTTGGACAATCTCACAATCTGTGTTAAGGTGTAAGGCGATGTGAGCATACGATGCTTAATAAACACTTCTTGTCTGAAAGAAAACCAGCCTTTCACCTGTCTGGTGACCAGGTCTTAGTCAGAGACTTTAAGAACATATTTTGGTGCATATACGTAACTCCTCCTACAACACCCACATGGAAACTTTGCAATTGTTATGATGAGCAGCGTGATACAGATTTCTATTCGAACCTTACATGATGCCCTGTGGGTGAACCTAGAGGATGCTTAATCTCGCTCAGTTGACATATTGAGGACCTAGGATCACTCTTGCCCCTCAAGAGCACTGGACCCTACTAAATGGGTCCAACTTTAACCTCTGGGTTATCTTCGAGTTAATTAACCATCAGCTGTCTGGGGTGGGAGAGATGTGGCTATTCAACAGCTGGGGGAGCAAGGTGTGTAGTTTGACAGTTGTGGTATTTCCCCGCTCTTTTCAGGACATGCCACTGGGAATGCTGAAGCCAAGAAAATGTCACGGACTCGTTAGCTAATTTTCTGGGAGTGTGCACGCACCTGTGTATCTTGACACTGTGCAGCAACCTGGACATGTGGCTGTCACGCCCAGGTCTTAATCTAGTTCTGCCAGTGGGCACAGCAGAGGGACAGAGGGCCGACCCAAGAAGCCCAGCCCAACAGGTATGGGTGTGCAATTCAGAATATATTCTACTGTGAGTGGCTGTCCCCTCCAATTGCTGAGACTTAGGCAGGAGGTGGAGCTTGGAGGAGAACCACTGCTCTTCCGCTCCCAGTTTGGGCTCAGTTTAGTGAGGTGGGACTGGCAGTGCACCTGACTGCTGTTGCTTTATTCCTTCTCCGGCCGGCTTCTCCGCAGCTGAAGGTGGAGTGGCCTCCCCCCCGGCTACATGGTGCATTTTACCTTGCACCTTTTGCTTTTCACTTTCTTTAGAAAACACTTCCCTGTCCCTTTAAGGAAACAGTAACGTTCTCTACATATCTAGGGACTGGGGGGCTTGTTTTCTGTTTTGTTGCAACACTGTTGGCACCTCACACCTTGCCCAGGTTGTCTTGTTTACTGGCAAGGAAAAAAAAAAGTTGCCACGCTGCCTGATCCAATGCGGATTGGAGTCCGTGAGAGTCTTGTAGCAGCTGGAAATCCTAATTGTGTAGCCAGGCTTGCTCAGCATGTGACGTGTTAGAAACAGAGTGTCTGCAACTCCATGCTGGTCTCCCGTTCGTTCCCCTGTTCTGGCCCAATGGGGCATAGATCACTTTGCTGTCTTGGAGGTTGTGAATCAGGGAGTATTCACACTCTAAGCCAGCAAGCACCCAACCTCTGAACAGCAAGATCCCTCTTGGCACAGGTTGTCATTCCATAGCAGGTTGTGGGTGCAAAAGGAGTCCTGGCAGTTCACCACCTCGCTAAGCTTCCATGCACTGAACATCACGCCCAACGTTCTGGGAAAGCCCCTCCGCATGGAGCAGCTGTCCATGTGCAGGCCAGCCAAGGCATTGATACGGAAGCCTGTATCCTTCAGCTGCTTTATCACTGCAGAGAATCCCTGTTAAAAGGGAATAAAAGCTCTTGATTTTGTTGATAAGAATAATGTTACCTTTGGCTCTTAGGTTGGAGACTTTATAACAATCAGTGATATATAGTTTCTGATTTTAGCCTGCTCTCAGACAATATCATGGGAAGGTCTCTGTTTATGGTTCTAGTGACTTCACTGATGGAAAGGGTGGGGTGAGAAATCCCCATAGATTACATGTGCCAGAAGGTAAACAGGCCACAGAAAAACCAGGGATGACCTGTAAAATGCTGAAGCTTCCTGGTGGAGAATTAAGAGCAGACCTTGTACTTAGAAGGGGCAATTTTGTGCTGTGTATCTCTCAACCCTGTGTTCTTTTACATGGGGAACTTGTTACATATTACCAGTGCAAATCTCCATGGTGACTTATTTGGGATGAATTTGTAGCTCTTTATTTTCTGTAAGCCCTATATATAATCAGTGTCCAGGTATTTTCCTTCCTCTAAAAGACCTGATACCAAAAGCTCAAATTTTCTTCCCACAGGATCTTGCTTTACAGAAAGGATGGGTTTAATTTTACTGATTGGACTGCAGGTTGCACAGTAGGATTGTTCTCGTCTCTTAGATGACACTGAATTTGCTTGCTCTTTATAAAAAGAATACACATAAAAAAAACTGGATGCTACTAGCATGACAACCCTGACTTCTTCTAGGGCTGTAAAAATGCATTTTTAAAATGTAACCATGTAGCTGCTAAAAATCCAAACCCTGTGGACTCTGCAGCAAAAAGTTAAATAAATGTTTATACTACAGAGTCCACAGCAAAGCTCCTTGGGAGCCAATGCGTAACCTGTGGCAGGGGGGTGGCTTGGCCCACCACGGACAGGGGCTGCTCTGGTGGGTCCTGCCACGGAGAGCAGGGAGCTGCTCCAGTCCCTACTGGTTAATCAGAACTGGTAAGCCTCACTTGGTAAGGGTGAGGCTTACCAGTTAACCTTTTACATTCCTAACCTATGCATTTTTTTTGTTTTTTTTAAGGGTGTGGAAACCATTAGACTTCTGCTGCAAACTAGAGAAGGCATTTTAAACAAAAACCAAACCTCTGCAGTTTCCTTAATCAGTAAAAGGAATTTTAATAGCGGATGCAGGCTCTGTCTATACTGCGGGGTCTATAGCAGCACAGCTACAGTGCTGTAGCTAGGCAAGAATAGCCCTGTAGTGCAGATGCAGACCACAGTGATGGAAGGGGGTTTCTAGTAATACCATGTCTGCAAATGATGGTAGGTACACAGAGGACAGCATTCTTCCCTCAACCCAGCTGCATTTCCACCAGGATTTGATCACATGCAGTCCTTGGGGGGGTGACTTCCCCCCCCCCCCAACATCTGAGTGCTCTCGCTCCTTTGGTCTATATGCTAAGTTTAGAGAGGTTCTATGGCACTCTATTGGCTGCAGAATGGCAACTCCAAGTTTGGTGTCACAGTCGGCAATGTTTCTCCTCCTGAATGAATCCTTGTTGACGGGCGAGCTATGACAGGTAGATTGGATTTGCAGGAAACCAAACCGTGTGTGAGAGATAGTTGGACACACTTGTCTTGAAAGGATCTGATCCAGCTTCCAATGAGATCAATGAAAGGCTCTTTTGGTGGTATCAGGCCAGAATGAAGCAGCGCTGTGAAGAACTGTACAGTGCACAAAGATTTTGGGGGAGGGTAGTTGGTTGGGTTGGTGTCGCTAGGTTTAAAAGTTTTTAAGCTAGAACAGTGCTTTTTTTTTTTTTTTTTTTTTTTTAAGTGCCGGTACTCCAGGGGAAAAAGTTGTTGAGCTCTTACTGGAGGCGCTGGTACTCCGTACCAGGCAGTACCATCACGAAAAAAGCACTGAGCTAGAATCTCGGGAGGAAGAACAATCAAAGGGAGGTGCACTCAAGTTACATGAGTCTCAAACACTTGCTGCTTCCTGTCTTCAGATTCCTCCTGTTTGCCCTCCATCTAGCTTTGCTCTGCTCTCTGGCTTCATTTCAGGAAGGCCTAATGGACAGGTGCGGCTTCAGAACTTTGATTCCTAATTTCCCTTGCCTGCTCAAACTGCTGCTTCCCCCAACAAAAAACAAATAGAGCTTTGCATGTTGTTTTAATCCCCTCTCCTGATCTCTTTTATTTGTTAGTGAGATGGCTAAGGGATTGCTTCCTGTGGGTTAGATGTTGTAATCGACTGATGTGCTGTAGCAGGTTAGCATGTAATGTAACGTCTCATACAGAGCTAAATGCTCAGGCCTTTGTGCTTTCTCCCACTGATGAGTGAAATTGTGTTCATGTCATTGGGTCTCTAAGCCCCTTACTTTGCGGTATGATTGGATTTTAACAAACTGTTTTCAAATTCTAATGGTGCTTTCTCATTTGGAAATATATAGGATGTAGGTGGATTTTTTTTTTTCAGTTATCTTGGATCTGTAATCTGATATCCAAATTGCTGCTATTTTAATAAGGATTTACTCAGACCAGTTGCTGGGAAGAAAATATTCTTGGTTCTTTGAGATTTCCACACATCAGTGGCAGTGGAGAACACTCTGCATGGATTGCATTTAAATGAAGTAACTGTAAGGAACCATTCCAGACAGTGTCTGGAGAGGTTGAAGTCTACCTTTTTTTTTTTTTTTTTTTTTTTTTTTAATGGCTGGAATTTTTTATCCATGTGAACATGTGGTGTGTGGCTGTGGGTTAGGAGGAATCTACTGCCAGTGTGAAGGCACAACCCAGGGCACAGGTAAGAGTGGCAACTATATACTATCCGGTCTCGGAACCTCGCTTCTTATTTGAGGGCAAATGCCTCTGGGTGAAGAATGAAGATAGCTCAGATTCCATGCTCAGTCGGTCTTCGCTTCTTATGGTGTCTCATAGGAACAGTAGCTCACTGGGAACGGGTGGTCTGGGGTGGAAAAAAAACCTGTTCATTTCAAGCAAGCCACTAAGCAGTATTGGGTTGGCAGCAAAACTGACCTTAGCTAGATTTGATCCAGTGGCAAAAAACTTCCTTAAGTCTTTGTTAATCCCTAAACCATCCAACCATCCTCTGTTTAATTGTGGTATGTCTTTACTGCCCATAGTTAGCTCAGGGAGGGTGTTTAATACCCGTTACAATATATATTGTAACTTTTGTGAAACAAACCAGAGATTCTTTAGATTCCCCCGCCCAAAACACACACCCAAAAATGGCTGCTGCTGTCATACACAATAAAGCAAGAGAAATAAATACAAATGCATGAGTGATACGTTTCAAATATTGTGTTTAATATCCCAAATTACTCTAGTTTTAAAAATGGCTAATGAACTGGGAAGAGTGGGGGGGAAAAATCTATCTGATGATGGACACTGGTTTCCCACAACTCCAGCCCAGATTCTTGCCTTAATGAGGGATTCCTAACACTGAAAAAAGAAACTAAGGAAATGTCAAGAATAAGTACAACCCAAATGAGACTCAACTGCTCCAAGAAGCTGCTACCAGCAAATTTGTGTTGCAAGTCCACCTAACGTGAATCAGCAACAATCCTCTTGAAGTGTTGTAAAGAACAGTCACCCCATTTTTGGCCTTGCAGGTAGAATTCTCTGTTTGTTTTCTGTCTTTTAAGGCCAGAAGGGATCATTACACTCATCTAGATCAATCTCCTGCCTGATACTGGCCATAAAATTTCACCCCCAAATTCCTGTTTCAAGGCCAATATTTTAGGGGTTGAAACTAGACCAACTCTTTTAGAAAGACTTCCAGTTTTGATGTGCAGATTCCAAGTGCTGCAGAATTATGATCGGTTTCAGTGGTTAATTACCTGTTCCATTAAAAAAATAAATTGGAGGTTTTTTGACATGGGGCATATAGTGGAGGTACTAACATTTCTTGACTATCTGAAATGCCTGTTGGAGCAAATTAACTTCAGTGGAAGACCTGGCTATACAAGGATTGGGCTCCAAAGGGAAATATTTTTACAGCCAAATCGGAACCCCTAAGTCTGTCAATAGGCTGAAAGAAGCAAGCATAAAACTGCCTGTTATGCTACAGCTAGTTTCCTGTTTACTACAGCAGCTGCATATATAGCCTTAGGAACGTTAGTGTGTGTTAAAACAAGCCACCAATAACGTATCAAAGTATCCAACTCCTTCTTAGGCACACGCACACTTTTGTTTCGACCAGTTTCTAGACTGGGGATTGAATTAAAGATCTTATTTGTTTTCTGTTTCTCTCTTCTTGGAAAACATATGGCCCTTGAAGTTTTTGAGACCTCCCCCCCCAAAAAAGGTTTATTATACAAAGGGTTTTTTATGGAGCACCTAAGAGATGCAACAAGAACTTGGCAGTCTGCTTGCAGATACTGTAATGCATAATTAATTCTCTTCATTAATTTATTAAGAACTGGGGATACCCCATTATGAAAACAGTGAGTTGCACACTCAGTTCACTGTACAGATATTAGATACGTTTACTACTACTATCTTCTATGTCCCATATCAGGTTTAGAATACATTGGATTTTTGTCCTCCTTCCCCATCCCAAACAAGTTCCTTTTTGGTTATGTATGACTCCATGAATTCTCTAATCCTAGCTGATCCCTAACCATTTGTCTAAAATAGCAGTGATGTATGTGAAAGACCAAGTCTGTTTTGAGAGTTCATCTTTCCATTTCTTGAAGTTATCAGCTAGTGGGATAATTCCCTTAAAATATGTGGAAGGGATGAGCTCACTTTCTGTAACTTCACATTTCTGCCGATTCATTTTCATATATATATAATTTTTTTTTTTTTGAAGACTGATGGGTTTTTTTTGGTTTTGTTTTTGTCCTTGGATGGAGCAAAGTCATCTGTGCTGTTGGTGCCTTGGCAAAGCCTGACAATATCAATAAACAGCTTATTATATAATAACCCCTCAAGCTAGAGATGGCCAAACTTGTGGTTCTTTCTCACCCCTTCTCCTCCATACTGTTGCAAAACCATGATTTTAAATAAAGTAAAACCAAATGGTTGGGAGAAATCCATGCCCTTTAAAACATTCCAACTTGTGCAGCTGAGCAATGCTGTGTGTGTGTGTGTGTGTGTGTGTGTGTGTGTGTGTGTGTGTGTATATATATATATAGAAGGTTAGAAATCTCTACTGCAGCAGCACTCTCAGGGTTACACAGACGTGTGTAGGGAAACGTCTCCGCAATTCTTGTGTAGAGCAGGGAAGGGGGGGGGGGAGGAAGGGGAGAAGGGGCATCTTGAAACTGCTGGCTGCTGGTTGCTGATTGGCGGAACCCTGTGTCTCAGCGTTCCATCCATGGAACCCTCCTCCCTCTGCTTTGTCCATCCCGGAAGGAATTTCCTCTGCTGCTGCTTCTATTGTTGTTGTCGCCGCTGCTCTCCTGCCTGTTTTGGTCAGATCAAGTAACCATAGTATCAAAACTGTGACCCACTGTCCGCGGCATTTTATCCCAAATACCCTTTCCTCTACCCCCACTCCCACCTCCTTTTGCATGTTACTTATTATGACTTCATAGGACACAGGAAAAGGGTCTGGCTTTTCCCACTGCAGAGATGGTTTCAATTAAACGTGTGTGGGGCTTGGTGTGGTGGGTTTCAGTTCTCCTCGGTGACCAGATGCACAACTTACGTGCTCTTGTCCACCTCCCTTCCTCTCTTTAATTATTATAAAAAACATTGCAAGTTCCTTCCCTCCCTCCCCGCTGCTCCGGGCGGGGTTAGAAGAATCTCAAGCGCAAAGACACCCTGGCTTACCCTGCCCAACTGGGGGCTGCTTGCAAATCTTTGTGCACAGTTGCCAAATCCTGTTTCCTCTTGCATGGAAACTCCTTCGCTCTGGGACCAGTTCTAAGGCAGCTTCCCCATTTAAAAAGGGTTGTATTGCAATATATTTCAAATCCAATTCTAACCATCTCTAGCTCTCGGTCCAGTAACTGTCTCAAGAGGTCTGTGGCTGTTTTTTGACCCCCCCGGGGGGGGGGTTAGTGTAGTAATACCTTTTTCTGTCTGTGTGCAAGGAAAGAGCGAAATCACTCAGCTGCATTGGTGGGTCAATGCTATTTTTGTTGCCCATTAAGCTGCAAAGGGAGCAGAGAGAACGGAGGAAGAACAAATATCTGGGAAGGTGGAAACTAGACTTCCCTAAGTGTGTGATGGGCAGAGGGAAGCTGGGAAGTGTAATGCCCTGCCGGAGACCCTGACACTTCTGTTCTGTAGTCCCAGCTCTCTCTTCTCCTCCCCAGGGCTTTTGTGTTGGCTAATTCCTCCTGAGGCTGACATTTGGCACTGGGGATGGGAGGAGGAAAAGGATGGAGAGCTGGGGGGAGGTGGGGGAGACATCCTGAGAACATGAGACTTCACCATGGGCTCACGTTAGAAGTTCGGAGCAACACTGCCCCCTGGAGGCATCTGCGTGATACTTCAGTTCTCTGCCCAAAGGGAAGACTTTCCCTACTTGGGAGGGTCTGTTTTTTTGTGTGGGAGAGGTAATGTGGCATGAGGGATGATCGAGCCCATTTGCTGTGCCTGGCTGCAGTCAGGCATTTTTAATCCCCATGGCTGGGTGAGCAATCTTTGTCCCTCTGCTAGTGTTATATAAGCACTTGGAAGCTGGGGGCAGGTGTGTGGGAAGCATATTCCATACAGAAGAATATATTCGCTTTAGAAATAGACTCTAGTGGGGACTGGGAGCCACCTAGATGCTCAGAACTTATGCTTAAATGTAGAGGTGGTGGGGAAGGGAGAGGAGAGGAGCTGGGCTGGGAGGTGGCAGGAGCCAAGCATGAATCTATAGCATATGATTGCTAGGAAACAGCGTGTCCTCACAGGTATGAGGGAAGAAAGCATGTAGTTACTGCTGTTGTCAGGAAGAGGGTTAACTTCTTAACTCCCTACCCCCACGTTTTGGATGCAATCTGGAATGGCGAGGCAGTCTGGACACACAAGTGCGTTCAGAAAAATGTATTTTTCTCTTACGTGTGTGGAAAATGTAGCATTTGGCCCATAGAAAAGGGAACTATGCAGCTGCTGATACTGCAAACACCTCTGCCCTGACCTGGAGAGAATACCGAAGGGTGAGGGGCTGACATCTCATCTGCTTAATCCATCCTGGGGGTACCTGAGACTGCCCTGTAGATTGAACTCCACCTGTGCTACTCTTGGCTAATGTGTGTAAGTTTGAGGTGAATTCAGAGCTGGTGAAGGGTGCCATGTGGTGTTATCTTCTGCCCTCAGGGCGTACAGTCAATAAGCTTCCCCCTGGTGCTCCCTGCCAATATGTGTTTTGTTCTGGTGTGTGTGTGTGTGTGTGTGTGTGTGTGTGTGTGTGTGTGTGTGTGTGTGTGTGGTGTGTGGGTTTTTTTTTGGTGAGGGGGACTACTAGTGGTCAGGCTGGTTTATGTGTTTGGTTTACGGGTCATCCATTGAGATTGTAGGACCCTTGTGGGCAACAGAATGGGAGTGTTTGTCTGAAATGTCATAAACAGGCTGGGAGGGGAAGGATATTGGATTCGGCTGGGTCACTGAGACAGGAGACTCATTAACTCCCCTGGATAGTTGGCAAGATGGGAGTGGCTTTCTGGGAAGGAGGATCTTTTGAGTAGCGTGCAGATGGGGTGAAGCAAGTGGGAGCCTGCCTGGGGCTCCCTGCAGCATCCACAGGCAGGATCCAGTTGCTTGGTGGGCCAGATTTGGCCCAGGCCTGATCTAGAGTATAGGCTGAGCCTTCCTGAGGGAGGAGCCCTAAGGTAGTGGGTTTGAGCTGATCTGTTCCATTATTATTTTACTGAAAAGGAATGCGCTAGTCTTTAGGGTGCTGTATGGACTGTGTTTGTAGAGGAGGCTGGGAAAAGCATGGCCAGATGTTCAAAACTGCAGCACCCTGAGTGTCGTTCGGTGGCTATCAAGCAGTTTTTGTTTGGTCATGGATGAAATGGTCACTGAGGTGCGTTCGAGCCAACTGCATGTTTCCTCTAGTTGTCTAAAACTTTTTTACATATCCGAGCTCTGTCTAAATATCAAATGTTGTGTTTTTTTTTTTTTTAAATGTCCGGGCATGATATTTGGATTTAGAAAATTAAATAAATATCAATGGAGGGTTGAAAAACAGGTTACCTAGTAATTGAATTTTCCTCCCTGCAGCTGAAGAAAAATTAGCCCGCCTGCTATCTTGAGCAGTCTGAGTTTGAGAACTTATCAGTGTGTGTAATAGCTTAAAGGGTGGCATGACAGTTATCCACTCCTCCTTCCTTTTTGTGTTCCTTTTCAAATGAATGTAGTGCCAGTAAAGTCTACAGGATTGACAGCTCTGTGCAGCCAGCAGTGTATATCCAGACAGCAGACTGCACCAACAGGACAATGTGATGGTGCCACCTTCTTGTGGAGGGGATCCCAGCCCAACAGATAGAAAGATAACTTGAGTCTTTATGGCCCTGTGGGGGTCTTCGCTCCTCACACTGCTCCCAGTTGGCTGAGAGAAGTGATGTGGACACTTGTCCACCAGGAACTGGACTGAGCTCACCAAAGGATGCCACAGACTACTGGCTGCTCTCTGATAACCACTGGAGTTTGTTTGGCTGATTCAAATTGCAGGTGAGAGGCTTTGGATCCTATTGCTACACAGCAGGGCAAGTGTCGTGGTAGAACCAATGTCTGTTTTTTGGGTTCTGGATCGTTAGCTTTCCAAGCACACGCTATCACAGGGGTCTTCAGCTCCCAGCTTGCGGGCCAGCCTAAGCTGGAGCGATTGCACAATTTGGCCCAAGACTCCCTGCAGGCTGGGGGGCGGATCCTGTCCATGATCTGCCCCTATGACCCGCCCACAGAAGCTGTGGGAAAGTGGAGTTCTCTGGGCAGGTGCGCTAGCTCCTCAAGCTGCAGGGGAAGTAGAGTACAGAGGAACTAGTGCACCCGCCCAGAAAACTCCACTTCCCCTAAAGCTCCTGCCGCCACAGGGAAGTGGGGGGCACAACTGCTGCTGCCGCATAGCACCAAGCCCCCCTGGGTGTGATCCCCAAAGCTGCTTGAAAGGGGCTGGGGTGCCATGGCAGGGAAGATGGGTCAATGGCAGGAAGGGGCGGGGCTTGGGTTAGGTAATTGACAGCTCCTCCCCAGCCCACTTGGAGTCCTGTGCAATCCAGCCTAAGTGCTTCAGCTGGGCCAGGAGTTTGAGACCCTGCTCTAAAGGCTGCAGCCATTTTGTGCTCTGAGCATCCGCAGCACGCAGAGAGGACACACTCCATGCTCTCTCCTGGAGATGCCAATCTTGTTCTGTGTTAGGCTTTCTCTTCTCTAATGCACATCTCCTGCCAGTGGAAAACATGCCAGTGGGCTTGACTAGAACCCCTGTGCCTGCCAGTCAACCACCTGACATACTGGTTTTCATCTGTGGCCACATAGGCAAAATCAGTACACCAGCCCACGAATGAAGGCACGCGGTGTGGAGCTGAGTTTTGTTGTTGCATGGGGATAACAAGGTCCATTCAGATTTTTAGATGTCACTGTAGACACGGACTAGCCTAGGAGTGGGTGTTGCCCTCTAGGCTCCATGGCTGTGTTCCTTGCAACCAAGATACCAGAGCAAGGCTTTCAGCTATGCAAAGTTAGGTGCATTAAATTAGGTGGGTGCATTTTCACATGTCCAATTTACATGTATAAACATGGATGAGCACATGCCAGAGTGAGATTTGTGCATTCCTGTGGGTAGCTAGCTGGCTATTGGCATGTGCAGACACCTGAGGCATACCGTATATGCACCCAGGATATACAGAAGTCAAGTCAAGCATGGGAAGTGGTTTGTGTGCTGAGAGAGAAATTACGCATGCCTCGCTTTGAAAATCTGCTCTTCTTTGCTGTAGTGGGGGAAGTCTATTACAATTGCATCCTGTTGGATCTGGCTCATTTTAGCAAAATGTCACGGAACGTGTCCTATCGACTCTGAAGGTATCCAGGCTGCACTGAGAGCAAGGAAAACCTGCCTCTTTGTAGGCAAGGATACACCAGTGTAAGTGTGGGCAGGCACACTGGGAAGGCTGCTCTTACACTGGCGAACTAGACCCGCTGGTCTTAGAGGCTGCTAAATGCTTTTCAGTTCCATGGGTTTCAAGGCATGATTGATGGGGAATGTGGGCTGGGCCAGGAGATGTCTAGCAGCAGGAGGATGAGGACGGTGGTGTGGATTCCCATCTCCGCAAGCAATGTGAGAGACTAGCTAAAGAAGAGGACCCAAGCTTTTGATTTACACTCAGATGCTAATAGTTTTCCCGTTTGGTGGGCCTTTTTGGAGATGTCTATAAAACTACTCTGTAATCCGGTTTCCAAGCCACGGGGGGTGGGGGTGTGTGTGTGTGTGTGTGTGTGTGTGTGTGTGTGTGTGTGTTTTGTTGAGGGTGAGGTGGATGGAAGACCATTTTCTGTGTGTAACTACAGTTGTAGCGCGACCACCTAGTGCAGGCGATGAGTAGCACTTATGTCCAGCCTGTGGCATGTGGGACCATGCAAAGCATAATGGGTCACTTCTACCAAAATACCTAGAGTCCTTTCAAAACCCTGTGTCAGTACTGGGGTCAAGTGTGGGCAGCCAAGGGGCTGCAGGGCAGCTGTGCCCGAGACTAACTCTAAGAAAGTGTTAGAAGCTCCATCATTTGGGACATGAAAAAAAGATTGAACCTCAGATAGTCACAGAAAGGAACAGCCCTGCACTAAGGCATCCAACTTAGGGTTACCCACTTTCTACTGGCACAAAACTGAACACTGTAGCCCCCCTTTTCCCCAAGGCCATGCCCCCATTCACTACATTCCCTCTCCCACAGTGGTCTGCTCTCCTCCCACCCTCATTTTCACTGGGCTGGGGTAAGGGGCTGGGATGTGGAGTCTGGAGTGGAGCTGGGGATAAGAGGTTTGGGGTGCAGGAGGTGACTCAATTCAGAATACAGGAGGGGATGGTTGAGGCAGAGGATTGGGGTGCAGGTGGGAGTGCTCTGGAGAGGGTTGGGGTGCAGAAGGGGGTACAGGCTCTGGACTGGTGGTGTGGGCTTTGGAGTGGGGCCAAAGATGAGGGAATTGGGGTGCAGGAGGTGGCTCCTGGTTGGAAGGGGGCTCAGTGCTAGATGGGGAGGAGGGCTGGGGCTTGGGCTTACCTGGGTAATAGCACTAAGGCAAGCTACCTCATGCCTGCCTGTCCTGGGGCCCCACGCTGCACCCCAGAAGCTGCCAGTAGTTCTAGGCCCTAATCAGGGGAATTGAGGTGGAGGCTCTGCTACACGCAGACCTTGCCCACAAGTATCGCCCCCCAGCTCCCATTGGCCAGAAACTGGCCAGTCGGAGTGCAGATCTGGTGCTCAGGCCAAGGGCAGTGCATAGAGCCCCATGGAGTTCACCCCTTCCCCTCTCCCCAGGAACAGAACCATTCCAGGGAACAGCGAGGTGCCCCAGGACAGGTAGAGACTAGCCTGCCTCGGCACCGCTTCGAATGGCCTTTTTGGTGCTGCTGACCAGAGCCATCAGAGTCCCTTTTTCTACAGGTGTTCTGGTCAAAAACTGGTCACCATAACCTCAATCTGGATGACCAGCATGTGCCTTCCATGAATTGCAATCATGAGGCATCCTTGCACAGCATGCGAGAACAATCTCATTTGGTAAACTTGATATTCGTATTGCTGCAGTGCCCTGGGTCCCTGTTCTACTTGTGTGGCACTGAAAACTACAGCAAGCAGGGGAGGGATTTGCAACCACGTGTCATTGACACTGGGTGGGGTTTGGGGCAAAAAAATCCTCCAAGGGGTGAAGTCCAACAGGAAAAAAGAAGGCAGGCTTCTGAGACTGGTGGGGCGGGGAAAAAACCCAGCAGGCTGCGGCTGCATGAGAAAAGTCCAAAGTCGCTTGTAATAAGTTCATTTGGCGGCCGCAATGGGTTTTAGAGCTGGTTTGCTGATCCTTGTAGCCAATTAGGCAGGCCAGCTGCGCTCTTTAGGTTGCCCGGAGACTGGCTGCAGGCCCTGGTCCCTGACAGCAATAAGGTGAACTTCATCGCTATGGAAAGTGTCTGAATCCTCCTCTTGTAAATTCTGAAGCAAGGCTTTGAGAGTAGGGCAGCATTAATACAGGCTAACTATGGCCTTGTTTTTATTACATTCCTAAGGGAATTCGCTGCCCCCACCCCAAATTTTGGGCACAGTGTTTTACAACATGGAAAATTTTATTTGTTAACAAATGTGCTGCAGGAAACCTCTGTTGCCACTTGGCCCAGGGCCTGGCCCAGAAGTACCCTGGCCCCCTGTGCTATGCATAGATGCCAAAGTTAGGAGTGTGTCGGGGGCTGCAGCACCCCTGGCTGGAAGTGGTTTCCATAGATTTCAGCACCAGGATCCAAGTGTGGAGGGGCTTAGTGTGAGGGGATCCAGATGTGGGAGAGACATTTCTGGGTGGGAGGCTTGTCGGGGAGGGTTCTGGGGCTTGATGGGGTGGAGGGGTTGTCTATGGGGGGGGGAGAAATAGGGCTCGGCAGAAGGGTGTTGTCTAGGTGCGGGGATTGGGGGTGTCAAGAATCAGTTTGGGGGGCTTGGTATGGGGATCAGATGTAGGGGGTAGGGCTTGCATAGTTGAGGATTCCATGGGTCTGCTTAATGGGGGACCTCAGCTGCTGCCGAGGGGGTGCTGCATGCCAGGCTCCCATTCCCTGTTTTTTCTTCTCCATCCCATTTCCCTCCCCTTCCCCCGTTTCACCCCCTCTTCTTTCCCCATTGCCTCTTTGCCTCCTTGCCCAGCCCCGCTATGGCCATCACTGAAAGGGTTCCAGCACGCAGAAGGGGAGCACAACTGGCACCAGGACCTAGGAGGTGGCATTCAGCTGCGGAGTGAGTGGAGTGGAGACACAGCCTTTTTCATCTGGGAAGCTCTGCTTTGCAGAAACTGGGAGGGGGGCAGTGGCAGGTAACACCATGTGACATCCCTCAAGTCTCCCCTCTGTTTGGGGGGGACGATTCTCCCCCCCCCCCAGATCTGCAACCAGGGTCCTCTTTCCCCCTCCATGTCTGCAGGGAAGCACAAAAATACTGCAGATGGGACTAACGTGCGACAAGGTCCTAGCAAAGACCAGGCTATTTGCTGCTCTCAAATGGGTTAACAAGTCGAGATCTGCTATGCTCCCCCACAGCCACCTCAACCCTGCCTGTGGTAGCAATGTCCTGCTGTTGGCTCACTCACATTAAGACGGCATCTTCTCTTCGGAGTGTGGAACTACATTGCCTGGCTTCTCGACAAGTTGGCAACTTCTAGCATTAGGAAAAGGATCGTCTAAATGAAACCTCCTCTGAGAATCCCATTGTTACCTGACCTTGCAGCAGCTAGATATGTACTCAACCCAGTGACTTCAGTGCTGGCTTCTATCTCTACAAGTCTGATCTCTTTTAGGTCTGATGTACACTCCTGTAGGCCCTCCAGCTATATGAATAACATAACTGAAGTCAACATATTTAAGTCTGCTTACTGTGGTATCTTTTCCCTGGGAAGAGGGTGGCTGATGCTCTCCTGTCAGCTCTGCTTACTCTTCTCATTTTGGTGGTGTAACAGAGTCTACAAGAGAGGTCTCAGTGGTCGATTTGTCGTGTCTACCCTGCTGGATCGATGAACCCACGGCCTGTCGATCTGGTGGGTAGTGGAAACATGCCCCGAGTGAGATGCTAAATGGGGAGTGAGTTGCATGATTTGAATACCCACATTTGAAGCACTGTGGCCTGGCTGGCTGGTTGTTGCTGCAGTTCAGATCAGCTTTCTGTGAGCAGGTTGGAGTAGATTCCATCCAAAGAATGCAGATGTTCCTTGATTCTAAACTCTGCTGGAAAGGCCAACTTGTGTTCTGTTGATGGGGCTTTTCCCTTCGGCTGCAGCTCTGCGTGAAGGATGAAGGGTGGCTGCATCTGGTTCTGCTGCATTTATAACCCTCTCTGGGGAAGAATGTCTTAGTCTGCCCCAAGACGCTGGTCCATATAAAAGTTTTGCGTGTGTTGCTGCTTCTAGCTGATGGACTTCAAGGGTTTAGGGGTCCTGTGTTCAAACCCTGCATTTGGCCCTGATGGGTTAGGTTACGTGTGTATGTAGTTGGGATGATGTGTTTAGTCAGTGTTTGGCTGGGTGGTGGTGGTGGGGGGGGGGAGTTGATAAGGGAGACCATTAACTTTGTCTTGTTGCTTGCTGAAGGTTATTTGAGATTTTCATTAAAGATCTGAATGGCTGTTACAACTATGTTCGCCCTCTATTGAGCCAATGAACGTGACTTTTTAAAAAAAGTTCTTGTTTAACATACTCTAAGAAGCAATGAAGCTGCTGATAGGTCAGAGTCTTTGCTCAAAAGTAATTAACAAATTTAATCAGTAGTGTCATGACATCATTAAATTTCGATTTCTTTGCACGAGAAGTCCACTGACGAATGATACCACGAAAGAACCCGCACATCTGGGAAGCAATGATCATTTTTCACAGGAGCACAAAATCCAATATTTTGCCCTGTAGTTAACTCAGCTCCATCACTTGTAAAGAAGGAGTTTCAATTTATGTAAAGCAATCCACTTTAGTCACATGTAACTGGTGAGTATCAGAGAGATCCTGCCCTTTTGGGGTATTTTTCAAATGAAGCTATTTATAGTCTGCTCTTCCCTCTTGCAAAAAGAGAGAACAGAAGCTGTGGACCACCAATAGTCCCTGTACGCCCATCAGTGGGCAGACGTCCTAATGCCACATGTGGTGGTTCTGCAGGTGGGAGTCAGAAAAATTCACAAGCAGCTTTTTAAAAGGTGAATCGAACAGTAGTGATACCTGGTGGAAGTAGAGATGTTCTGGATAGTGCTTGAATTTTGGCTTTTTTTAATCCTTAAAAAAATAGCTTGGTACAAAGTGTTGGATTAATGACATCAGAAACTTCTTATGATTATTTATGAATATGTATTACAGGAGAGTCAGCAAAGTTCTCAGCTCAGGGCCCCTGCGTAATGAAAATTTTAGACACACAGCAAGACCCCACTGCTGCCTCAAATTTCAGCCTATATTGATGGGTTCTATTCCCCGCCCGCTCTCTAGGTCACTTGGACTGTGCCCTCTCCGCTGTACCATGCAGAGCAGTGTTCCCTCTTTGTTTGCCAAATGAAAGCAGCAGCATAAGCTTCCTCTGCTTTACCCTACTGGTACCTCAAGTTAGCTTAGTTCTGCAGAGACCCTATTCAGTGATGGCTAGTTCTTTGGCTTCCCTACTGAGACTGTCAGTACGGGATGTGGGCTCTGGGTGCACATTCATGAGACTGTCTCACTTTGCAGACACCAGGGACAGCATCAACCCATGATTTAGCTTCACGCTGGTGGCTCCGATGGGGCTTTGTAGCCTCCTGCAGTCATCTGTTGCTTTGTAGTGTTCCATCACTAAACAGACCTTGAATAGCTCCTGGCCCTTCAGTAGGGTCTCTCCATACTAAACTCCATAGAGCAATATGATGTTTCCTTCATAATCAGTTGCTTGGCCCGATGGGCTGGATTCACACAACTTCATGCTCGGAAGGTGAAATAAAAAGCCAGTTGTTGCCCTTTCCTGCTCCTCCTAGTGTCTAGCAGGGGCCTCTGCAGTTAAAGCCAGTCACCAGAAATATCCCACTCCTCTTTCCTGAAGAGATTCAATTCCAGGATTCATTCTCTTCCCCCTCCACTGGGAAAGCTGGCAGAGCTGGAGCTCATGTTTCTCTGTGAAATCATGATCCCAACCCTCCACAAATCTTGCCACAGCTATTCAATCAGAACTTGCTGTTTGGAATAGAAGAAAACAACACTACATAGTCCTATTTTTTGTTCCAGCTACACCAGACTAACACGGCTACATTTCTATCTCTATTCTGAACAACTTGGTGGTATCTTTATACATCCCAGAGGAATCCTGAGGAATCCCAGCAAAACTTTTTTTGGTGATGGTTGTTTTAGTTCTTTGCCACTCTTTCCCCCCCCCCCTCAAGCCAAAAACCTTCTAATGGGAGAGCTCATTCCCATACAGGGAAATATTCTTAAAAAAGGTTTCTGGTCATTCTTTAGAGATGCAAAAGTCTCTGTAAGTTGCATCTTTTGTTTTACCTTGGCTCAACCTCCATGCAATTGGCTTCTTTGTTAATAGTTCACCCTCACCACAGAAGAGATGGAATTGGATTTTCTACTCCTGGAAGCCCTTTGGTCAAATTTTACTCATTAAAGTCAGACAAATCTGCACTAAGAACATTTGAGTTTAAGGTAACAACCCCAGGATCCAGTCCCAAATACCTGCATTGAAGTCTGTGGTGTTACTTCACTGGTGGGATTTCGCCTCAGTCCTTCCTGAGTCTTTAGAATTCTGATTGGTAAGTTTCTATGTTTACCTTCTACAAATGGTTATTCTGTCTATTGAATTGTATCCGCTTTAATGTTTAGGAGCATTGGGAGGGGAGAGCGGAGGAGAGGAAGACTGCATTATTGTGTGTTATTTGAACGCTGCATTAGAGAGTCCCTCTGAAAAACTTAATCTCTCTGGGTAGGAGTTGATCAGGTTTAGTATAAAACTTGCAGTTCTTTGTCCTGTGACTTGCAGAGAGCAGGAGGAAGAATCAATACTTTTTTTGATCTCCTAACACATCTCCTTTAATGCATCCCTGTTAATTTTTCACACCAACTTGTAATGATGATTTTCCTTTTGAGGCGCTTTCCCTTTCATGTCGCCTTGGACAGGAAGCAGGTTTATTTGTTTGAGGTGTTGCTTTTCCTATTGACTTGTTTCTTGCTTTTCCCATCAATTATAAAAACTAAGATAACATGTAAAACCATAAAGCAAAACTACAGCTCATAACCTTTCACTTAACTTTTACATCTCTTTGGAATTTGGCTTGTGAGGGACTTACTTTCCCTTCTTAGGCTGTTTGTTTCTGAGTGACAAGCGATTATTTTCAAGAGGTTTGCTAAATGCAATGGAAAGCAATTTTTTTTTCTACACACGTTGAAGGGAGCAGCACAATTAGAGACACTTTAGATGCTTGACCTACGCTTAAGTCTCCAAACAAAAGTTGTAAAGATAGGTTTGATGTTTTTTCAGGCACAATTAGCATAATGCTGTAATTATGGTTTATAGCAGTTGTATTCCCCCAGCTATTACACTGACTAAATACATTCATCTGGGGTGTTCTGGCGTACTAGCTAAACATACACATTGCTCCCCCCCCAGTCTACTGGATGAATACACAGACACACACACACACTATGTTCTTGTTTCCAATCTATCACCATATGCCTGTCTTTTACAGTTCTTTGGTGCATGATGCTCATAGAGTGGATAATTAGCTAAATGAATTAATTGACATTCATACTTGTAATTAGCAAATGGTTACAAGCAGCTATTCTCTTTGGGACAACTAAAATTTCTCGGGGAGTAATGTTAAAATACTGTAAAATCATTAAGAGTAAATAATGAGGGCTGATGGTAATGCATGATTATGGAGGCTGTTTTCTTTCCCCAGTCATAAAGCCGTCCACATTGTAAACAAGCCTGTGCAAAAGAAAAGCATGCTATAAAATGTTCTGGAAACGGCCCCTCTCAGGAGATGCAGTGGAACTGAAGGATGTACTCCAGATGAAACCTGAGCCAGATGGATGGCATGCAATCAATAGCGTGTTGATAGCTACTGTGAGCACTTGTCTGTCTGCTATGACAAAATAAGGGCAGCGCCAGCTTTTGCTAACAGTTCTTTCCCAATATTTACCCAAGAGCTCTGGCAAATAAGAAAACTAGTAAATAAAGGCACACTGCAACCTGCACAGCTAATCTCTGGTCCACAGGTCCGGACTGGTGTTATGGCCTTGGAGGTGGACCTATACCATCGCAGGCTGTGGGTCAGAGGCATCTTTCTTGGGTAGAGCGTGGAGAGATGCTGAAGTCTCAGGTATCCGCTCTTGGTCCCCTCTCAGAGTTTAACGATTGCTTCAGTGACACATCACCAGCCCGCTGCTACCTGAAACCATGAGAAGAATGACTGTGCAAAATTCTTAGATCCTCTCTTCATACACTGGGCTTGCCTGATATCCCTTGCCCTGTCTGCGTGGGGACTCTGCACCTTTGGCTGTGGAGGATTTCCCCAGAAAGGGGCAGGTGGCCTCCTGCCCCAAGGGGCTTAGCTAAGGCAGCACTGCTTTGTCTGGTGGCCAGGACCCTGTAGCTGCAGGGCAGCCTGTGCTGAATCATTGCAGCTTCTGGCTCCTCCTCATGCTTTCCTGGTTCACCTTATTTACTCTTGTGGCAGCTCCAAAGAGAGCAGAGATTGCAGGGGCCTTGTGCGGAGAAACGTCTTCCAGTTGCTTTCGGTGGCTGGGAACCTGTCCCAGAGGTGTGCCAGCGGGGGCGGATGTAACTTGGCGCTGTATCAATAGGAGGGATGTTGCTTGACGTCAAGAGTTCTTGGCCTTTGTCTCCAAGAACCGCAAGCAGCTGCTTGCAGCCGGCTCCTGAATGAAGCAGCTCGGAGTCCCGTCCATTACTCCCCATGGTGCATTTCAAAGGAGGCTCTGAGAATCTGTGGGGTGCATTTGGGGAGCGCTCCCTCTCTGGGGCATGGCTGAGCAGATCAGATGGGGAGCAGGAGCAGCCTCGTAGACCCAGCGAATTCAGAGGGAAGGAAGAGCTGTGTCAGTTTTGTAGTGAAGCTCACCCGGCTCTAATTTCACATGGGGCATGACTTGGCAGCAGCTGCTTTGCCTCGCCACCTTAAGGCTTGTGCCTGGCACCACGGCTATGAAAGGAGTCAGTTTTTCTGCCCTCCTTGGAATTTCCCTGTGCAATCCCTGTCTGCTTGGGCTCTGTGCAGGGGACCACCGTTTGACCCTCTAATGAGGAGCGTGACTCAAACAGCTTGTGAGTAGAATTGGGTTGCCTCAGGCTGCTTGGGAGGCTCAGTACTCGATAGGTCCTGGGCCTGCACTGAGCAGGTGCAGTATCCTCAGATGTAGCACTTGATGTGGCGTCAGGACTGTTGTGGTGTTTGTAAAATATATGATGCATGTTGTTACTCACACAAAATTCTCTCATGCCCACACTCTGGAGACACACACCTTCACCCAGTTCCTCAGGCTCAAGCTGTAGCTTCCTGCAGGTTTGCAGGACCTTTTACCAGCAAAAGAGCCTTACACCGTAATATCCTTACTCTCCCTATTTATTGACAATTACCAAGCAAGCAGAATACACGTGCCAAGCATACTGTGCTGTGCTCACCTACCTGATCAAGGCAGGTGAACTTTCCCTGTTGGCCAGGTCAGTCTTGTCTGGATTCTGCTTGCAGCACATCACGGTCAGACCGTTCCGATCTTAGGCTGGGTCTTGGAAGTGACCAGGTCTTTCCTCTTCTTTCTGTCCTTCCTTCCTCTCCCTGCTGGTCCCTTGCTTGGACCCCAATTCTATATAGTGGAACTTGAGTCTGACTTAGCTATACCTTAACTAATCCTAACATATTGTAACACAATTCCCTAACCAATTATAGCCCACACCTTAATTGATTTACACCTAGCAAAATTAATTATACGGCAGATAGAAGCAATTAAAAACCAGACAGAGATGATACAGATAAACAATAGGAAGTGAGGACCATAATAATAGAATGAGGATTTCACAACCCCAAATTTGTCCAAGGAGTTTCTTGCTAGACGAAATGCTATCAAACTATTTTCTTTAACCATCTTGAGATCTGTTTCTTTATCTGGTGATAGTGGGTACCTTTAAGGCAGGGTCTTCGTCTTAACAACCTGATATTACACTACAGGTTAAACCTCTCCAGGTTGAACCTCTCTAATCTGGCTCTCTGATCCAGCAAATTTGTGGTCCAGCATGATTTTAGTTAGCTAGGTGACCACTTATCGTGGCCCAGTTTTCAGTAGTCCCATAAAGTTTATTCACAACCACCCGTTCTGTCTCTCAGCGTTCTGTGCTGTTATTTAGCTCTAACTTACCCCTCCATGTCTTCTAAAAGCCCAGTGTGCAGTGGACGTGTAGGTAATGCTGCTAGACAATATTGACCTCTCACGGTTCAGCAATTCTCTGGTTTGGCACCAATCAAGTCCTGAGTGAGCTAGACTAAAGAGGTTCATCCTGTATCAGCTTCTAGCTACATGGAACGAAGAGCAGGAATCTGTTCAAATCTGGTTGGAAACTAAGAGTTCTGTTTCAAATGCAAAACAGTTGTTCAGTGAGAGGTGTATAACTACTGTTTGCTTATGTCTTTACAGTGTGCTTGATGTTCAGTCTAATGCTAATGGAATCACAGATAGCTTCCACAGGCACCTAAAAGAAGAGGCTTAGAACATGAAAGAGTATGGCATTGAATTATTGTTATGAAACCTTTTCCCCAGTATCTTCAGCCAGGAATGTGTCTGATGTGGAAACATCACACCAATTAGATTATCTTGCTGTAGAAACTGTGACACTGTAGAAAACTTTCCTACGGGAATGGGCACAAACCCCATTGGTTGGGATGCATTTAAAACATGACTTGTCAAAGTGCAAGGAGATCGGTCTGACTTTTCTGGAAGAGAGAGCCTGGGATCAGAGACCGGATCACTGGTTGGTTGATCATCTTGTTAATGCTTAAGTTGCAGTAGAACCCATAGACCTCAACCAGGATGGATCCTATTGCCTGTGTGTGGGTGCACAATAAATTGCATTCCTTTCCCCAAAGAGCTTAACCTGGAAAAAAGAGACCCTGGGATGGAGGAGCCTAACCAACAGGCAGTGGTGGCAGAAAACAACCCAGATTCTTAGTAGTGAACGTAGTTTGCCACCTGCCCCACATCTGGTTGTGCTGTTTGGAAAAGAAATGGCACCAGGGTTGGAGTTGGGGCTGCGTCAACTGTGGGGAGATGGAACGTTGACAGCAGACAGTCAGCGCACATTGGGGTTGGGGAGAGGAGGATGGTAGGCTGTGATTTCTCTCCCCCCCCCCCCCGAATTCCAGCTAGGGACTGCTGGAAATATTTAGCACATAGCAAGGCAAAGACCAATTCATAGCTTGGACTCCTAGTGGCTTGTCCCGTAACAGCTAATGGCAACATGTCCTGGAGTGGAGGGAGATCTCAGATGACTTGAGAATCTAGAATATGTCTTGCAAACCCTGAAAGACCCATTCTGTAGAGAACCAGACTGCAGAGGCAGGGAGGTAGATGGGACGACCCTGTAGGTAGCACGTCTCTCCTTTCTCACCCTCCCATTTGGGCTTTTTATGTCTCTGTTGAAGAGGGCAAACAGGACAAGTGCATTGGTCCTGGGCTGATATTGAGCCTGCTAAAGCCTTGCCTGCGCTAAGAAAATATCCCTGGTGGCTGCAGCTGAGCTGGTGCTGAATGCGGGTTTAGTGAACAGACCAGGCCAAACTGTGTGCCCTGCACCATTTCGGAAGGTGTGATGAAAATCTGCCATGCTCATTGGTCGAGCTGCCCCCATGGCTGACAGTGGCTGTGCACAATGAGTAACGTGGCCTAGACAAGGCTGGAGGGACAAAGTCCAGCTCCGAATGAGAGTGAGCCAATGGCTGCCCCTTAAGCGTGGGACCCACCATTGTATGTATCTGGCAAGCCATAAAATCACATTCTAGCTACCAGGCTTTCTCCATTCTGATGCTCAGCTGGTCTGAAATGCCATCGGCACAGATTCTGTCCAAGGGCTTAGGGATTTCTCTGCCTTGTCTTTGTTTGTGGGCAGATAGTTTTAGGTTCTTCAATACACTTCAAAAGCTCAGAAGTTTGGTTCTTTAGTTCTTCCAGTGCCTGTACCTAAACTGGGTTCATGGGCTCGTTAGGATTTAACGTGGGGGTTGGCAACAGATTTGTGCTTTAAACAGTCAGCTGCTCTCTGTTCTGGATGGCCGGGGAGGGAGGAAGGAGTCTTTGCACCCTGCCCTCATCTCTCCACCATAATCTCTCAGCTCCCGTTGGCCCGTTTCTGGCCCATAGGAGTTGAGAAATTTTGCTGGGGGCAAGGGCAGTGTGGGAAGCCTCCCTCTTTCCTCCCCATGCCTGGAGCAGAGCCACGTGGAGCAGCCAGCAGCCTGGGACTGCAGCAGACAGTCTGCCTCAGGTTTCTGCAAGGCTGCTGGCTGGGAGCTGCCTAGATAACTACATCCCCACCCCACCCCTGCTTTCCCCTCTGACTACCTGTCCCAGGCCTCCACCCAAACCCTCTGTATCCCTTTCACCCCTTTTCCCAGGTCACAGCTACTTCCCAGACCCTGCATTCCCTCCCAAAGCCCCTCTACTCAAACCAAAATCCTCTTCTACACCCTTACCCTCTCCTGGACCCTGCACCCCAAGTCCCTGCCCCAGATCACAGCCCTCTCCTTCACCCACACTCCCTCTCAGACCCCGTACCCCCTCCTGCACCCCAGTCCCCTACCCCAAGCTCCCTTCTGCACCTACCCTCCATCCCAGACCCCATACCCTCTCCATAGAAGGGCGGCTCTTGACCACTTGCCAAAATCTTGGAGTGGCCCTTCATTAAAAATTATTGCCCACCCCGATTTAATGTGAAAGAGTTGATGCTTAGAGACTGCTCCATGCCATATACATGCCACCTGATAGCAGAACACTGTTTTGGTTTAAAATATCTTAAGAAAAGGTGTCCAACTGGTAGTCATACACCTTAACGTGAAGACAGTAAAAGCCATCCTATGACATGTTGGGACACTCAGTACATCTTATCACTCTTCATCAATAGATCTCAAAGCACTTTACAAAGCAACAACATCCCTATTTTATAGGTAGGGAAACTGAGACCCAAAGGAGGGAAAGTGACTTGACCAAGGTCACCATCAGGCCAGTGGCAGAGCAAGGAATAGAAACCAGGCCTTCTGAGTTGCAATCCAGTGATCTCTCCCCGAGGCCACACTGCACCACATTTCAATGCAAGAGTAATCCCATGTAGGTAGAGGTTAGGCAAGGCCCTGGTTCCCAGTGGTTACACCAGTGGAGAATAGGCGTGAAGGGCTCTGACTTGCTAGCACTTGGCACAGGTGATGACGCTGGGTGCAAGGCAGTAGAGAATCAGGCCCACGGTGTGTAAGAAACCGAACCTACGGCCCCCTCTCCCTCTTCAGGAATATCTGGGTTAGTGCTGCCAAACAGCATTGCTGGGGTGCACGCACATTGGTCCTGGGAGTGGAAGCTTCCTGTTTTGTTTTAGCCCTGGCTCTTCCTCAGTCCATATCCTAGATACGGACAGGCAGCAGGCTCCACAAACCCTGCTTGCGAATGAGATTTCTTGCGGGCCACCAAAGGAAGGAGGCAAACTCAGCCATGAAGGCAAAACAGCACTTCCCTAGCCCTTCCCACAGGCAGCGTTCAGAGGAACCATTTCAGCACAGGATTGGGTCCAAGCAGGACTGACGTCCTATGTTCTTATCTCTGTGCCGTTGGCTACCTCATGCTCTCTTGGCAAACCAGCTGGGAAGAGCAGAAAGCCAAAAAAAATCCTAAAATCTAAAACAAAAAACAGGACTGTGCAGCACTTTAAAGACTAAAAAGATGGTTTATTAGGTGATGAGCTTTTGTGGGCCAGACCCACTTCCTCAGATCAAATTGTGGAAGAAAATTGGCACGACCATATATACCAAAGGGATACACTCAAAAAAATGTGAACACATAAAATCTAAAGCGAGTCTGCGTGAGGGGAGCGGCCTATGCAGAGAAAACAGAGGCTGAGCTTTTCAGGCAGGGGTTTGCAGAGCAAGGTTAGATGGTGTAGGAGTAAAATGGCTGAGTCTGCTGACGCTAGCAAAATAATCAGACACTTTCTGCTAGCACTGAACAAGGAATTCTTGAATTAGTCAAAAGAAAACAGTGCTGTTCCTAAAACCAGTCTTTGCTTCTACCTAGAACTTCCCTCAGCCTTCCCACCCCCAATCTCCTGGGCTTCCTATGCCAGACTTATAGCCATGGTGCACATCCCCTGGGCATGTTAGGCTTAGGACACATGGTGGTGAAAAGTCTGGCAAGGCGGCTGGCATATTTCAGCACTCCTCCTGCTCTTGGCACTGATGGAGCAATAACAGTGGGAGAATTCTTTAAAATATGATAGATGCACCCGAGAACTTTGTCTCTGCCGCAGTTACAGACACCTTAGGGGGCATGCCGTCACCACCCTGTGCCCTAGCCATGTTTATAAGGTGTCATGGCTTTGTCTGGGTAAACCAGACCATCTTAAACATTGTTACAACTTCATGGAAACTGGAGTCGTTACAATGGTTCTAATTGCAGTGTACAGGAGTGGCTGTGGATCAGACCTTCAATCACTCACTCCAAGTCAATAGGAGTCTTTCCATTGACTTATGTCCTTTGTCTAGTCCATTAGGACTTGACCCAGGGGAAACAATGACTTGTCAAAGGGATGTTTAATGGACCAAGTAAACCAAAAAGCTATCCACTTCCCCTCCCATCCTTGTTACTATTGTTATGGTTACTGCAGGACTCTGCTTTCGTCTGGTTTTTATTTTTAAGTTGTTAATGCCCCTTTACAAATAGGATTAAGCAAAATCCAAAGCGCAGCGTCTTTCCTGTGGAGATTTTAACACCGCTCTCCTGCAGAATCTTGTTCTGGGTCGTAAAATGTTCTGCTGGCTCTTTCTGTAGCTGTGGCAAAACATGGGACATTGGGCAACACCCAGTAAAAAGCCCCCAACGTTTAAGGGTTGTCAGCATCTAAGCAGGTAAATGAAAACAACTGAAATGTTTGGTACCCAGGGTTTGTCCTCTATCCATTGTATCCGGGGAAAGCAGTTCTGTTCAGCTTCTTGAACTTCTGAACAAAAACTTCTTTAAAATATGGAAGTGCGGGTGAATGTTAATTCCTTCATTCCTAAACTGGCCTTCTTGGGCAACTAGATGTACCTTGCACTGTGTGGAAGACCACAATGTCTTCAGGTGATTCCTGTCTCCAGCCCAACATACTATATATTTGAGAGCGTTTGTGTGTCTGTCTTTGTTCCAGACCACCATATTTGATAGGCAGCTTCCTCTTACCATAAGTTAGAGCAAAGTAAAGGTTTGGTTTTTGGTAAGGGATTTGGTGTCAGGGAAATGGGGTGTGCCTGGAATGAGATTGCTTCTCAGAAAATAGAATCATCAGGTTAGTGAAAGGAGCTGGCTGTTCTCTCCCCCTTCCCCATCCATGTCCATCCCTGAGCCCCCCATCCATGTCCATCCCTGAGCCTCCCACCCCATAGGTGCTCTTTAGGGAGGGAGGCTGAAACTTCTCTCCCTCTCCCCCCCCGATTCATTCCAGAACATTGCTGGCTGTCTCCCTTCCTCAGGGAGCAATGGGGAAGTGTTTCGTTTGCTGCATTCTTCACTCTGGCTGGGGAGCACAGGGGGCAGATGCACTTAGGCCTGCCCCAGCTGGGAGACATGCCCCCCTCTCTGGCTGTGTCTACTGGAGCTGCAATAGCCATGGAGAGGTGCTTCTCACCTGGCTCCAAGCTCCATGCGGTAGGAGAGGGCCAGCCTGCATACTGAATTCCCTCACCCCCAGTCCCACCCCAGAGCAATGTTTTACATTAAGCAGGTACACTTTCATTTTATTTTCCAAAATATAAAAATTGAGTTAAGGATCTGAGCAACATCGGGTACATCTTCTAGTTGCTCTGTAATTAAACTGGTCTGTTATTTTCAGGCCAAATGTGCAAATACTTAGCACATACTTTAACTCCCTGAGTAGACCCCATGAACTATTTACCATAGTAAAGTGATGCATGTGCATAAGTGTCCACAGCATCAGGGCCTTAAAGTCATTAATTCAGACTTGATTTTAAGGTGCCTAGCGACAGTGATTCCCCTACGACTCATTCCAATGGATAATTACCCTCACTGTGTATAAAAGAGTGTACATTTGTTTCCAATTTGAATTAAATGTATGCATTAGAAGTCAAAGGGTAAAAATTAAGCAGCATGTGTGTAGAACAGTGTGTATCTTTTTAATTTTCTTACCTCTAAGGTTCCTTATAAAGGGGTGTAATATATTGGGCCATTTGTATAAAACTGATTTGACTCCTGGAGAGGCTGTATGGTGTACTATGGAGAAGAGGAGATGGGCCCTTTTTTATAAGCTCAATTAATTCCTTCTCCTTCTCTTGCAATGAAACTGTGAAAATAGCATTTTCTTTATTATTTGTACTTTTAGTTTTTAATAATCAATATTATTATATTTAGCTCAGTAATAATAACAGGGCCAGATTCTCAGCTGTTGTAAAATGGCATAACTCCACTGAAACCAATTTATGCCAGACCTAAATTAAAACAATAAATGTATTGAGATAAATTAAGCTGCAGAAGACACCAGTTCAGGCCTGCTAAAGTCTGCACCAGTTCAAGCTCCCCACTGCCATTACATTGCCATCAGAACAAACTGACCCTAACAGGCAACCATAGAACATCCTGATAGCTGATGAAGCAGTTTCTCAAAATTCACATTTACAAATTACACTTTCCATGGAACCACATACACAACATTACTGTTACCTATAAACTGAGTGATCTCTGCCAATAACATGTGTTTATATTGTGGTGCACATTCACCATGCCTTGGTGCACCCAACAAAATTTATTCTGCATGAATGAAAAAAATTAGAGGGAACACTGCATGGCATGTATACAGAGTCCAGGGCTAATCTGGAATAATTCCCTGACTCTCTTTATTCCATCTCTCATCTTGAATTTAAAAAAAACAAACCTCCCTCTCATTGCCACTGCATATTACAAACTTGTCATACCTGTATGTGAGAAGGTTTTAAACCCAAAGCTGTGGAACAGGTGGAAAAACATTAGAATTCACAGACTACCTGCTTTCTGGAAAAGATTAAAAGAAAATCAATTCCAGAAGGTCTGCTCAACTTTCTTTCTTAATATTTCTGTCAAATGACATATGTAGGTGTTAGATCTCTAGGTATCTGTGTGTCAGACTTGTAGAAGCATCATCTGACAACCATTTCCTTTTATAATTTTGCTTGTACTGGATGATTTAATTTTGAAACTGGTAATTTTGTTGCTAATCACTTCTGTAGCAGTGGCTCAGGAATATTGCCTCTTACTGAAGGCCCAATAGAAATGTGTATGTTTTTCTTTTTTGAGAAGAAAAAGATTAGGGGAAGCAAACAGCTAAACTGGAAAGCAGAGACAGTGAATCAAAGAATTGGCCAGTAAATTGGAAGGCAAGAACTTGTAGGTGCCACCTTAAGAAAACTTCAGTTGACTGTTTTTAAGGAACTAAGGGGGAGTGCCGCTTCCTGTGATCCAAAGGACTGTTTTGGCAGTAGCTCTAACTGAAAGGCCTGGAGAAGGGAAAGAGCAAGAGAGCATGGGGCTGAAAAGTACAAACAGGTGCTTTGGTGTTTCTCCATCACGCCTGGTCACTGCCTGATCCTGTCATTACAACTCTGGTCTGTCGCAGAGGAACATTACTCTGTTTTGTTCAGCTGTTGTGAAGCTCCTTCTGGCTGAGGTGAGACTGGGAGGCTAGAACTGTTAGGCAGCTTTGCTAAGAAGTGAGAAGCTTGCTAGAAGGGGAAGCTGTTGATCTTGGAGAGCACCTGGTTTTGGAAGGGGGTGGGGTGTGGGGGTGGCTGAGAGAGCGCTGCCAGTGAGGTGTACAAATGTTGAGTGCAAAACCCTTTTTGCGCTAACCCTGCTACTTCCCAGCAGAACTTGACATGGGTTTCTTTTTTGGCTTCAGCGGGTGTTCGGGAAGGAAAGTGACACATACCTTCCAAACATTTCCTAGATGAGGAGACAGCTTGGAGTGGCGTTTTGCTTGAGTGAAACTAAATAATATTTTAAACTTGCATTGTGAAAAGCAGAAAACTCTGTGTTTAGGCAGGGTGTGGTGTGTACGTGATAGTATGCAATGCCTCAGAGGAGTTCCTGCCAGCCTGCATATACACCACATGTGTGGTGTACTATACAGTATTGGTTAGTTTCATAAAGACACTGCACATTGCCTGGGGAAGCCACTTGTGTGGATGCAGGCTGAGGAATTGCAATTCAGAGGCATTAGTCTGCCAGAGACTGATTGCTCGGCACCCAAAGGAGATGCCAGACCCTGATGCTTGCGGCTTATGATTCCAGCAGTGTCTGTTGCTCCTAACTGTGCTCTTGGCATTGCAGAAAGAAGAGAAATTATAATATAAGCGGGTGAAATTCTGGATTAAATCTTAAACCTTTTATTCAATGGGGGCTATTTTTTTTTTTTTAACTCGGCATGTGTTGAAACTTGTGAATGTCTAGCCTTTATTTTGGTGCCTTAGTGGAAGTTGAGCAGTTCTGAAAATCCGGCCTGAGCTGTGAATGCCAAGCACTTGAAAATCTGCCCCAGAGCTGCTCTTGGAAAAACTGCCCCTTTTTGTTTCCATCTCCTAAGCTAGTGGAGATGGATAGTTGTCAAGTGCTACTCATGTGCAAGGTGTCTCTCAGCACTGGGGAGCTTCCAGTCTCCAGGCCCTGATGCTGTTGACTTTGAAGTTGATAGAAAAGCTTGCATCAACCACACTGATGTGGAACCTGGCTTTAATTAAACCACCCTGCATAGGGATGGACAATAGGATGCCACAAGCAATAGCTGAGTGGAGTTGTCTAGCAGGCTTAATTTGGTGGTCTCTAGATCTTGCAGGTGCTTTTTAAAAATACCCCTGGGGGAAGGGCTAGAACTTTTAGGCGTTTTTGGAAGAAGCAGGTTTTTTAAGTAGGGCCAAGAAGAGGGCAAAGGCATGACAGACTCTGGGTTTCGAGTGCAACTTAAAACCACATGGTACACAAATGTCAAGCATAAGCTTGCTGCTGTTTAGCAGTTGTGTAGTGTTCCTGTGTGTGGTTTAAATATATACAACTCCAGCAGTGCCTGCCTGTGCAGTGGAGTTTACCAAGAGGTTCACACAATGCTTTGGAATCCTAGATGAAAGCTGCGACAGCACTGTGATAGTAGTGTTGTGACCTTTGCATTCAGGGCACGCTGTGTTAAGGCCATTTTGCACAAAGTAATCAGGAGGGACTTTGGAGTCCTTGGTAGGACATCCGTATAATGAAACCTGTGCCATTCATTCCCGCTCTGCACGAACAGCCACATGCAAGTGTTCCTTTTTTGTTATCCTGATGTGTCACAAATTGTTTTAAAGTGACTTGACAAGCTGACTTCCATTTCAGCATTTGTGGGCATCCTTTTGTGATGGGATCGTAAGAAACTAATGAGCATGGTACAGTAACAATAGTGAGTTGGAAACAAACAAAATTATGCTTGGCACTTCAGTGCTTGGAGCAGTTCTCTCTTGTCCATGTACTCAACAGGCTTGCAATAAGCAAGGTGCTTATCCGTCATGCTATTGCCTCTATTCTTTATTGCTATTTGGTGGGTTATTTAAGTGGGTCCTCCAAGCTGGAGAGAGGAGAAATGTCACGTTTCAGATCCGCCCTGTTTTGTCAGTGGTAAAGTTTCTTATGTGGCTTGCGTTGTCAATTTCAAATGAGCCAGTTGGCTAAAAAAACTGGAGCTGGTCGAGGGTTGTAGTTGGCCCTACCTTTCTCCTGCCTCCTTAGAACACAGCATGGCTCAAATGCGGAGCAAAACCACAGCTAAGAATCCTACGTGCTGACAGAGAACACTCAAGACCTTTCTGAAAACAGTAAACAAACCCTGCCGCCTAATGGACCCTATGGGGACCAGCTCCCTTGAGCATGTAGGTTAAGCCGCAGCAGATGCTGAAAAGACTCAGATGTTTGTCTGAGCTATGTGCTCAGCATGGAGAGGGAAGGGAGAAATCATTCTCTACCAAATGAAAGAAAGAGGGCTGCTTGCTGATAACCCCTGTAGATGGATGCCAACAAAGGTACCATTGCAGGACGCTATATTTGTGATGGATGAAGGGTTTTCCAAAGGTTTACGAATCTTTACAGGGTGTCCCTGGTACCTAGCTTTTGCCCTTATGTGGGGGTGGCCCAGCACTGACTACTACGCTTGCTACCTTCAGGGAGATGCTCCTCTTCTCAGCCTTCTGGAGGGAGCGAGGTAGGCTTTGCTTTCTTAACCTAGGGTATGTCTACACTTGCACCCTCTTTCGAGAGAGGGATGCAAATGAAGACATTCGAAATTGCAAATGAAGCCAGGATTTAAATATCCCGTGCTTCATTTGCATATTTGCGTTATGGCGCTATTTTGAAATAACTTGCTGTTAAGACGCGGTTATTTCGAGAGAAGGGTTTTCTCTCGAAATAACCCTTATTCATCATACAATGAAGTTGACCAGTTATTTTGAGAAAAGGGTTTTCTCTCGAAATAACCACGTCTTAGCGCTATTTCGAAATAACAGATGCTGTTATTTCGAAATAGCACCATAACGCGAATATGCAAATGAAGCACGGGATATTTAAATCCCGGCTTCATTTGCAATTTCGAATGTCTTCATTTGCATCCCTCTCTCGAAAGAGGGTGCAAGTGTAGACATACCCCTAGACTGGGATCAGTCTGCAAACCCTCTTCAGCAGGTGTACTCATGGGGCCTCTTGCCAGGCCACAAGACAAGGGGTGCCACCAGGTTAGCTTTTGCTTTAATGAACAAATTCAGTTCCTTTCACTTGCGGAGTCATCTTTGTCTGTGAGAACTGATTCAACTCTATGTAAATGGATCGGTCGTGTTCCTCAAAGAGAAGCTGTGATGCTGGATGCCCAAGACTGACCTCTGAAGATCTAGCGATGCACAAATCACAGTTCGAAAATGATTGGTAAGGTCTTGAATTAGCTCTGCTCTCAATAGTGTGCCAGTGGCTTCTTTGCAAGTATCTGTCCATTTGAAAATCTTTTGTTTGCTAGTGCTTATTTCATTAACTCTTTACAAGGAGCAAGGCACTAATCTCTAATGCCTGTTCGTTGCACAGGCAGCTCCCTTAGTTCAACAAAACCAAAAAAGCAACGCTCAAAGATGCACTTAAGAAAACACTCTTAAACATCGACTATGGAGCACTTGTTTTGTATATTGCATGGCATTATGAGGGTGGGGGGTGCAAGGATGTTGCTGTTAATAAACAACCATAGCATGATAATAAAATACCAGTTGCCAATAAAAATACCAATTCTAGAGTCTCGGACAATAAAGTCCATGATGGGTTTCGTTGCTGCTTGTGATTTTTTTTTTTTTTTTTTTAACATGGAAGGAGCTCAGATAATATGGTAGAAGCACAAAATCCATAAAGAGGCCAAATACTACAATGGTGGCTTCTCTGGAAAGGGAGAGGAGGTGGAAAAACATCTCAGAACGTCTGTGTGTGTGTACACATCTCCTGACCTCCATTGCTGTGTCTGCTGGATTGTCTGCATTTTTCCTGTTTCTCATGATGACTCTCTTTAAACTTTCACAACATCTTCAAACTTCATCTGTCCCCGAGCAAGGGTTGATGACTAGTGCTGTGTATACCATTTCTTCTGGCAGCAAAATGGGCTATTCTGTTTCTCTCTCCATTTGAGATGTGCAAAATGACTTGACTCAGTAAACCACAATCTTTAACCCCTTTTTTGTTTCCTTCTTCCTTTGCTGCAGAGAATTTACTGAAAGCTCCTTTTTCCTTGGAACAGGGCCCTTTGCTGGCACTGGTGAATTTCTGGCGAAATGTGATGCATTGTTGAGATGCTAGAATTTCTCAAACTAGGTCAAGTTAATTTTTTAACACATGCAGATTTGCTTGTTACTATGGATATTGCTTAATTGTACACCAATAATCCCCCATGAGAACCACATTGTCTCTGATCGTTCTTCCCCTCCCCCCTATTTTTAAATATCCCCAGGAACCGATAGGGATTCTTCAAAGGGATAGAATGAGGGGATGAAGCAGAACAAAGGCAAATGCAGGTTAATATCAGGGCGAAGTCATGCATTCTGTAAGATGGTAGGATGTTCTCCCATAGGACGCAGTGTGTTGCTTGTGCCATCTTCAGTGACACTGCACAGAGCATGTGAGACCTTCCTCATCTGACATCTTCCCGCCAATGCAGGGTTGACAGAGATGATCATGAAGGTGTCTCCAACTTCTAACTTCCAGCTGTTTGGAAACTGAAGGAAAAGAGTTTGCTCTGATTCTGAATGGCAGTTCAGCCATGTACATCCTCCCTCCCCCCTCCATTTATTTGTCATGCATGAATGTTTCCTTTGTGACCAGTAGATTTGTGTATGAATGGGCGCATTCACAGTTCATTCATTTGCCCTTTGTTGTTCAATGACTAATAACTAGCTCTCATAGCACTTTCCCTTCTGTAGGTTTCAAAGCACTTTGCAAAGGCAGATAGAATCCTTATCCCCATTTTACTGATGAACAAACTGAGGCACAATGTGAAGTGATTTCTGAATCCCAGTCCCGTTCACTAGGCTACATGGACTTCCACTTACTGACTCCCTGATGTAAGTTTCTGCTCTCTGTTTAGATGGCTGAAAGATCCTATTTTGATCTAGGTCAGGGTGTGGGAGAAGTGGAAGGTGCTCAACTATATTGGTACGAACCCTGTGTCATGGATATGGATCTGATTACGCCTCTGGCCTTTCTTCCTGCACCTTTGCGCTGTTAGCCCTTATGCCCTTTTCTGTCTTGGAAGTGACATTTTATGCTTCACCCTCTCCTAGGATCTGGGTACGGCACCCTGTCTTGCTAACCAGTTAGTACTACTCACAATCTGAGTGGATCTCTTTCTCTGTTCTCTTCAGGACCCTGTGACCCTGAGATGGCAACTAGTGTTCCTTGTAAGATGAAAGCTTGGGTGGCCATCCAGGAGAGATTCAGATGCTGCCCAGCTGATGAGTAGAGTGCCCACAGCTAATAGCATTGTGGTTCACATCTGCACGTCTCAGTGCACATAACACAACTTATACCGCACGTGAATGGAAAATATTAGCAGGAACATTGCAACCAGTCACCTCTTTAAAACAAGTAGGTTTATTAGCAAAAGGAACAAAGCATTAGAGAAACTGCCGGGAGACTAACCAACTGCTAGTTGAGAGTAACTTTACACTTCACTGCACTCTTAGTCTATGGCAGGGGTGGGCAATAAAACGGAGGTGGCTCACCAGGGCTAGCCCCAGGTGGGCTGCTGCTGCTATATTTACCTGTACGGGTGCTTGCAGGTCCCATTGGCCGGGAACAGCGATCCATGCTATACAGCTACAGCAGTGCTGCTGTACTGATGGTGTGCCCTAGTGTAGACACTTCCTATGTTGACAGAAGGTGGTTACCATTGATGTAATTAATCCAGAAGAGGTAGTAGCTTGATCGGACAGAAGAATTCTTCTGTCAACCTACCTCCAGCTGCTCTACGGTTTAGGTTGCCCTAACCATGCACAATTTTTCACTGCCCAAAAGTTAGCAACATAAATAGCTGAACTGAGAAGTATAGTCCAGCCCTTAGTGAGATGGGCTTCCTTCTTCAACTGCAGGAAAAGACCAACCCTACGTTCTTTTAGGAGGCCAAGTTGCTCTTAGAATCCAGCCTTGTCTTCCCTCCCTCCCAACCCCCCAACTCTTAATTTTAAGAGCCCCTTGTTGGTTTGGTAGTGAATGCTGTGTGTTCCTAAACACTCCCACCTCCACCTTCCTGATAAGGAAACTCTTTTTCTCGAGCCCTGCTCCCTCAGCGTGGCCTGAGCCCAATTGCTAGCGTATTCAGTGGCTTTGTTACAGAGCCTAGGAATGAAGTTTGTCTTTCTGTCCTTTGCCCTCATTCCTACCAAAAAAAATGGCTGTGCCTGTAGGTGTGCTGAGACCTTGCCTGTCACATGAACTTCCTGCACTCCCCTGTCTGACTGCATCCATCTGCCTCACACTTAGATTACGGGCTCTTTGGGGCAGGGTCAGCCTCTTTGTTCTGTCTATTCAGTGCCTCACACAATTGGTTCACAATTGTCTGATGATTAGACAAGAAGCAATGGGTTTAAATTGCAGCAAGGGAGGTTTAGGTTGGACATTAGGAAGAACTTCCTCACTGTCAGGGTGGTTAAACACTGGAATAAATTTGTCTAAGGAGGCTGTGGAATCTCCATCCCTGGAGATATTTAAGAGCAGGTTGGACAGACATCTGTCAGGGATGATCTTTCAGAGCTAGTGAACGTGTGGTGAGCATTGAAAGACGCAAGCAGGCAGGTTGGCTGGAACACAGTGGTACTGGGTGTCGGCGTTTCTAGCCCCTAGGGAGGAGGTGCTGGGAACACTGGGGCATTGTGGGAAGTGATGGCTGCTTAGCTTTGTGGGCCGAGCCTGAGAGGTACTGACTGGCTCACACTGGCCATGTTTGGATCCGGCGCCGTGGCTTAAGGCTTAATCTTTGTATTTGTGCCCAGTATGAAAAGCTATTTGCATATACATTTGCATATATAGGCAACTACACTTAAGTTATGGCCCTTGGCACGTGCTGTAAGTATCATTGTGGCTCCTGGGGCTTCCAGAGTTGAGAACCTCTGATCTTGATGGAGCTTGGTCCTGCCAGGAGAGCAGGGGACTGGATTTGATGACCTCTTGGGGGTCTCTTCTAGTTCTAGTATTCTATGATGGGACTCCTTGGGGCAAGGATAAATAATTAGGGTTGCCAGGTGTCCGGTTTTGAACTGGACAGTCCAGTATTTGAGCTTTCTGTTCAGGAAACAAATTGAGAAAATATGAATGAGACCATAGAAATGTCCGGTATTTTCTAAATAAGAGGTAATGTAGATTGTGATGTAATGTCAAATGTGTCTGGTATTTTTGTTGAAACTATCTGGCAACCCTAAATAATAATAAAAAGGCCTCTTGTTTCCGATGTCTCCACACGGGGAGTTCTAGCCCAGTAACTAGATGCCAATGTCAGTGAACTTTCCCCATGTAGACAAGCCCTAAGAGTGCTCCCATGATGCTTTGAAGTTGGCTAGTTTAGAGCCCTTCATCATAACTGGTTGGCAGTCACTGGTCTTGTGCCTGGGAGGGAGCCTGCTGGGTCTGTCGGTTCTGCTCTGATGGTCTCAGAGAGCCTCAGGCTTGTCGACTGCTGAGAGTGATTTTTATGAACAGTATAAGAAAAAACGGACAAAAAGCCAAGCACGTTTACAGACACGTTCTCACGTAACATAGAGGGGGCTCCAAAGGACAAAAGTGAACCTCCCTCAGGGGAGGCGGGCTCGTGGGAAGGGCTGGAACTGCCCCTGCACTCAGCAGCTGGGGTAGCAGAATGGGCTGGGGATGGGTCGCTCTGCTTCCTGCCAGTGACTGCGGGTGAGGGAAGGAAGGGGAAGGGAGAGGCAGAGTGCAGACACCACTGCGGAGTGCAGACACCAGGCCCCTCACTAGCCCCTTGGGGCATGTCTCTCGGGGGAGGGGACTTGAGAGAAGAATGGAGTGGGAGCAGGGAGGACCGCTCCACTCCAGCCTCAGTATCTGTGCTTTTCTCTCCTGAGCAATGTTCCTGCTAATCTTTTCCATCCATGTATGGATTTTTTTCCCCATCCATGGGCAGAATAAATTTTATGTGCACTGAGGCATGTGCCAATGTGCACCACCAGGAGAAACAAAACCTAGCTGTGGGCACTCCGCTCATCAGTTGGGTGGCACTGGAATCTTGCCTCAGTGGCCACATTAACACCCAGCTTACAGAGAGCTCTTGTCCTGAGTGCTATTACCTTGAGTTAGACTGCGCAAAAAGGAGATGGGGAAAAAACAATCCAGAGTTAATAAGAGACCAACCTGGAAACATGCAGCTCAGATGCCCTGCTGCTTATATACTGAGCACTTATCAATCTGAGGATGGTTAACTTCCTTCTTAGGACCTGGTATTTGGGTGTGGCCTTATGCTGGAATTAATATGAATGCCCACAATCATGCTGTGACCTGCTTAGAACTCTTTAAGCTGCGCAGGACTGGACCTGTTCACTACTAGGATGGGAGCCTTCAAAGAAAATCCCAGAGTGCGCTAGGAAAGTGATTGACTCGGTAGGTGGCACTTTTCCTTCTGGCCTGCCCCAGCAAGGCTGGTTGAGGAGCTAGGAAGGAGGTCCCCTGCGTGGTAGGAGAAAGCTGTGGTGAGACGCCTGAAAGGGGTAAGAGGCATTGGTGCCTTAGGACTGCTAACTTTCTAATTTCTCATAATGTGGTTTGTGATAAGTGAGGGATCAGAGACCTCCCAAATTCATCTTGTATAAGGGCCACCGAGCTTCTGATGGATGAGAGAAGAGTGAAATGAGCTGAACTGGAGTAAGGTGTGGAAAGATTTAGAGCAGTGAGATTAAAAGATGAAGCAGGGTTTGTGACATGGGGGGGAAAACAAGAGGAGCTGCCCCTGGGAGAAAGCCACGAAGGCTGTACAAGAGAGGCGTTGCTTCCACCCAATCCTGCCTTTATTGTCCACCTGCCATGAATACTTGGAGACGAGCAAAAGTGAATAGTCAGCACTGAGATGCTCTTCGTTGACAAGCCACATCTGACCTGCTCTGCTCAGTCTCCAAGTAATTCCGTGTGAAATGCCTGTAACTAACCCTCTTTGGAGGATCTTGAGCCCAGTCCTCACCGTGCTAAAAGCATTTCAGCCAACTTGGACTATGCCTCAGATCAATAAACACTAGCAACTCGTGATGCTTTTGGTGGGGCCAGCCCCAAGACGGGGACTTGTTATTTCCTAGTGTGGATAATACAGCCAGCCAAGAATTTTTCGGACCTTAAAGGTACCATCCCCCTGACATGTTATCCACACGCTTTTCTCAGAGCTATGTACATAACTACGGTTAAACTGTTTTTCCCCTGAACCAGCAAGGGGTGAAGAAGAGTGAGTCCCTGCCCTTCTCTGCTCACAGAGCTTCCACGCCACTTCCTTCACAGCGGGTAGGTTTTCAAAGCAGTCTCATCCCTGTTGGGGTAGCCACTGGTCATGTGATATTGCTTCTATTTCCTGACGGGGCAACCCATTTTTCAAACAGGAAGCTCACTTAACATGGTGAATTTTCAGGCAATAGATCACTTTTGATAAGGTGGGTGGTAGGAAAGTAGCTTCCCTAGTAGCCAGCTCTTGACATAATCACAGATAACTCACCACCTCCAAATCACACCAGATTGAAATCCAGAGTGATCCTTATTCATGGAGATATTCTGGGTGGTTCTTTCTCTCACCAGCTCTCTTGATTTTGATCTTGCTGGCACACTGGAGGCATTGTAGGCTCTCATTACGCCTTCAGCATAGAAAATGAACATGGCAAGAGCTAAGGAAAAAATTCCACTTAAAGGGATTTTTTTTTTTAATGCAAACTTTTTTTTTTTGGTAGAACTGGGTCACTCAAGGGGTGACAGCATAAGAGCATCATTGCCTAGGTAATGTATCTTGTTGCCATGGTGACCACTAAAGGCTGCATCAGTCAACAGCTTTAAAAATTTGACAGTTGAGTGAGAGAAGATTTTAATGAGGACAGACACTTCTTTGCTTAGTTTCAATAGCCGAATATTCTAAAAATACCCTTCCATCTCGTTAATATTTCCGGGTCTTGAGAGTGTAAATTAATATACATAACCTAGGCACTTCCTTTGCATTTCCTGACACCCTGGAATATTCTGTCAAAATCGAGTTCAGCACAGCTGCTGAGAAGACAGTGGCATAATGCAATTTTCCTGTTTTGGGGTGTTTTTGCGGTTTCCACTGACCAGAAAACTCTGCACCACAACTGACTTTTTCCCCCTCTCCTTCAATGTGGAACCTTTTGCCCCCTCAGTTAGTTTCCCTTCCTTCACTTAATAGGGGAATAATTGGGCAATCAGTACTCCCCAAATGTATCCCTTTGCTCAGTGCCTGCTGGCGTGTTCATACAATGAAGAATATTTGCAACTACTGGGAAAGTAATTTGATGGATGCTCTCTGAGGGCTTCAGTTGTGGGCCTTTCATCTCCTCTAGAACCTGTGACATGAATTGCTTGTATTCTAAGAGGGCACCAGGAGGTAGAGCTGGATTGATCCATCCCTGGTCCCTTTTGTAACAGCCATGCAGACCACTCGCTGCAGGCCAACAGTTCGTGCTGTGGGTCTTCAGGACCAGCTGTTTGCCACTGCTTAGGTTGCTGCTCACTATAACTGTATAGTGGCTGGGTCAAAATTGATGGTGGTGTGACCCTCCCCCTGTGCATCACCTCTGAGTAGTACTCCCTCAGACCAATTTAAGTCTTCATCAGTATGGACGTTATACCCATGAGTGTTAATATACTGGGTGAGGAGCAATCTACCTAAGCAACAGCAGAGCATGAGCAAATGTTTTCCTGCTACACCCTCTTTTCCGGGGGCTGACAGACTTGTCAGGCTCCTAGACAAGGGGTGTGTGTAGGAGGGGCTGGTTCCATGCTCCTGAGAGGGGTGAGACCTCCGGTGGAAGTGGCAGGGCTGCAGGCAGCCAGTCCTCAGCGCCATCCAGACCATGCTGAGCCACACCATGCTGCTCGCTTCCCCACAACGCTGAGAGCTGTCTGGAGTGGACTGTGCAGCGCTCCGGCGGGGATTAAAAGGGGCTACTGTCCTTTGGAATCGCTGCTCCTGTCCTTTGGAATCGCCGGGCCCTGGGGCCACTCCCTTGGCCCTCCCCACCCCCTTTTGTGGGCCTACTCTCGTCTAGTTCCTCAAGATGAAAGCTGCAGGTTTGTTTAGACTCAGTAATGTGCAACTTGCACCGCCTTTACATCCCCTCTGGATTCCAGAATAGTGGAAAACAGAATATCCTTTCTGAAGATCTGTAACGCCAAACGCTGGTCTCTCGTGAGCATGTGAGAGCTCCAAGCAAGCTCCCAAGACTGAACCGCAAGCCCCTGTAAGGAGAGATTCTTAAACAGCCATGCACAGCGCGGCTGGCAAGCCTGGGGCTCTAATGAGGCATCTTCCGTGGGAAGCGCTCAGTGGGTGCCGCTTGGATTTGTCCGGGTGCTGAGCTCCGAGCAGCCAGGCTTAGTGCTGTGCACACAGGAGGCCGCATAAACGCCAGGCCTGGGAATGACTGATGATCCCTGAGCTGAAACTGCTGTTTCCATTTAGTGGCTCTGAAGCTGGTGCCAAATTCTGGCAGCCCTGAGGAAGAAGTGGAGCAATAGCCGATAGCAGCTATTCCTAGCAAGGGCATGGACTCTTGCCTCCTTTGAAATGGAAGTGCTGGGCTCCTTAAGGCAGGTATGGCGCTATGCTGGTAGATACCTGAGACTTGGGGGGCCTAGGTGTCAAATCCACTCTCTTTTTGGGGGAAAACTGAGGGGAGGTCCCCTTCCATCATTCATAGGGGCACCCACCGCTCACTGAAGCTACTGCTAGACCATGTGTTTGTGCCAAGACTCGTGTTTGTGCCCTGGGAGTTGGTGCTCCCAGCACCGGCGGGTCTGGTCTTGACACTGGTGCCCTTGGTGCAGCTAGTATCAGTGCTTTCCTTCTCCACCCCCCCGCCCCCCCCACTTCCCAGGACTGAGCATGCTGCCTCGGCCGACCCAGAGTCCAGCACACAGCACGTTACCCAAGGCATGTTATGAAATAATAATCATCCCTGCAGGCACACAGCTGTGCAGTGGCTCCTTGCATGGTGTGTATGGTGAATATTAAATCCATCTCTCACGTGCTTGGGACTCGAGCCCCATGAATATGAGGATATCTGCAGGTATTGGTCTCCCCAGACATGGATGCAGGAATTTGTCTCGCTTTTGCGGTTGCGGCTGCACATTTTGTAGCTAGAACCCTGCAAATGTGCAGATATCCGCTTTATAGTGACAGATCGTTTTTGTAGATGTGGATATCAATTTTGTATTTGTGCAGGGCTCTGCTCGGACCTGCTGACTCGAACCAGTACATGCTAGTAATTAGAGATAATGGGGAAGCTCCATAAGGGGTTTTTCCTTCATTCCTCCCTCTGTCTGACACCCCCCCCCAACAGTGGCTTTAAATGTCTCCTGTGCTACTTCAATCCCTTGTTTAAAAAAGATGCTCACTGAATAGTCTCCTGTCTGTTTTGTGGGACGTGTCTACCTCTTCTGATCACCCGGTCCATCCCCTTCCCTCTCAGGTAGTGCAGAATCCACTCCTCCTGTTGGATCCGTTAATTTTGGGAGCATGGAACTGGTAAAGGCAAAGACCCTGTGTTTTGCATCTTTAAAAGATTAAGGTTTTTAACACATTCCTTGTAGGCGACTGGAGCATTAAGAGCCTTTCCCTTAACTCCTTTCTGTGTGGCTAAATAAATGTGAACCAGGGCAATTTAGTATGACAACTGAGGTGATGTCAAGTTTCTGTCTTCATCATGTTAAAGTATACTCTTGTTTTTAAAGCTTAATTTCTAGTACTTAGACAATTTGCTGTAGCTCCTGATTCCTTCTTTCCTGGGAAGGGGGGGAAGGATGAGTCAGCCCCCGCCAGCGGCATGGTCTTAATTATAGCGCCTGTCTAGTTAACTGCTTGTCACTTTTCATGCTCTTATTGTTCAGATTGAATAGTCGTTTATTAGTGTCATTATCTTTCCCTTCCTGAAGGGCAAGTAAACAAAAGCCTATCTTCTGAAAACCGATCAAAACCGTTGTTAGAATGAATTCTCAGACAGAGGAAGGTGCATCTTCTGTATGTCTTCCTTGAGACCCCAGCGCTTCCTTTATTTTTTTAACAGTATCTTTGAGCAGGTAGGTTGGAAGTGGCTTTACCCCTTCCCAATTTGCCTGGTTCGTTTTGGTCTCTTCTTCCTTTTTAGGATTCCTCTGCATTCTTGCATAGCATGGGAGCCAAGTTTTGCAGAAGAAACCAGTAGTTTTGGTGTACACCTTTTAATAGGATATGTGGGGGCTTTGGTTATGTTTTTGTTGTTTTTTTTTTTCTTCCTCAGAAGATGCTGAGCCTCCCATGCTCCGAAAATCAGCCCCTTTGTCTCATGTGGGGTACCCAAAATTACTACTCCACGTCTGAAAACCTTGGCTATTGCCTTCAAAGCAAATTGTGGGACAAGAGTGGAAGCTATTGCGGGACAAGGGTGGAAGCTGTCACAGATGCATTTTAACCAGAGACTTCACTTGGGACACTTTGCAAGAGTGAAATAACTTGAATTTGAGTCCTATGTCTTACCAGATTTTCCTGTTACTGTGGGGTGTGCTCATTTGCTAAGATTACTCTTCAGGGAGTAGGGGGGAAGTTTGACAATTCTGTCAGTATGCTGCTTGTGTCCTTGTGGAGCTCTGCTTCTTCCTTCTGCCACTTTCCTCCCCATGGAGCCATCTTGCTGGATCTAGGTTCCCCAGGACATGATTCTTCCCGCCCTAGAATCTGATGAACTCGCTCATGTTACCAGAGCATGTCTAAGAGGACCAATTTGCACTCATGAGCTGGCTGACTTCTTGTATGTCCCTGGACATGGTAGGCTGAGTTGGACAGCAGTGCCAAGCTGTGACCCTCGTGTGCGTTGGGATTTAGTGGGCTGGGTTTATCATCACTTTAAGCTGTCACCTTTATACACCCCCAGCACATCCCTATTCCCCCTTTCACATCACAACTGTTCTGCTAGTAACCCACTTGCTGAGCAAACCCCATGGGATTTTTGGGTATCATGGGGCATCTTTAGCTTAGGTTCAAAGAGCGGTTTTTGTGGAGTGAGTGGGGAAGCCAAAAAAAACACCCCCAAAAAGGGAGGATGGGGAGAGAGAAGCATAACCATTAAAGTTATTTCCAGGTAGTAGCCATACACGGGCAGGCAAGCAAACAAGAGTTACAAAAGTGACAAGGAGTCACCTTATAGACTAGCAGGTGTATTGGAGCATAAGCTTTCATGGGCAAAGACCCACATTGTAAAAGAGTTACAATATCTAACAAACCTGATTACAAAAGTTAGGACTAACAAACAACCGATTACATAAGGCAGGGTCGGGAGGCCATACCGAGAGAGAGAGAAATCTCACCATTCTGAAGATGGAATCGATCAGGGTTCTATTCCACTTAGTGAGGGTAGCTGGGGGTCCAAAGTGTTGGAGACGAGCAGAGCCACATCTTCCCTCCCCCCACCACGTGCGGTCAGTGAGAAGAAGATGAAGTCCCAATGGAACTGGTGTAGACTTTAGATCCAGGCATCGGAACACTTGACTTGAGCGTGGGTAGGGCTTTTTGTAGGGAAACAACAATGGTTCAAGAAGGAACATTAGATTGGTTTATAGGTAAACTGATGGTTCAGGGAGTATTCCAAAGCTGTGGTGTTTAGGCTGGACAATAGGAACAGATCATTCCTGCCAACGGGTGGTGTTCCTTAAAGGGTGCTCATAATGCACTTAGGCTGTTCCAGTATTTTGGATACCAATAGAGGATTTATTACTAAACTTGGTCTGTTAATTACTGAGCTGGCGTGGGTTCATTTGCATCTGGAGCAGAGATTTCCCATCCGGTAATGCTTCCCTGCTTTCTGTGTCCCAGAGTTCAGTGTGATTCTTGCCTTGAAATTGCTGTTCTCCATTCTGTATGCTAATGGAGATGCCTTTCTGTCCTATTTTTGATGTAAATTAGGCTAGGGGGAGTTGCCGGAGGGTTTGGGGTGTGTCTTCTGCCTTTTGATTGGCTTTGGCTTAGATCGAGGCTGGAGTGGGGCAGGGTAGGGCGGCAAGATTTTCAATGAGCCAAACAGGCTGGATCCTATGAGCTGGTAGGTAACACAAGTAGTTAATAATGAGGTTTTTTGGGAAGGGTCTGTTTACTGTCGTGTATGGGGAGCCCCTAGCACAAGGATGGGCAATAACTTTGGCAGGGAGGGGGCCACTTCACGAATGTTGGTTCACAGTTGTGGGTCGGCTCCACCTCTGGAGGGAGCGAAACCTTGGGCCACCAGGGGCGGTTCCCTCTAGGTGCTGTGCACCCCTGGCAGGGGGAGGAGACTTTGTACGCTCCCTCAACCCCAGGCCAGTTGGAACCTGCGGCCGGGGGAATGCACGAAGTCATTCGCTGTTCAAAGTGGCTGGTAGCTCCCTCCCCCCACTACCAGGGGTGTGCATAGGGTTGCCAGATGGTTTAACCAAAAATACCGAACACCCCTCCCCTCCCAAAAAAAAATTCTGTTTGGGGGGGAGCCCAATAAATAAATAAATAAAACATCATGGCCCCTTTAAGAAGAGGCTTTTTGCTGGTGGCCATCTTCTTTTTTCTGCTCCAGCCACAGGACAACTCCCCTAAGAGGAGTTCGGGGGGGGGGGGGGGGGGGCGCGTGCTGAATGTGTGTAAGGATGCCAGGTGTCCAGTATGTTCGCCTCCTGGCAGGGGGGGGAAAAAAAATCAGAAAATACAGGACATTTTAGGTGTCTGGTATTTTCTGAGTTTTTTACCAGACAGGAGGCAAAAATACTGGACTGTCCGGGTCAATACTGGACACCTGGCAACCCTACATGTGCGGGGGCGGGCTGTATCTTGCCCACCCCTGCCCTAGCACAATGGGATGCCAGTCCTGCCTGGGGTCTTTATTGTGACACACAAGTAATTGAAGTCTCACGCCAGAAGAGTTTTGGTGTGTGGAGTCAGGAAGAAGGGGCCTGGATGTGGACCCAAGCTTGCTTTGGCTGTGGCTATCCTGGGTAGCATCATTCTGGGACCTCTGGCCTGCAAGCCATGTTGTTACACTGAATGTTACAATCTAAGCTCGGTGAAGTTTTCACATGTAGTGTGGTTTTCAGATTCCTTTATAACCGAGCATGCTGGGCACAGAGTTAGTGGAAGCATTTGCGACTGGATATTTCTGCATGGCTCAGTGCTTGTATATAGGTAACCTGTGAAAAATATAACCCCGATTGCAAGGAATCTCTTCTACCTTCTTCTCCAAGGAGAGCAGCAGTGTAATTGATTAGTTTCTTTCACTCAAATTTCTGAGCAGAGCAGAGTAGAGGTTGCTGCTTTTTCTTCCTTGCTAGGTTCTTGCCACTTTAGAGCATTCAAGCTGTTGTACTGGCCCGTAGATCGCAAACAGATCTCTGGATGAGTTCTTCCTCCCTGCTGTTGCTCATGCGTTTCCTGTCAGAGCTCCAACCCCTTGAGTCAGTCTCTCAGTGGAGAAATGCTGCTCTCAGTGTTAGCTTCTGTGGGTCATCTGAAGGCTACTTGAAAGAATGTAGAGATCAGCTGAGCACTCTGCAGGGATGGGCAGGATACGGCCCGGGGCTATATCTGGCCCACCAAGCCATTTGATGCAGCCCACGGCCGCCCTGCTGCTTCCCCCAACCCGGGCCAATCGAGACCTACGGGCGGGGGTGTGCACAAAATCATTCGCTGTTCAAAACAGCTGGTGGTTCCTTCCCCCCACCAAGGGTGCACAGCGCCTAGAGGGAGCCACCAGCCATTTTGAACAGCGAATGACTTCACCCACTCCCCTGCCCACAATTGGCGTGGGGCAGGGAAGTGTGAGAAGTCTCCTCCCGTGTCCAGGCACACACAGCACCCAGAGGGAACTGCCCCTTCTCCGGAGGCCTTGCCCCTTCCAGGGGGCGGAGCCAGTCCACGACCACAAACCAGTCCGTGAGGCGCCCCCTGCCTGTGCCCTAACACAAAGCTTGGCAAGGATAGCACCACTGCCTCAGTTACACGTCTCTGGCAGGCAACTGGGGAAGTCTAGGCTACGAACATCAATCCTTTGAGCCACTGACCAGTCAAATACTCAAGCAAATATGTGCCCCCCTCTCCAACACGATCATGCCGTCTGGCGAGTGTCAACAAAATTTATTTTTGAGGATTTCCCAGCTTCCAGTTATGAGACCAGATATCCCAGGAGATATCTCAAAAGGGGGTCGTTACCTGTCGGATATTGCAAGGTGGTTACATGGGGGTCACAAGTTGTCAGCTCTGTGATGCTGACAGCCCTGAGCCCCTGTTAAATTACCCCCTCCCAATTCTTAATGTATAAGGAGGGGGTCACACTCAGAGGCTTGATGTGTGAAAGACATCACCTATACAAAAAGTTTGAAAACCACTGCGCTGATCTGTCCTGGGTCTCAAATGCTGGGAGTGTGCAGCCCTCTTGGGCCATTAACAGAAAGTATTCCAGGGTTGGATCACACAGACCTCTGAAAATGTAATAATCCTGAGTTACAAAATACTGTGGGGGGAAGTATGGCATGACGAGTAAAATGAGGCAGATGTTATATAGGCAGAATATGGCAATCCAATAACTAGAAGTCTCATTACTAGTAGGGCTGTCAAGCGATTAAAAAAATTAATTGCGATTAATTGCGTGCACTGCCCCTTTGAAACGCTCGGCTAACCCCAGGCTCAATGCAGCTGCCCCTGTGAAATGCAGCGACGGCGTTTCAAAGGGGCAGAGCCACGGAAGCCCGGGATCAGCTGGAGTCCTCGGCTGAGCCTGGCTTGGTGCAGTGCTGCCCCTTGGAAAGGCTGCCCCACCGTTTCCAAGGGACAGCGCTGCGGAAACCCAAGACCAGCTGGAATCCTCCGCTCACCCCAGGCTCAGTGCAGCTGCCCCTTGCAAAGGCTGCTCCAGTGTTTCCAAGGAGCAGCACCATGGGAGCTCAGGGTCAGCTGGAGTGCCTAGCTGATCCCAGGCTCCTAATGCGCTGCCCCTTTGAAGCACTGGAGCAGCGTTTCAAAGGGGCAGCGCAGCATTAACGCCTGTGATTAACGTGTTGAAAAAATTAACACATTAAGCCAGTGGTCCCCAACATTTTGGGGCTGCCACGCATGTGGGGGCGGGGGCCGGGCATGTGCCGTGTGCCTGGGGCCCAGGGCACAAGAATGGCTCTTGCTGGCCCTGGTCACTAGGCAGGTACACATAAATGCCCATGGCGCCCGCGGGCACCGTGTTGGGGACCACTGCATTAAGCCTTCCCTGCGTTAATCTCAGGCATTAATGCACATCAATTGACAGCCATAATTACAAGCCATGTCACCTGAGTGGTGCATTCTATCTTCATTGAGCCAGGAATCACAGGGAAGAGCGTAGCTATTTCCCACTTCTGTGCTGTTCTCCAGTTTTCACATTTCCACCTTTCTTTTGTTCTCTTCCTGCTTTTTCCATTACATCTTCAGGGAGCGCCTTCCTCGTATACCTTCTGCCGCACGTGTGGAGCGAGTGCACAGGAGTCAGAAAAGCCACGTGCATTTCTTCAAGCAGGGCACAGTGAGGGCTGTGCACACTTTTCTAGCTAGCTCTGTGATGCCCAGACCCTTGTCACATTCCCCCCAGACAGAAACGTCTGCTCCTGAAATCTGCTTCCACTGCCTTGCCCCATTTCAATTGAACCCATGGTAGCATGTTCTAAATCAGAACCTCATTGCTCTCAGGCAATGCTCCTTCTACTTTTTCCATCTACAGGCAGAATAAATGTTATGCACACAGAGACATGTGCAGGTGTGTTTTCTATTGGTGGTGCACATGCTGCCGACTGTGAGTGCTCTGCTAATCAGCTGGGTGGCATTGGAATCTTTCCTGGGTGGCTGACAAACACTCAGCTTACAGGGAACACTTGTCTCAGGGGTGTGTGTGTGTGTGGTGTGTGTGTGTGTGTGTGTGCGTGTGCGTGCGTGTTTCCTTTTTTGGCTTGCCCCTTGCAGGCTTACATGTTAGCAGTTTCAGTCTCTAAATGGAAAAACTGGCTGTGCACCAGTGCACATCTTAGCTCCCTGCTATAAGGTGCAGATCTTCTGGCGCTCAAAGAAAGGCCAGCTCAAGGTTTTCCATAGCTGTGAGGTATAAAAAACAAAAGCAAAATGATCTTTCAGGAGATGTGGAGGAGAGGGAGAGCTTACATGTAACTTAGTGGAGGCTTTTAGGGAGAAGGGTTGAAGCCCAGATGCTAGATACGTAGTTTTAGAATGTGGTAGTCATTTTGAAAATCAGTATGTTGCAAATGCTAATACAGAGAAGACAAACATTCATAGGTATAACTTGCCTACATAAGGACGGCCACACTGGAGTCAGACCAAAGGTCCATCTAGCCCTGTATCCTGTCCTCTGACAGAGTCCAGTGCCAGGTGCTCTAAAGGGAATGAAAAGAACAGGGAATCAAGTGATCCATTCCCAGCTTCTGACAAACAGAGGTTAGGGACACCATTCTTGCCCATCTTGAATTTAACCTCCATTAATTTATCTAGCTCTTTTTTGAGCTCTGTTCGTCTTGGACTTTACATCATCCTCTGGCAAGGAATTCCACAGGTTATGTGGAAAAATTCTTCCTTTTGTTTGTTTTTTAAAATCTGCTACCTATTAATTTAATTTGATAACCTAACCCCTGGTCCTTGTGTTATGGGAATGAGTAAATAACTCTTCTGCATTCACTTTTTCCACACTAGTCATGATTCTATTGGTTTCTATCATATCCTTCCCTTAGTCATCTCTTTTTGCAAACTGAAAAGTCCTAGTCTTATTAATCTCTTCCCATATGGTAGCCGTTACAGATCCCTAATCATTTTTGTTGTCCTTTTCTGAACTTTTTCCAGTGCCAAGATCTCTCTCTTTGAGATGGAGCAACCACATCTACGAATTATTTTCTCCATACAAGTCTTGGGCTAAGCCCATCCAAACCAAAACAAGAGGATTATAAATGATTCCAAGTAGCAAACTTAAATGTGTATAAACATCTAGGCCACCAAAGCTGAGCAGAGGTAGCGACTGAGTGAACCTTGCAGACAGAAGTTCACAGAAGCCCAAAAAGTTTGTGGCCAGAATTTTCAGAGTTGGGTGTTTAACAGTCAGTATCTGACTCCATCTTAGGCACTTAAATATGTGGGTTACAGTTTTCAAACTCTAGAGCACAACATGAGGCACTGGAATAAGTGGCCTGACTTTTTTTTCTTTCTTCCTTCCAAAGGCTCTGAGCACCTCTGACTTGCACTGATTTCAGAGGGGAGCTGCGGATACTGAGTATTTCTGAAAATCAGGCCACTTATTCCTCTGCCTAACTGTAGGCAACTGAATTTGAAAATCCTGACCTAGATTCTCTTCAGAAAGCTCTTGAGTCTGGAAATCTCACGTGACCTGGTGGATTGAGAGTCCCAACGCTTCCTGCTTCAGAAGGGCCAGAAACAAAGCAAGAACCACTTTGCTCATGTTGTTTTTCAGTGGAATCTTTTGCTTCTGGCACTGGCTGCATGCCAGGGGTACAGAATGGCCAATGGGAATCGAGGGCGGGGAGGTAGGTTTAAACCTCAGACTCTGGCTTGAGTGTCTCTTCTGCCGGTCTCCAATAATCAGAAAAATAATACATCTTGTGGTCAAGGGGATGGTCTTGTGGTTTTGTTGCAATGGCATTCAGTTCCCACGCTCACCATTCGGATTGCCCTGGCAGTCTGCAGGGTTGTGTAGCGGCTCACAAACCTTGCCCACTGCAGCATGCTGTAATTGAATCACGGGTGATCTTCGCTCCTGGCCCAGCAGCTAGTGCCATGTGGTTGTGGGATACCTCGCTGTCAGAGGTGTTATCCGACCAGAGCGGGCCATTGGTCCTAGCTTTGTGTCATGATTCCGACTTTAGGCAATAGCAAAGGCATACATTCTCCATAATCTACCCGGCCAGTCCAGTGCTATATCAGTGTGCAGGAGGAGGAAATTCATCCTCTGTGCCAATGGGTGATCCATTTATTTCCTATAGGGATAGCAAAACAAAGAGGCAGTAAAAAGGAGAAGGCTTTGCAGAGATGCATAGGCTTTGAACCATGACTGGCTGGCTTGTAACTTTAAGGCTGCTTCTAAAAATAGACTTCTCCTGGCATGTTGCTAGTGTGGGGAGGCTGGGAAGTCACATCATGGACTAACAGGTGTGGTGGTTTATTTATTTATTTTTAAGCTTCAGCAAGAACTAACCAAAGCTGAAGTCCTTCTATCCAGGATGTGTGGCTTGTGAGTTGCATGGGGTACAGTGGTCCTGCAGCACTCTGGGGCTAGCACAGGAGCTGGAATCCAGTTCACTGGGTGAGAGTGTGATATTTTAATATAAATGTACTTGACACACATTGTAATCTCTAACCTGAGAATTGAACCGTTTCGGGAACATCTTATAACAGTAGCTATGGAAACGGAGCTCGCCTATTACAAATGCAGTAGGGGAGGCTAAAGCTGCGTGGAGAGACGGCACTGTGTTCAGATATGCCGAGCCCAAAAGAACAGGGGACATTTTCAACAGAGAAGGCTTAATTTTGAAAACAAACCCATTAAAACGTCTGCAGATCATCTGCAAGGGAAGCTGCTGCAGTGAGGACTTTGTATCAAGAGAGAAAAAGAAGCTCGGAAAGAAGAGGAAAGTTCAGAACAAAATCTAGACTGGTGTCTGGTCAGTTACTCATCGGGGTCAAGTTAATCTCTGGTGTAATTTCATTGATGTAAAAGGACACAGCACGATCATCTAATCAGTTTAAAAGTTTTCCGAACCTGCCGCTGGTGTGATGGTGGTTGTGGTGTGGTTTTTTTTTTTTGGTGGCTTTATAATTACAGCTTCCATTTTTAAAAAACAATTTTTTTGTCCCCTGTTGGTTTGTGTGAGACTCAAACAAGGGAAACTGACTTTACAGGGGAAGCTATGAAAATGGCTAGGTACAAACTACCGTCCATCCACATAAGTAAAATGCACATGCTTGTTTTCTTTCTCTCTCTCTCTCAACTTATTTGTTAGGTTAGTGCCCTTTTACTTAGGAACAAATTTGCCTTCATGAGTCAGAAAAGCCTTCAATTTGCAAGCCAAAGCAGCCAGACAAATGGGGAAGTAGAAGGGTCCAGACTTATGGATCATCTGGCTAGTAAAACACAGAGTTCTGAGAAGTAAATTAGTATGTTGCTATATTCTATCTTGTTTACTAAAGATGTGGAATGTATCCTGTTTCAAAGTGCCCAGGGCCCAAACATTATGTATGGTGTAGGGAAGCGGTGGGGAACCTCAGGCCTGGGGGGCCAGATGTGGCCCCCAGCTTGCCTGGATCCAGCCCCTGAGGCTCAGCATTGGGGAGCCTGTACTGGCACTCCCTTCCATCCACCTGCAGGGCTGGAACCTACAAAGTCTACTAGCCTGGGCCCGTTTAGGCGCTGGTGTGCAAGGAGAATGTGGGGAGTGTTTTTCTCCTTCTCGTTCAGGGGCGTCTCACTTGTGTGCGGCCCCCGACTGGTTTTTCTGTGGGTCAGCAGCCCCTGACCCAAAAAAGGTTCCTCACCCCGTTGTAAGGAATAAACTGCTGTGTGAGCTGCTGCTGTTTCCATCAGTCTGACTGTAGACGGGCGAGGCAATGTAGGTTCTGGATTTGATCTCCGAACGCTCTCAGCGTACGGGAAGAGCCAGCCCGGCAAGCAGCTGGTGAGCTGAAAACCATGCTGTGCTCTTTCTGATGGCAGGAAATTCTCCACCTCAAATATTTTGAACAGAAAATTGGATCTTTTGACTAAATGGTATTTTTTGCGAAGTGTTGGCTTTCTGTGGAGAATGTACATTTCATCGCTTTACTGGAAACGGAAATATTTTGGCTGTCACCTGAAATATTTTGATTAACAAATGGCAGTCTTGCCTCAAGGGGGTTGTAATCCTGGAGGCCTTATGTTCCTATTGACTCTTACGGGATAAGTTCTTGGAACGGACTGTCGTTTCAACGGTGCACCACTTTCACCGTGTTGGATGAGAGGAGGGTGTCCGGAGTCCTGACCCTGGCCTACCACGGGACAACCGCAGCCACAAAGTGCCCCTTTTGAATCAGGGTATTTTGAGTTTTCATTGTGTTTTCTGACCAGCGCGCTTTCCAATGACTGCCTGGTAACTGGAGGTGGGTCAGAACCAGCCCCCCACCCACCATGGCTGCATTCTAAATGCTGGGGCAATATGGGGCCAGGCATAGCCTAGCCCTATCTCCAGCAGTGAAGAATTTTCCTTTGGAACTTTCCTGAGCCTTCTGCCTACCCGGACTGGGAGTTCTGTGGGGGCTCAGCTCCAAATGGCCCCTCTTTTTGGTGCTGTTAGATGATAAATAATGATTCCCACGGCGGAACCAGATGCTGCTCACTCTCCCTTTCTGGCCTGACTCTGCTAACAGAAAGGAGAAATGTTCGGGGGTTTTTTTGCCTGTCTGGTAACTGCTGCAGGGTTAAGAAGGTGCCACTTCTGGCCAGGAATTCTGATTCCAGCCATGCTCCGCTCCATTGTTGCTGGGGAACTGGATGGCTTATCCCCTGGGAGCTCCTTTGACACACCCCATCTTGGCATGCTAGCCCAGCAGAGCATGGTTCGCTTCTCCCTGAGACACATGGGAAAAGGGGCTTTTACTTTTTTTTTTTTTTTTTTTAAACCTGGACTGTGTCATGTGTTCCTGATATGGCTCCCCCCAAAGGCCTTGGATTAGTGGCTTAGTTCTTAGCCCCGAGCCTGGCAAGCGAGTGACCAGCAGCTCTGAGCCTTAAGGAGGCCCCATCTGCAAAGCACCTCACTTGGGAAGCCTGGGAAGCCTTCCTGCCCCTCCGCCAACTTGTGCCTGGCTGTGGGGTCAGGGCAGGCTGCAGCCGGGTCCCTGCTCGCTGCCACAGGTGCTGAGTTCTCTGTGTTTTCTCCCCTCCTCTCCAGGGCTCCGCCTCTACACTGCTGGCCATGGAGGGCGGGCAGGGCTACCGCAATCCCACTGAGGTGCAGATGAGCCAGCTGGTGCTGCCCTGCCACACGAACCACCGTGGCGAGCTCAGTATCGGGCAGCTGCTGAAGTGGATCGACACCACCGCCTGCCTCTCCGGTAAGCGTGTTCTTCCCCCCCCCCCCCCCCAGTTTGGCAGCCCGCTGGCCGCGCAGGAACAAACAGGGCTGCTGACTTTCTGATGTCTGAAAACCGGACGTTACAGCAGGAAAACCAGAATCTTCCCCTTGTGCAGCCTCTTCCCCCGCCTGTCACACTCCCCCTTCCTCCTTGCTCAATCCCGCCCCAGCTGGGCTCCAAGGCTAGGAGGGGAGCCTTCCTGCCCATGAGATGCAGGTAGGAGGTGGCCCCAGCTGAGCAGGGATTGATGTGGGTCAATGACACAGCCTCTCCTCCTTTGGTCCCCACCCATGGCAACTGGACTTCAGGTGTCCAGTCAGGACATGTGAGCCCACGTGGAACAAGTCCCCTTTCAGCCGGACTTTCTGATTGAAAACTGGACACGTGGCAGCTAGCTCAGGGATACTGGTCAGATGGGCCAGGCCAGCTTTGATCCAAACCACCTTTTTGTGCTCTGCCTGTCCCTTGTTTTCTTTCATTCCCCTCCACTCTCCATAGAACTCGTCAGCCTTCCAGGTAGCCATGAAATCAGCTGAGGTTCCCTCTCCTTTCTCTATGGAGACAAGAGAACAATTATGACTGTGAATCAAGGATGTAACCTTTTAATAATTGGTGACAGATTTATCTTCCCAGGTAGTTCAATACGGATCCATTCAGTGCTTGGTCTGAACATCTATGGGACACTACCATGGTATCCTCTCCCTAGCTTGTCTTCACATGAGTCATTGGGTCTCCAATTCTTCCCTTCCCTCCCTGCCAAGCTCCCCCTCCTGTCTGTCTATCTGATGTGGGTCAGAAGAGCTCAGAGGGAAGCTGTTATGAACAGAGCAGCCCTGAGTCTGGGCAGCCTAAAATACAGCAGAGAGCTAAAAGTATGGCCTTTGCTACTGGAGTTTCATCTGATTGGTTATTAACAAAGGAAACGTGACCCACGAAGAGAATATGCAGGGACAATATTGATCTTAAAACTAGGTAGCAGATTTGTTCCTGCCATTAGAAAGGCCCAGTCTGTTTCCTGGCTAATACAGGAGTGTCTTGGTCGAGCAGTCTGCTGTGGCTCAAGACCATGAGAGCCATCCACAGGGCATACTCCTGTTCTAACCACTAGGCATGGCTGCTCACACCACAGTCCTATGACACGAGTTCAGCAACAGAGCCAAGCATGTGCTCTATTGAGACCAGGGGGCTTGCTCTTAAAGCTTAGCACATGCTGCATTACTCTCCTCTGCTGAGATGTCTTGCTGAGCTGGTGCCAAAGGGAGGATGCTAAATTAGACAAACCAATAATCTTGTCTGGCCCAGCAGTTCTGTCCCAGTGGACCAGGATCCTGTGTCTGAGTGTGGTCCGACAATGGGGCCATACTGCTGAAGACACCTGTATTATAACACGACAATGCGGGGGGAGCCAGAGAGAACAGGCAAACTTTATATGTGGAGCGGAAGCAAATAAAATGATGACTGGGTTAGTCCTTAAATGAAAGTCTTTCCAAATTATTGGGGGATCAAATATGAAGGGGAGAGCTGGGATGTAATTCAGAGCGAGGCAGCAGCGTGATGGTGCAGGAAACCCGGGTAAACAGCTCTTCAGGGAGCTTCTCAGAAACAGAAGCAAGATCCGAGGGGGATTGGCATGGAATTGGATCCTGCTTCCTAAGAGGTGGATGGGAGACCGCTCCCAAAGAAGCACAATTGCACAATCTAGTGCATGGAAACTCTGAGCTAGGATGGAGTCTGATGCCATAGTCAGTTCTCTGTGGTCTGGGAGGCAGATCACTGGAAGGCTCTATGAAGTGGTCCACAGAAGGAACAGGGGCGGCAGGTTTGTATAATTTTTGGTGGTGCCCCATTAGCCACAGCCCCTGACTCCTGTTAACCAGGCCCCTGGAGGTAACATGCTCGGGGCAAGACGGACACATGACCAGAAGTAAAAGGTGTCATGTCACCCCTCTCGAAGGACTTTTCCCACCATCCTCCTACCAACAGGGATCAGTCTGGCTCCCACCAAACCCCCCTCATGCAACTATCCTGCAATTGCATTAACCCAGTGTGTGTGACATTAACTCGGGGGCAGAGAGGCTGGGGGAAGTGTTCCCTCTAAGACTACGTCTACACTCACGGCTTCTTGTGCAAGTACAGCCGTTCTTGGGCAAGAACCCACAGAGCATCCACACTGCCCGCCTGCTCTTGTGCAAGGAAAGTTACAGGATGGCATGGTAAGGGAGGGCGTCTTGCGCAAGAGCTACACCCTTTTCTAACAGGTGTAAGCTCGTTTGCGCAAGAGGGCAGTGTGGATGCTCGGCAGGGATTTCTTGTGCAAGAAACCCCTATGGCTAAAATGGAGCCATCGGAGCTTTCTTGCGCAAGAGAGCGTCCACACTGCCATGGATGCTCTTGTGCAAAAGCACAGCTCACACATGGCAGTGTGGACATGTTCTTGTGCAAGACTTCTTGCACAAGAACCCTTGCACAAGACATTCTTGCCCAAGAAGCTGCCAGTGTAGACATAGCCTAAGAGTTTCCACCCATGAGCAGAATGAATTTTGTGTTGTGCACCAGTACTGAGTTCATGTGGCTTGTTTGGATGTGCCACTGTGGCACCCAAGTTATTAATAAATACTTTATAAACCTTTACCTTTTCTCTCTGCTGCCATGTCTCCTCCCCTTGCTCCATCAGCTCCTCTGGTGCCTGTTGCCCCCAACTTCTCACCCTCTTCTGATGTCCTGACTCCTGCCCTTCTCACTGCCCTCAGCCCTCCTGCAACCTGCCCCCCTCCATCAGCCCTTCTCTACCCCTTGTGCCCACTCCTCGAGGAACCCCACTCTGATCATGTGAGCTACCCCTCCTCATCCCCTCTTCTAACACCTCCCTCTACACACCTGCCCTGCCTCTCTCCTCTGGTGCTGGTCCCTCCCCTGCAGGTGTCTGCCCTTCTGCTTCACCCCCAGAATCTCCTGGCACCTGCACCTTCCCTTACCCCTGCACCCTCCTGGTGCCTCCCCCTTCCCTTACTGCCCCTGCCCCCTTTGCCCTCTTTTTCCCTGATGCCCACCCCTTCACCATCCTCTGCTCCCGTTTCCCTCATGCCCCTGTGCCCTCACACATGACTTGCTCCATCCCCACCTTTCTCATGCCCACCTCTTCTTTCAAGCCTTCTCCCAGCACCTCCCATTCCCCCCTCTATCCTTCAGTTGCCTGCCCCCTCTCCCACTGACACCTCCCCTCCTGCCCTTTTCCTCATTATCCGCAGTTGGTCCCCTGGCATTTGTCTCACCTCCACACTGTCTCTTGGTGCTTTCCCCTTTCTTCCCCCTCCCCCTCTGCGCAAGCCTCTTCCTCTCCCACCCCTTACCTTTCCCCTTACCTTACTTTCTGCCTTCCACTTTGTGGGGCCGGAGTCTACGCTTGGGCCCCAGAAATCTCCAGACTCCGAATCTGGAGCTAGGCCACGTGGCGCAACGCTGCGCCGAGCAGTTTTAAAGTCCCGGGCTGTGATGTCACATCACACCCAGACGTCTCCCCGCTTAACTGTAAACGCTGCACATGGCAGCAGCAGCCGGCAGTGCAGGCTGGCAAGGGGGAGCTGGACTGAAAGCTGTGCATGGCAGGGAAGGGACAGGGATGGGGGGGAGGGATGCTCTGGGGCTGGGGTGGGCAGATGCGCGGGGGGGCCGGCAGGTGGGGGCTGGGGCCCACTCCAGGCAGGGCCGGAGGAGAGACCCAGCTCCAAATATTGGTGGAGCAGGGTCCCTGGCTCTGAATATTACTGGAGCATGGGCATCACGAGCCCATATAACTCACCGCCCATGGAAAAAAAAAGATTAGAGAACCCTCTCTTAGCCATGGCAGTGTCGCATTTTCTGAAATGATATTGTCTCCCTGTGCATCTGGAGAGAGACCACTGTCCCTGTAATAGTCCTGTGGGCCAGCTGTCTGCAATGTCCTGCAGTAGGTGTGGTCACAATGCAGTTCTTGCGAGGCTGTCTCAGTACTTGTCTTGCAGTACCATGCTTCCCGAGTTACCTGTTGGTTACACACAGCACAGCTTCTAGCTCCAACTCCATTATCAAATACAGTTGTAAACATTTTAAATAAAATGTTGGCAAGAGCTTGATAAGTGATGCTGTTCAGCTGGGTTTCCAGTTTGGGGATTGCACTTTCAAGAAATCTGTAGCAGGAAGATAGGCCTGTGGTTAAAGTAGGATTTGGGACTCCAGGTTCTGCCACAGACTTTCTGTGTGACCTTAGGCAAGTCACTTAATCTATCCGTGCTTCAGTTCCCCGTCTGTGAAAATGGGGACAACAGCACTTCCCTGTGTTGTGAAGCTACATGCAAAATGCATTAAAGCTTGTGAAGCTCTTTGAGGTCTGTTGATGAAAAGCACCATATAAGCGGTAGATATTAGTATTTATCAAACCCACGCTCTTAGAGATCTCCTAGCCACAGGAGATAAGGAGAAAGTTTCCAGTGTATAGCTAGGAGGCCTTGAAAATATAAACTACCCACCAATTGTTCATAAGATAAATATACATCCTAGTAACAGACATGAATGTGGAGGGAGACTTGAGGACACGCTGATAAATTAGATCATGTTTTAAAATTCTATCTCTACTTAGTAGAATGTCCAATTGGTTTAACTGTTGCAATATATGTTTGACAGATTTTGGGGGGAAACCTACGAAGAAAACGGCTCCATAGATTTGCTCAGTTAGCGTACTGGGAGTAGTATGCCTGTGTGACTGGAAAGATCAGACAAGTAATCTGTCTGCTGGTCATTGTTAAACACATAAAGCCTTTGATTAAGGGACATAGCAATGGGCATTTTCTCAGTGTAACCTGTGCTGACCCTCAACACAAAGGGAATCTTGTGTCCTACATGCAATGGACAGTGTGGATCTGCAGAGATCAGGGTTGCTTATGTCTGTTCCAAGTCTGCAACTTGAGTTGCAAGACCAGAAAAAGTCCAGTTATTGGGTGCACTGATTGCATGACGGTAACTGGTGCCGTTTTGTTCTCTTTTTCAGCCGAGAGACATGCTGGCTGCCCCTGCGTCACGGCTTCTGTGGATGATATCTATTTTGAGCACACGATTAGGTAAATGCCTTTTTCCTCTCTTGCAGTTTCCCTGGCTTTGAAAAAAAAATTCTTCTCTGGCATGCAGCAAATATTGAAGATTTAGAGTCTGTATGCAATGTTAATGATCCCTTCTATTCTGGATAAAGGTCATCCCTCCCCCAACCCAGTCCAGAGGGAATGTAAGCCACAGTGGCTCTGAACCCAGGATCTGAGGTGGACCCTGCAGAATACCTACATGTTAAGGGCTAGAATCCCCCTGGGACCTGGCAGTGAACAGCCTCATATTACTTCTCTAATAATATTGATGTTTAGTTCATTTGGGAGGCTTTTTGCTTTGGTTATCCTCCTGGTGTTCCCTCATAATCCAGCTCCTCTCTTCTTCATTCAAGCAGCCCTCTTTGATGTAGGGTCTCTCTATGCTGCCAAAAACTCCCTCCGTAATTGTGCCAGTGCGTCTTGGAGCCAGTTGAACAGACCCAGGTTTGTGCTATGGAGCAAAAAATAGCTGTTCCCACTGGGGCTCCCTGCTTCTCACAGGGATGACTTGGATATTTTTAGCCTGATAGCACTGAGCTCAAGTCTCTTGACTCCAGCTTTGAGCCTTGCCACCCTGAGGATGGGCGTTTCTATGTTTTATGGTATAGAAATAATGTTTATAGCCCAGAAGATCAGTCTGTCTGTAAATGCCACTGTAGCACCTTCTCTTTCAAGGATCTCCAATCCATTTACTGCCATTAACTAACCCTAACACCATCCTGGGAAGAGTAGGCAAGGATAGGGATCGTTGCTTCACTCACACCTGAAATGCAGCCAGCTCTGGGGTGGAACACGGAAGCTGTGTAATGGCGTGTGGTAATGTTGTCATCTAATGTGCAGCCAGAAGTGAAGACCTTGCTGTAAAATCCTTGCTGTCTCCATAAATTTTGTTGAATAAAATACTGTACTGCACTGCATGTCGACGTATCTTGCTGGCCTACAAAATCTAATGCCTCCTATGGTGAGAGCTGTCTGTAGCTCTGTGAAGAAGTGAATGTAGAACTTCTGATCCTATGAAGTTTTGGAACTTTGCCAAGATGCCATTTCCCTAGAGATGGTAATCCTGCCTTTAATTCTACCTGTGACTTGCAGACATGGCACTATTAAAGGGCCGTACACAGTCCAATAGCTTGGGCCATTATTTGTCCATCAGTAGGTTTGAGACCTATAGAGACAAGATACCTTAATGTCCTCCAGTCTCCTTTACCATTTAAAAAGGTCAGTGAGTTCATTGCAGATCTTCCTTTCCTCTGACTCCCATGGAGCTAACTAGGAGCTACTATCACAGTTGAGGTAGCCAAACCCTTCAGTTTAGGCGCACGGAACTATTGGCCATTACAGGTGGCTGGCTCCACTGACACAGGTACAGTTCTAAACCATCCTTATGGCTCCTAACGGTAGTGGTTGCATCCAGAAGTCATGCACTTTCTGACCCGTCAGACCTCCTAGGCTAATCGTGATGGTGCATTAACAGCTAAAGGACTATCCCTTGCTGAGGAAACTGATAGAGATCACAGAGCTCCCCTGACTCTTGACCCAAACCTCAGTCTAGACCTTACTGGAAGCTTATTTGGGGTGATTGCATTTTCAGCGCACTCCATCCTTTTTTGCCATATCTCTGTACTTCTGATTCTTGTCCCGGTCAGAGCCAGGAAGGGCAGAGGAGAGGTGGTGCCTGTATCTCTAGCCTGTAGAGAGGTGGTGCCTGTATCTCTAGCCAGGAAGCAGAAGGCACAGCATCAGAAATTTCACACCAGCCTGTCCTCGGGAGACAACCTGCCAGCTGCTGTGTCTTAAGAGCTCTGGATGAGCATTCAGTTACCTGTTTGGATGGTTTCCTAAACCAAACCTTGACATCTTGAAGTGTCTCATCAGCACTCTGCAGTGTCTGGAGCAGGCTGCTCAGCAGCGACGCTTAAGTGGTTACAAGCAAAATCAAACTCCTCCCTTCTGCTTGAAAGGGATCTGGAAGAGCAGGTAGTACAATGATGGAGAAGCACAGTGTTAATGACCGGCATCCCAGTCATGGACCTGATGAAAAATCCTTTGGCAAAACTCTTTCCATGTTGCAGTCCCTCAGACAGAGCATTAGCATTCATGTCAGACACTCAACTGGGCTTTTGTTGCTCTGCCTGTATGTAAAATATAGACAAATGACCTCTGGATGACTCAGGCATTGGGAGTAGCTGTGGCCTTTTGGGCAGTAGTTCAAATCTCTCCTGGACTGGTGGTGATAAAAGTTACCACTTTGGGATCCTGATAGGCGGCTTGTGCAAACCAAATTGTGCGTCTTGTTCCATTTCATCCTTGTTCAAGTCACAGCAGAGACAGATCGAGCGGACTGGATGAGAAACAGAACCCTGTTGCTCCTAAAAGTGGGTGCAGCCTCTCTTCATGCTGCTAGCTTTTCAATAGAGGAGCTCTGTCTCGCATGTGGTTAGTTCGACTTCTCTCACCACTTCTCCATTCACTTGAAAATCTGTGATGAAATCACAAAAGGGAATCCAAGGTGGTAGCCCATAGAAGTGAAAATCAAATTAATAAAGGGATACGGTAATTTGTGAGACACTTTAAAAAGGAATGATTGGTGTTCTTGGAGTCTAACCTGTTGCTAATTGTACTAATAGACTTTGCTTTAAACTTAAACACCTGGCAATTTTTCATTTTCTTTCATCAAATAAATCAATTTCATTTTGAAAACCAATTCCTCTGCATTCTGTCTGTGCTCCGAAGACTGAGAAGCCATCATTTTAATGTGCCACCTGTATATCTTGGCAAGAAATGTATGGTCTTTGTTCTGTAAACAGCTGATCAATATTATGCCATGACCAGTATGTCTTAGATATTGCTCCGAGGCTTCTTAAAAAGTTACAGTAACCAAATCAAGCTTCTGTATTAGTGGATGAGGTGCAAGGAAGGGAGAGAAACGAAACCTAGTTGGGGCTAATGGGGCTCTTGGGAGGAATGGGGGCTAATGCCAGTGGTCTGTCCTGCTAAGGCTTTGACTTCCTGACTCCAGTTCTGTCCATTCCAATGCAATCTACAGCAAAAATCAGTGTGAGGAAAATGAAAACTATGTCTAAAAGGGCACAGTATTGGATAAACAGTAAACACTAGGCTAGGTAAGGGGCAATCTGAGCCCACTTTCTGCCATGCAAAGTGGGAATGTTGCGCTGTTTTACCACCTCTTCTTAGTCTCCTCCCACACATCCTCTCTCTTTGGTCTGCCGTAGTCCATTCACTTGATGCATCTTATTATAAACACAAATTGTGAGCTTTCTGGGGCAAGGGTTGTTGTCTGGTTACCCTGTTTATAGAGCTCGTATTGCACTGGGATCCTGATCCCCCGGCGTTCCCGGTGAGAGCAACAGAAATAATCCACAAATCCAACAAAATCAAAGGTTATTCCTAAAATGTGGTGAAGTGAGTTCTGTAGCTGATGTACAATACCCAGAGATGGGACCACATCCCCTTTACCAAACCCTACTTCTCTTTTGTATCAGCCAGATTCAAATAATGCCTCCCTGGCAGCTGCATGGCAAGAACGAAGTCTGGTATGAATATTTTGCAATCTAGAAAGCTAAAGCAGTAGATTAGGGTTAGTTGCTGGCCTAACCTAGTGGTGGCATGAAACTGTAGCATTAACCTGATTGACATCAGTGTTCAGTACCATACCTACTGACTTCTCTTAAACACTGCGTATTTCTGTAATCAGAGAGAACTTTTATGCCAACACCAAGTCAATCTCCAGTGGAACCAAGAAGAGTGGACATTCCCAAAGAGGGGTGATTGACTGTGAGAGCTTTTGCATGTAAAATGTTGCGTTAGCTTGGCCATTCACTGCTCTGGCTTCTAGAAAACACAACATGCAGCTTCTTCTCTCAGACCAGGAGCTCATCTCTGTGAGCAGCTGATTGCCATCAGACTCTCAAGGCAGCTCCCAAAATCTAGGGTGTTCTGTGTCTTGTAGGATCGAGCATCAAGGGATGTGGTTTTTGGCATATACTATGGCATGAGTCCCACCCAGCTGGAATGGAATTTCACTAAAGCTTTACATTACATCCACTTCCATACTTGCAGGTTTGTTGCGGTGATTGCAAAAGGAATCCTAGTGACATCTACTAGATTTTTGCAAATTGTTTATCTTTATTAGAGCCAACTGACATAGCAACACTGAGTTATACAAGAGTGCCCTGACTGTTTTCCAATAATGCCGATTACATGCTGCTGCTTACATGTTGCACCTAAGATGGTTAAAACTGAAACCGATCAAATGGGAATAAAATATTTATCTACTTTTGAATCTTGTTTGGTCAGTTTCCTTGTTTTTCCTATAGAATCGGTCCATCAGTTCCCATGTGTCTTTCACCTGGAGGACCAAAATATTTTGAAAAACAAGAAAATGGGGATTGTAAATGCATCTTTACTAGTTTGGGGGCTTTGTGGCTGATACAGGATCTGAAAGTACATTGAATCCAACTTTTAAAAAACAGAATAGATTTCAAGTTGATTGTGACTTTTAATAGGCTAGTTGCTCAAGAGGGGTGTATGGGAATCAATTGTTCTAAGTGCTGAGTATAGACTTAATTGACTGTTTAGAGCTGAATGAAAAACCTCAGTAAAATACTTACCTGTTTTGCAGTTGGGCAAGTTAGGAGCTATAGTTTTGCGCTGAAATTTTATTTTCACAATTCCTTATTTTTCAGGGCTTACCTATGCAGTGATGCAGTAGCATTAATATTGTTTTTCCATCTAATTTTTAATATATTTTTTTTAAAAGGAGATAGGGGAATTTTCTCAGTTTTATTACCCAAGTCTAGCTGGTGTTGGTCAGTATCACAAATCGATGAATGCAATTCTCTGAACAAGGATTGGTCTGATTTTTCTTTAGGTTGGATGGGAGTGTTTGTGTGAGTGCACATATTTGTATAGCTAGTTTAAAGCTAATATAATGGCAGCTCTGAGTTGCATTTGATATCAGTAGAGGGAGGTATCTGCAGTGCTGCTCCTACTAGTCACCTTGTGAAAGGCGCTTATCCGGGGTAGCGGTGTGTTGCTTTCCAATCTGTGTTTTGTGTCTCTAGCAAAGATTATTGGCATTTTCTGTTGACACTACATTGTATTTTTTTTTCCAGTGTTGGGCAAGTTGTTAACATCAAAGCCAAAGTAAATCGAGCCTTTAACTCTAGCATGGAGGTTGGTATTATGCTTTAATCTGCTACTATGGAGCTTCCTATACTCCAATCTTGCAGCAACTGGGCCTGTCAGTGCTACTGTGTACCCAACTACAGGGGATTCTTCTTTTCCTTAACTCTGATAATTGTAATATATGAATGATCCCTAGAGGGTGATCCTATTCTGCTGTCCAAACATCCCCTGATCTCTCATCTTTGGGGTGCATGTTGGTCTCCTTTTGTTCAGAAGAATGACAGTCTCATCTGAGATGTTGGGCTTTCATTCTGGTGACTAGGGGTATGTTTATACTTGCGCTCTTTCAATAGAGCAATGCAAATGAAGACATTTGGAATCACAAATGAAGCTGGGATTTAAATATCCTATGCTTCATTTGCATATTTGCGCTATTTCGAAATAATAGACGCTGTTAGAACACGGTTATTTTGAGAGAAAACCCTTCTCTCGAAATAACTGGTAAACCTCATATGAGGAATAAGGGATATTTCGAGAGAAGGGTGTTTTCTCGAAATAACTACGTCTTAACAGCGTCTGTTATTTCACAATAGGGCTATTTCAAAATAGCGCCATAACACAAATATGAAAATGAAGCGCGGGATATGTACATCCCAGCTTCATTTGCAATTTTGAATGTCTTCATTTGCGTCCCTCTCTCAAAAGAGGGTGCAAGTGTTGACACCCTAGGGAACTAGCCATGTGATCTGTTTACTAGAAAGCCATGTAATCTGTAATGAAGTGTAACCTGTAATACAGTTCTTGCATTGTTCCCATTAAAGGGAATCAAAATGATCAGTTGATAAACTGGGCCCAAACACTAGGACGGTGTGTAAAGCTAGCATACAAACACAACCTCTTGCTCTCCCAAATAATTCAAATCTTTAGGCCAGGTCTGCATAGACCCAGCAGTTCGGCTTAAGGTATGCAACTCCAGCTACATTGAATACATAGCTGGAGTCTGCTTACCTTAAGCCAAGCTTGGCTGTGTCCCCACAGCGGGTGGCCAATGAGAGTAAATGCTCCTGTCAGTTTCCCTTATTCCTTTCAAGAGCAGGAGTACCGGTTGCCAACAGGGGTACCCTCTGACTTCCATTTAGTGAGTCTTAACTAGACTAGCTAAATCGAACTCCGGAAGATCGATTGCAGCAGCAGTGATTTTCCATGTAGTAAAGACACGCCCTCAGACTTTCTTCTCGTGTGGTGCCACTCAGGTTGTTCAAACCTCCTCTCTATAGAAATAGAAGAAACTTGTTCAGTTTGAGCCCCCTCTATTGCATTCTCTTCAATGCCTTTCTATTGTGATCCCTTCCAGGTTGGCATACAGGTCTGCTATGAAGATCTGAGCAGTGGGAAGCAGTGGAATGTGTGTAAGGCCTATGCTACTTTTGTTGCCCAAGGCAAAGGAACTTGCAAGGTAGGAACAGATCCTGAAGAACTCCAGCCGGTGTAATTTTTACCTGTAGGTTCTTGACATTGACATGTACCTACTTTTGGATCTGATGTAACATGTGCTGGAAAGACATCGGGTGTGTTGAAGGGCACTCGATTAGGCCCATAAAATCAGTTAATAAAAAAAGAGTGAATATTATATTTGACGTGATACCACTAGGGATGTAAAATCCTGTTTGTTTAGTTAACTGATTAAACATGAAGTGGGTGGCGGGAGGGGGGGGCACCCCCGCCCGCAGTGGATTGGCTGGAGCAGCTCCCCTGCCATGGCAGGCCTGTGGGGCTGAAACAGCCCACTGCTCGCCATGGCTGGGGGGGCTCAGCCCTCATTGGTTTAACTGTAACCAGTAAGCATCATCTATTAAAGGTGGTTGTTACTGGTTAACCATTCACATCCCTAGACACCACGGATGGAACTCTTAGGTCTGACACAAAGTAATTCTTAGTTGTATTTCGATAGCATTTTTCATAGTACTTTGGTATATGACAGTGGGCCATTTTGTATTGACTGTGTGAGGGCCCTGATTTAACTGGACTCAGAGGGCTACCACAGCGCCAGTGTGAAATAATAACTTAATCTGTATTGCACGGTTTGTTGAACATTTGTGTTCATAACTGTGTTTTGGTTAGCTGCCTGCCTAACTGGTTCTCTTCTTTGCAGGGACTAGATTTTTCAAAGGGTTGGTAGGTAGCTTTAAAAACATCAAGACATAAATGGCATTCCTTGTCATTTACTGATTTTTAAAAAAAAAAATTTTTTAAGCTGAGTGTTTCTTGTGCTAACCGATTTTTCTCATCAGTCTTGTAAGAGACTCTCAATATCGCATCCCTCCTTTCTGTGCCCCTCCTTTTCCATGTTATGGAAACCAGTCCCATTCCTGGCACTTCCTGTCCCCTTTTTTGCACAACCAAGCCCTGACCTTGCTTTAAGTTAGGATAAGAGAAAGCTGCCTATCAGATTTGGTTGTCTTAGCTCATGAAGAAACAGATGAGCAGTCAAATAGATGCATGTTTCTAAGATATATAGATAGATTAGATGGCTTAACTTAAATTTATTCCAATTTTTTTTTTACATTTTTTATGTTAGAAAAGGGTGATTTGTATTTTTTTTATTTACATAGATTTTTGCTTGCAGTTTATATGTAAAGCTGTATTTGGATGAAAACTCTAATTCAATTAAAACCTCACAAAAATAAAATTTCATTGTACTTATTAAATAAATCTGCATTGAGTATGTTGGATACTTTAAAAAGTTTCAGAACATGTTTTTCATTTAAAATCAATTGTATTAAATAGCTTAGATGAGAAACTGGTCATTGTTGGCAAACTGAACAGATTGTTTCAGTCACCATGTCTAGCATACCTCATCCTTTCACACCAATGTTTTAGTGTTGAAAAGGCAGGAGAGCTTGGGTGTGTGTGTGTGTGTGTGTGTGTGTGTGTGTGTGTTTTTAAACTCTCAGCTAGCTTCTTATCTTTGAACAAACTGGTTGCTGAACTGAATAAACTGAAATAAAGAGACTATTCTTTGTGTACCTGCGGAAGCGGTTGCAGCTGTGCAAATCTAGCTTAGCACCTCTGCAAACTCTGGCTGCAGGTGCTTAGCTGCTGACATCGGCCAGTTCACTGGGCTGAGTTTCTTCAAAACTTGGTAGCAAACCTATACTGCTTTATGGATTTTGTACTTCATTTAAAATAGCTGTATCAATTTATAGCAAATTTAGGGCTTCGCATCAGCTGGGTAGCATTTGAATTGAGGCTGTCGATTCATTATTATATAGGCCTGTTTTTTAATAAACAAGCCTGCATTTAAATTTAAAAAAATAGCACAGAGGGTCCAGATTAAGCTGAGTGGCTGGAGTGATTTTTGTGGAAGAAGCATGACATGGTTGCTGGGGGGCAGGAGAACCGTAATCTATTCATGGCTCTCACAAGCTTCCTTCTAACTGTGGGCAAGTCACTTCCCTTTCTTTCACCTTTTGTGCCAGTTTCCGTCTCTCTAAAATCAGGCAAATACTTGCCTACCTCAGATAAATGGACTTTGTCCACCTGGTGAGAACACCTGGGTTCCATGCACAGCTCTACTTCTGACCTGCTATGTGAGGCCTAGTCACTTCCATTTCTGTGTTTCCGTTTCCCTTTGTCATGTGATCTGTGATAGTCCTTGCCCCAAAGGACTTTAGTTTTTTGTTGCATGTGGCTTGATGTCGGGAGGTCCTGATCTCCACTGAAGTCTGCTAATGTAAAGCAAAGAGTAATTTGTGTTGGTAGAGTGCTTTGTGAGAGAAGGGGCTTTGGATGCAAAGGACTCCTCCTTTGTGAGGCGAATAAAGGGCTTTAGGATTGTTTGGGTAGAAGGCACAAGGAGGGTCTATGTCAGGAATGGGCAACTCTAGGCTAGTGAGTGGGCCACAAGGTTGTCGGAACCAGAGTTGTTGACTCGAGTCCCACGACTTGAACTTGAGTCCGACTTAAGTTGCCTAGGTGACTCGACTTGAGACTCGACTCGGGTTCATTGTTTGTGACTTGAGACTCGACGTGAGACTTTCTAATTTTGTTAAATCGACTTGGTGAAAAAATTGTCCAAAAATGCAGATATTGATGGCTCGTACAAAAGTGACTTGACATTTTTTAAATTGAGACTTGGGACTTGACTCAAAAGTGACTTTAGGGACTCAAGACTTGAGTTGAGACTTGAACTGTAGTGACTTGAGACTTGACTTGCCACTGATCCATGTCCTGTAGAGAAGCAGCACAACCAACAGTTTTCCCCATTCGCACAGAGCATTGGCATTTATCATTGGAAATGGCAGAGTACAAAAGTCCTGCAGATAAAAAGGAACATCCTCGCTCCTTGATGTCCCCTTTAATCATTGAGATGCATCCCCCTGGAACCAGCTTGGAGCCTGGGAAAGAGCCAAACGCTAGCCCTGAGAATCGAGCTGACGTTGACTCTGTTCTCTCCTTGCATGTAGATGAAGCTGAAGCCACTGGCTCCTCAGACCGAGGAGGAGAAGATGGAACACAGCATTGCTGCGGAGCGCCGCCGCATGCGCCTGGCCCACACCGACACCCTCAAAGATCTCCTCACAAGCAGCCCCTTGCAGACTGGTGAGCTGCCCTGCGGCCCCTGCTCCTGATCAAAAACACATGTAGACCCTGTCCCTGGCGCGCTCCTGGCAACCTGGAGCTGATGTCGGAAAACAGTCGCTCATGTCCATGTTCAGAAAAACAATTCCCCAACTTGGTGTCCGGTTACAGAGTGACAATCCTCACAGTGCTGCACTAGCATTAATTATCCCTCACTGTATCCCTGCCAGGTAGGTAAGTAAATACTCTCCCTGTTTTACAGATGGGAGAAATGGAGGCAGACACAGTGACTTTGCCAGGGTCACACAATGAGTTGCTGGCAGAGTGGGAGTTAAGACAGAATTTCCCAGCTCCCAGTCCTGTGCTGTTCTCTAGACTCTGCTTCTAATCTGTATCCTATAAACCTGGCCTCCACTATGAGGTTCTGGCCACTAATGTTCCCTCTAACTTTTTCCATCTGTGCGTGGAATAAAATTTGTTATGTACACCAATGCATGTGAAGATGTGCACCACCAGGAGAAACACATGCTGGCGGCTGTGGGCATGCTGCTAAATAGCAGCGCGGTATTTGAATCTCTGCTAGGTGGCTGCTCATGTGCTCAGCATGTAGGGAGCTTTGCTGGCTACCCAAAATACGCTCCCCGTGATTCGCTGCCTCATACCTAGGATTATTGCTTGTATAAAAGCACCCCTTTTTTGTGCTATCTCGGTGCCGTGTCCCCTGCTCAGGACTGGAACTCGGGGTACTGTTTCTGTCTTTGCCCAAACTTGGACACCAGGCAGTGCTGAACCTCTCTGCCTCTATGGAGACATTTCCTTCACCAAAACTGTGAGGCAATACGTTATCTGCAGGATGCTTTGAGTTCCTCTCGGGGGAAGGTGCTATCTGTGCAAAATGCTTTGGAGAGGTGTGAGGGGGGGTGTCTGCAAAGCCACAGAGACTAGCTGGACCAGATCCCTGCTCTCCGGTGGCATAGGCTTTCATGGATGGAGTTTGCTGAGGAGAAGGCACCCAGTCGCCTTGCATTGCTCCCTAGTGAACGCTGTCCTCCGCTGAGCCGCGACAGGCTCTGCAAGCCTCCTCGGTTGGTCTCACTTGGTTGGCTGGTGACCGGGGTGCAGGTGTAATGGAGGACTGCAGTCAGCGAGGCAGTGGACGGTCCCCTGGGCTGGAAGGGGGCAGCGGCATGGTGGTGGATGAGAGCAGGGTGGGTGGGGATGTGTGGGGGTGTGTGTGTCTTTGTTTTTGTAGCAGGTCATTGAGCGATTGCTTGTGCAATGAACATCCGCTCCGAGAGGTGAAGCCTTTCCATACGCCACTCTGGCCACTCTGATCGATGTGTGTTTCTTTCATGGCAGAGCGTGAGAACGGGGAATGCAACACGGTGGTGCCTGCTGGGAAAACCAGGGTGGAGAGTGTGGAACTGGTGCTACCCCCTCATGCCAATCATCAGGGAAACACCTTCGGAGGCCAGATCATGGCCTGGATGGAAATCGTTGCCACCATAGCAGCAAGGTGCAGTTCTGAGCGTCCCCACCCCAAATCTGGAGATGCATTTGTCGCACTTGCCTGTGCTGGGCCTCTTTTGCTCCTTCATTGCCTATTCCTGTAGCGAGGCCCCACATGACAGTACAGTGGTCAAGGAGGAAGAATACCGAGCAGTTGAAGTGACATGGGGAGGGTGGTGGCCGGTAATAATCTGCCCCAGTCTCGAGGGCTTTGTTCCTCTGTTCCTGCCAAGAAAAATCCCTCTGACCTTTGCTGTGATCAAGACCCCGTGTTTGCTTTTCAGTCACGCCACTGAGCCTACAATAGCCCACCACCAATGTTCCCTGTGAACTGAGTGCTTGTGTGGCCACTCAACAGAGATTCCAGTGCTGCCCAGCTGATTAGCAGAGAGCCCACGGCTAAAGTTTTGTTTCTGCTGGTGGTGCACATTTGCGCCTGCCTCAAAGCACAAAAGACTTTATTCTGCATGTGGATGGGAAAAAAAAGTGTCCATGGAGGGAAAAGATTAGCCCACCACTCCAGCCCCCTGCATGGGCATGGATTTGGCATTGACTAGGAGGGAAAAATGCCACCACTGAGGTGCGCTTTTCCGAGCAACATAACTCTATGGGTCTCCTCTCTGCCTAACAGCCTGAGATGGGGTGGACTCAAACTGCCCTTTCCATGCTGCTGATTCTGCACCCTAGCACTACTCATGGGGAGCCAGCCTGCCCGATGCAGGGATGCCATCTTGGAGGTTGCCTGGTGGGACAAATTCCTGTCACAGTGGCATTACCCTACCAGGCTGTAACGGGTGTCTGGTCCAGCAGATAAGGTTTGAGAGGCAAAGTCTCTGCATCCCATAAGTCTTGCTCCATGCAAGTTGGGATCACACCATCAAAAAAGATCACACAGAATCCTCTTAGCCCCTTGACAGGCTATGTAGGCTCATGTGCATCTCCCCAGAAGGAAGATGCACAACACCCTAAGCCTGACTGTAGCATTGCGTTTCCCCTCTGAGGAGACTCTCCGTGTGTTCAGAAGCAGCTCTCATGCCAAACCAGACAGCGTGTTTGTTCCTGTACAAATACAGAGTTGGGTGCTATGCAACGTTCCCTCTAATCTTTTCTATTCCTGTGCAGATTTTTTTCCATCCATGTGTGGAATACATTTTATGTGTACCACCAGTAGAAAAACCCAGCCCAGTTGTGAGCGCTCTGCTAATCAGGTGGGCAGCATTGGAATCTCTCCTGAGTGGTCGCACGAGCACACAGCTTACCGGGAACACTGGTGCTATGTTGTGACCAGGGCCCAATTTCTAGTGCGTTTCCAGGAACACAATGGTACACGAGTACATCACTCTGCCCCTCTGGTTCCCGGCCTGTAGAAAGGATCCAACAATGATTACCACCGTTGTAAAGAGCCGTGAGAGTGACGGATGAAACGAGCTTTATGAGAACTGGGCCATATTTACTGTCAACCTTGAAGGATGTCCTGCTCTGATGTGTTTTGTCCTAGATAAATGAGCATTTGTCCATTAGATGGTGCTCTGTATGCATTAGTTGTGGGTATTCTGATTCCTGTGTCATGCCATGGGGAGGAAGGTACGGAGGGAGTTAAATGTTATCTCTTTTTTCACCATCTACCATCCTGTGTTCAGCTTTTGGATCTTTTGGAGGCTAACTTTGAGTTCTCAGGTTGACTCGTGCTGAACAAGGAGTCCTCCCTATTGTGATTTTAAAGTGGAATGGGAGCTACACCCCCCGAACAGCTATGCTTGAAGGGCGCCGGTAGCGATTCAGAGCGGATTTCTCTCCCTCCCCCTTCCCCTTCCATTCCCAATTATTTTAATCATAAAAGATCTGTAGAGCTCCTGGCAGACTTGGGTTGGCTGTCACGATCACAGGACTGTCTCTGGCTGTTGCATTCTTGCGTCTCTGCCAAAATAAATGTGGGCCCACATCCCACGCCATCGTTTGGGCGCCTACCAGATGCTAACACTGCAGTGCGGTAGCAGGAGGAAGGTGCACTGTGAAGGACACTGTTCTTTGTATGACTTCTTTTTAAACCAGGCTGCTTTCTCTCTAGCTGTAGTGACGAAGGGGGAGGCAAGGAGCTTGTGTCCCTTGGAGAGGAAGGGGGAGGGGATATAACCAATGATCTGGCTACAGCAACCGGCTTGTAATGCGCTGATCTGCTGGTGGTGGCTTATTGGCAGGGTTTTGCCCTGCCTCATGGGAAATGCAGTGTGGTCCCTGTCATTCCCCGCCGAAGGGGTGCTTCTCTCTGCAAGAGTGACCCTCTGAGCTTGGAGAATGATGAGTCACGAGATGGGGTATCAGGGAAGAGGCTTATGGCTGAGGTGAAAGCTGTGTTCATGGGGGAATACAAACCTCCATGGTCACCTTCCTAAGGGCAGCAGATCAGCCCAAATATTTAAGACTGCCTGTGGGTTGCTGGGGACTGTGGTGCTGGCCCAGCTATCTCCATGACAAAGTATTTGCTTGGAGTGGCTGCATATACCTGTGTCACTTGGCAAGAGTTGGCTTCCTGCCCTGTTGTCAGGGCTCTCTGGTGTGAGTGGGTTCTCTTTCATGCTCAAACACTTGTACAGGTCTGCTGCTCTGTCCAGCATCAGCACGCTGGTTGATATGTTGGTGTGGCTACATCGCTTCCTCATTTTTGAGTGCATTTTGCAAATCAAATCTCTCTCCCATCCCACAGCCGGCTGTGTCATGCCCACCCCACTCTGAAGACCATTGAAATGTTCCATTTCAGGGGACCATCGCAAGTCGGGGACCGCCTCCTGTTAAAATCGATTGTGAACAATGCATTCAAAAACAGGTACTCCTAGGGTTCCGGATTTGAATGGGTTTTGATACAAAAGTTCAACAGAAGCTTGTACTTTTGTTACTTGAAAACGAAACTGTGCAAATTATCCGCTGCTGGATTAACACACACAAAAAATAATTGAACAGGGAGGACTTGTGGGTGTTCAATATCTTTTGTAAAATGAGTTCAATATCTGGTTCTACATGAAGGGATCAGCTGTGTTAACAGATAGGCAGAGCAGTGTTTTCTCCTTGAATTACTGAATACATTACGGTCTGTAAAATCAGGTTGATTCAGACGTTTGGGCTGTAGATTGTTCTGAGAATAAATCTGAATTACTCAAATAGTTGTAAATGGATTCAAATAAAAATAAATTCACGATCGATAAAGCAATAGAAATAAAAGCTAGAAAAGACCTGTTAAATCATCTAGTCTATTGCAGCCAATCACTGCCTATCTTTGTGTACTTTTTATTCTACTTCCAACATAAGTTGGATTTAAGCGTCAGGCAGGAACAAATAGATGTTTTGTGTGTGGGTTTTTAAAATAAAACTCCTTACTTCTCACATGAGAAGCAGTGAATTCCTAAAATTGACTTTTAGGCCCTAGATCTGCTCTCGGACAAAGTACTTGCAACATGCATTAAAACCCCTTGGAGCTGGGTAGGCGTCTGTACTAAAATATGCTTGACATAATAGAGTGATGCATCCCGTCCAGATGACCAGATTTAGTTTAAAAAAAGAAAAGAAAAAAAAAACACTATGGAGGGGAAAATTTCAGATTCCATTGCAAAGATTTCCCTTTTTCTGGTAACATTTCAATTTTATTTGAACACTTAGATCAAGATTTGAAAAGTTGCACACAAGTCAGTCTTTTTCATATTGTATATATTGAGCAGGACTGATCTAGTAGGTCCACTTCAAAGCTCCTGTTTCAAAGCACTGAAAGGTATGGCATACTGGATCCTTTGGCTAGGCAGTTGCCTTGCTTTACACCCCAGACTCCAAGAGATGATATGCTTTCGTTCTTTCTTTCCAGCATGGAGGTTGGTGTTTGTGTCGAGGCCTATCGACAGGAAATGGAAGTTAGTCGAAGACATATCAACAGTGCCTTTATGACCTTTGTTGTCTTAGATCAAGAAGGTCAACCCATTACCCTTCCGATGGTGAAACCAGAAGCTGGGGTAAGAACGGAAACTGTACTCAGGGCCTAGAAAGTGACCTTGCCCACATCTGTGGTCTTACGCAGTGATATAAGAATCTGTGGAATCTTGTTTTGCCCAACCTTGACAATATTTAATTGTATTGCATTTCTCTGAGTCACTGCAAAAGAAATGCAGCTTGATATGATAGAAATCAAATTGTGCGATAGGGTGAATGTAATAGCAGTATGCTGGTGGGCACATCACAAAAGGAGGGCTAGCATGAGCATCTCTGGACCATAGGGTAAATTTTAGTAGGAGGCGCAGCAAAGAAGTTCTCTCCTAATTACTGTGGCAGTATGGTTATCAGTCAACATTTATTCTACATGCATTAGTTGCATGGGATTCAGGACCTTCCATCCCTTCTCCTGGATAAAAGGAGAATTTCAATGATCTGTAATAGCATAGGAACTTAACCTCACGGGCCAAAGATAGATAGACAGACAGACAGACAGGAAGGGTGCCATGGTACCATGCAAATGAGCAGGTCTGACGTGCTATCTATTGCACATGCAGGCTTGCCATTCTCTTCAGCCAGTAAACGGTCCTTGAAATGTTTGAAAAGTCAGTTTTGTAACTAATGCTAAAAATACCCCAGATTTTCCATGTTGGTAGTGTTAAAACTCTGTAGAAGAGAGGATTCCCTTTCTGGAATCTTGCGAGCGTGAGAATTCTGAGAGACCCAGATGTGCGCATTTTGTTTTCTTAAATAGGGAATTTCTTTTGAAAATACTAAAATATTTACTCCTAAGAATTCAGGATAATTTAACTTAGAAACACTTTCCAGGTTTTCAAGTGTTTAAATCTGGAAAAAAATTTTACAGCTCACATCTATCTTAGGACTGTCTTCTTAGGACTAACTGAAGGCAAAGAGGTTTGAAGACTTCAGGCCTGATTCTCAGCACTTACACTTCGAGGGACAGATTTTTAAAAGTATTTGATTTCAATGGGAGTTAGGCACATAGGTGCTATTAAAATCCCATTATCTACATCTCTGGGTACCTACATACCCAGTTGAAAATATGGCTAGAGCTCTGTGTGGATCTGCTCCGCGATCTGAAAACATGGTTTTCATATCAAATACAGGTTTGCAGGGCTTTAAATATGGTCCCATTGCCTGATCTTCTGCTCATTGAAATCAAGAGGAGCTTCATGCACTGGCATTAAACACATATTTCCAGGATTGGGGCATTGGTAAACAACTTGTACAGTGAAGTAAGTTTACCTGTTAGCAAAGCACTAGAAATATATACCAGGCCTGCAACTTTCATGTGCTTTTAAAGAGACACTTTGATTTAGTTCATCAGTTTTTCATCACTGAAGTCCTCTAGGAACATGGGGAATGCTCATGTACTTCTAAAACATTTTTTTTAAAAACATTCTCTTTGTAATTTTCTCTTTGGAAGGGAAAATATCAGTTTCTCCACTTTGTTTGACAAACCGCTTCTCCCCCTTCCTTTCCTGCTTGCTTTATTCTGATGGAATTCAATGCTTCCTGATTTTAATGTGTTTATATCATTCTTTGTTCCATGCATAGCCAAGTCCATTAACGTCTGCAAAACGTTGGCTTTTGAAATTTAATATTCTCCCCCCTCCCCAGAAATTGAAATTAAATGGGGGTGTTTGAATATATGGGGAGGGGGGTTGGAAAACAACTAAACTGGCAGCACTGCACATAACTAGTTGACTGATGGGACGGGGTTGAGGGAATTCAAGGGGATGTAAGAAAATCTCCCGTTGGCTCTGAAGCAGCAGGACTCAAATACCGCGCAGTGCTGAGTCCATGAACTTTTCAGTAACACGTGGTGGATTTATACAAAACATGGAATCTGACTTGTATGTTTGAAAGTTCTTGTGAACTCAGTAGGGTGACTCGAATGTTAATGCAAATGGCAGCAGAACGGAAATGTTCATTATAAATCAATTGGTGCTGTATCTGCACTTTGGAAAACCAGAGGATGCTAATGTGCCTTCAGCCGGAGGCCCGGTCTACTTCTGTAACCAATCTGGTGTGGGGAGGGAGGGACACAGGTGTCCTGGTGACACCAAACGTGACCTGTCCATTTCCTCCCCCAGCTCAAATGTATCCTCTCTGTTAGGCATCCGCTTCTACCACACTGCACAGCAGTGCTGCAGCTGTGTGCTCTGGAAAAAACCCAGATAAACGCTTTTATTCTGACTCCTCAGGTGGTAGAATTCCCAGAGGCATGTGTACAGCGTGGCGCCAGCAGCTTGCCAGGCAATGCATGCTGGGGTGGCCTGCTGTGAGGCAAGCTGGGTGGCAGAATTAGCCAGCCTGGTTGCACAGACACAGTTGGGAGGTTCTATCGATGCTGCAAAAACAACAACAAACCAAGCCCCTGTCTTGGCTGCTGGTGGGGACAAGATACTGAAGACATAGCTTTTCATGTGAAAATGTGAATGTCAAAGGTAAGGGAAATTGGCTCTGTAGTATGTCAACCAGTTAATATCTTTATTCAAGCTCAGGTTGAAGGTCATATTTGTAAATAAATTCTGATCTGATGTGCATTCCCTTTTTGTATTCGCCTGCCCTTCTACATGTGCAAACTGCAGCCCTGGTGAGAGCTAACCAAGAACAAACTTAACAGCCAGTTGTGGACAAGGCCAGGGTTGAGTGTCCATTCACGATCCATGAGTTTCTTGCTGTTGCCAAGTTCAGCAGATACTGGGAGGTTGTTTCTGCAGATGCTTCCTTAATGCAAAGGAATCTCTTTTCCAGTCAATGTATTGATTATTTTTCCAAAACTTTAACCTCACAAATGTGTTTCTGTTTCACAGGATGGAGAGAGACGGCACAGAGAAGCCAGTGCTAGGAAAAAAATTAGATTGGACAGGTGAGTGGAAAAGATCATCCTCTAATGGAGGGGATGTAGTGTTTTAAATAGAACAGGGTGGCTTTTTAAATTCCAGCCCATGTTCTGCTCTGAATGACCACATGCAGGTAACTCTGAAAAGGCTGGGATAATTGGATGTAACTCATGGCTTTCTGTACCATAGAAGCGGTGTGCGTGTCCGGGCGGCGGGTGACTCCATGGCTTGAGTGGGGATGGGGAGGTAAGGCCTTTTCCCCGCCATCAGCCAAGTTACCAGCCCTCTGTGGCACTAATAGCAGGCTAGGGGAGGGGCCTAGGAGACTCTGGTGGGTGGGGACAGGTGAGGCAGTTTGGGAAGGCAATGCCTTCCTTTGCCTATGTTACCTGCGCCTCTGTGTGTGGACAGAGAGGGAGTTGCATTCTGTGACTATGATATTTAGCACTTTTCATCTGAGGATTTCAAAATGCATCTCGAAGGCTGGGGGAGTGTAGCCTTCCAGTGCTCCCAGAGTTGGTTTGGGAAACTGAAGCCAGAGTTCAAGTGGTTTCCTCAAAGCACCACAGCGAGTGTTGGAATCAGGATTAGAATTCAGGCCTTACACACCGTTGCCGTCCTAGCCCAGCCTGTTTGGCGATGAGCTCAGCATGAAGCAGAAAGACGCTCAGAGGAGTTCAGGAAAGGGGGCAGTTGCTCAGAAACAGTAGTGAGGTGCAACAGTCGGCCACCCATCCCAGTGCGAAGGAAAGAGAAAATACTAAGAGGCCAATATGGCTCCATCAGGAACTCTTGAAGGACTTGAAAATCAAAAAGGAATCTATTTAAAAAGAGCAGCAGTAGGCAGGTTGCTGAGGATGAGTACACCGGAATCGCACCAGCGTGGAGTGACACAATCAGCAAGTCCGAGGCACAAAATGAGTTACAGCTTCCTAGTTTCTATGTAGGGACATAGAAGGCAATAAGAAACTGCTATAACTGCTTATAAATTTGAATGATAAAGAATTGAAATTCAGTTATAAATTCATTAGGAAGAAGAGAAAGATGAGGGAAAGGTGTAGGAAAGAAGAGCAGGATCTGGGATGGGGCATGGCTTCAGAGGAGGCAGAGGGTTTGGGTTATGTAGGATGGGAGGGGCTGGGATGAGAGAGTCAGGCTCTGGCTGGGAGACTTACCTGTGTGACTCCCAAACAGCAGGCTGCAGGGACCATGTGCATCTGTGAATAAGAGCCTGAGAGGAGCAGGAGGGGTGATTTGCGTGCCCCCTCTTCTTCAAACAGGCAGCTCCTATTGGCCAGAAACTGGCCAATTGGATTTTGCTGGGGGTGGGTGCAGCATGTGAAGCACCACTCTCCCCTCCCCTGGGTTCACAGCTGTAAAGGGGAAACGGCCCAGCAGCTGATTTTCTGAGCAGGGTGTGGGGCAAGCAGGGAGCCTCCCCACTGTGTCCGAGGGCCGGCTCCAGCAGCTTGGGCTGGATCCAACCCGCCGGCCGTGTTTTGTCCAGCCCTGACCTAGAGGCTAATAGGATAAGAAATTGACACAATGGATATGTCAAACACGAGTAACAGATCATGCCAAACCAACCTTATTTCCTTCTGTGACATGGTTATCAGATGGGGAGGAGGGAAGCGGTAGACATGCCCTACCTAGATTTTTTGTTTTGTTTTTTGTTTTAATAAAGCGAATGTCAGACCCACGTGACATTTCATAAGCAAACGAGGGAAATGCATTCTAGATGAAATGGCTATGATAGCAGTGCACAATTGGCTGAATGACCATACGCAGCGGAATTATCAGTGGGTGGGTGTCAAACTGGATTTTTGTGAGGGGGTCCACAAGCATTCTGTCCTGTCTGGTCCTAGTCAATATTTTCATGAGTGAGTTGGAGAATGGAGTGGAAAGAGTGTTTACAAAAATGTGTGGATTGACCAAGCTGAGAGGGGGTTGCAAGCCCTTGAGAGAACAGGATTAGAATGCAAAACAACCTTGATAAATTGGAGAACTGGGCTGAAATCTAGAAGATGAAATTCAATAAAGACAAGTGCAAAGTGCTTTACTTAGGAAGGAAAAATCAAATCCAATGACTGAGCTGGCTATGTGTTAGTACTTTATTTTAGCGAATATACCACACAGTTTTTCCGAACTGAGTAAAAAAAAACTTGTATAACCCGCAGGGTATACAAGACTTGTCTTTCAAACTGTGCCAGGGTATATTAGCTAATTTACAGAGCCGTGGGGGGCGGGGAGAATTAGCCAGCCTATATGCCCCGGTTCCTGCGGGCACTCACCACCCCGGTTCCTGCACAGCCTCCGGGCGGGGGAGCGCTCATCCTCCTGCTTCCTGTAGCTGCACAGGAACTGGGAGAGCACTCATCCCCCTGCTTCCTGCAGCTGCGCAAGAACCAGGGGGATGAGCACTCCCCTGCTTGGAGGCTGTTAGGGGAAAACTTAACCATGAGGGTAGCTGAGCACTGGAATAGGTTTCCAAAGGAGGTTGTGAAATTCCTGTTGTTCTTTAAGAATAGGTTGGACAAACACCAGTCAGGAATGTTCCAGGTATACTCGGTCCTGCTTCAGCACAGGGGGCTAGACCAGATGACCTCCCTTCCAGCCCTACACTTTTATGATTCTGCAGAAAGGTGCCACCCCATAGAACATTAGGAAGGCACAGACCGAAAGTACATACATGCAGGGGAGCTGGAGAGAAAGGAGACGGAGAGGACAGCACAGGAAAAACAGTCTGAATTCAGAAGTAGAATCTATGTAAAATGCAGCATCAAAAGTGTTTATTTTATATGCCCGTTCTACTCAAAACACGCTATGAAGTCCAGATGCCATAGGGATGATGCACTGTAATATCTTCATATATAGAGACCATGAAATACGTAGCTAGACATGATCAGTCTTTAATGATCATAATGACTAGCCCACTTCTAGTGCTTTATAACCATTCACTTTTACTTGCTTCTGGGAGGCATGAAGAAAGAATTTCTTAACCTCTGAACTTGGGGAAACTGAGGCAGAGCTAAATGATTTGCACAAGACTATCAGGACTTTGTCCAGAGCCAGGATTAGAGATTTTGAATATTTGGCTCTCTCGGCGCCCAAGAGAAAGCAGTAGGGTTTAGTGGGTAAGATATGTAATGAATAGACAGCTTGAACCTGTGAGTGGGTATGTCAATCCTGTTCCGTGTGTGTATTACTCCTTGTATTTGTGCTACTCTCTGTCCTTATTCCTGGCTCTGCTGGGAGCGTTGGACAAATCATTGAACTTCTGTGTCTTCGTTTCCCTATCGGTAAAACAGGGATAATGATACTTGCCTGCCTCTGTGAAGCTTTTTTAGAATGATGGGTACAAAAGCAATTGTTTTATTACTGCTACAAGAATGACGAGGAGTCCTCGTCGCTTTTGCAGATTCAGACTAACACAGCTACCCCTCTGATACTTGCTACAAGGATGCACACATTTCTGATGCAGTCCCCTCAAGCAGTGAAAAAGTAACACACTGGATAGTCATTCCCCTCCCACCCCCAAGCTGCTATTTTCAGCTTAATGAGCTATCTGCAGAATCTCGCTATAAAGCCCTAGTCTCATTCAAGACCAGTAATTGACTGGGTTTTGGATAATCATAGAACTGAAAGGGACCACGAGAGGTTGTCTAGTCCAGTCCCCTACTCTCTTGCCAAAACAAAGTATTTTCTTGACCATCCCTGACAGGTATTCGTCTAACCTCCTCTTCAAAATCTCCAGTAATGGAGATTCCACAACCTCTTTAGGCAATTTATTCCAGTGCTTAACCACCCTGATAGCTAGGAGATTTGCTTCACTTTAAGCCAATTGTTTCTTGTCCTAGCCTCAGAGTTAGAGAACAATTTTTCCTCTTTCCTCCTTGTAAAAACCTTTTATGCACTCTAAAAATTATCATGACCCCCTTCAGTCTTGTCTTCTCCAGACCAAGCTGGTTTCTCTTCATTCTTCCCTCATAGGTCACTGTTTTTAGACCTTTAATCATTTTTTTTTGCTCTTGTCTGGACTTGAATTGTCTTCACCTTAGCAGGTGGCCTTCTGGTGCCCCTGGTGTGCAGGAAAATAGGAAGCTGATCTCTGGTCAGTTTTACATTTTTTATTAACGCTAATTTTTTTCCTCTATCTCTCCATTTGTTTTATATGCATGAGTAACTGGAGTTCTGTCTTATCTCTGCCCATTATGAATCACTATTCCTGTAGCCCTCTCATGTCATGTGATTGCAATGAAGGCCAATTTAATTTGTTACTTTTCAACTCTTCACCTTGGTTATATCATGTCTCTGATTATAGATCTGGTGTTATCAGACAAATTGTACCACAGTATCTCAGTCCTTGAGAATAAGATTGACGTGAAGTGTGGCCATTAAGCTGTGAAACTATTTTATCCCTGGAGTGTCTTGTGGCATCTCCATTCCTGCTTCCCAGCAGTTCCATACATTTCCCTTGGGCCGAAGGCCAACAACTGCACGGTGCCTAAGAAGTGCTGCATCTGGCTGAGTCTTGCATCAGCTGTTCACTTACTACTCCAATCCCAGGATGAATTCTGATGCTTCCATCAAATGCTGCAAATTTGACTTGTTGCTAGTTCAAACCGTTCAAATGTAGCGTTTGCTGCAGGGATCAAACCCAAATTCTTAATATCAAAGCTGGGGCTGCCGTGCCCCTCCCCACACCGAGACTTGCAGGTTACAAACAGAATGGCAAACTCTTCAGTAACATTTCAGCGTGGCTGTCACAGCACTTGGCAAAGGTGGCTGCATATCACCCCCATTTAACAGCCTAGGAGACTGAAATGAAGATGCTTTAGCCCAGGTGTGGTTCCCATTGATTTGATTTGGAGTTGTTGGGTGTTTGTCACTTTTGAAAACCAAATCTGGGATTATGGGCACCCAAAACCATTCTGAGAAGTGGGCAGTCTGTGATTTGCCAATGAGGTTACCCAGGAAGTAAGAGGAACAGCTGGGAACAGAACCCGTCTGGGGGCCTGGCCGCTTGTGTAACAGGGTAGCTCGGCTGTCAAATGAACGTAGGCTCAGCTCTCCTGTTCCACTCCACTCCCTTTCTTGATGTAACTAGAGGGCTAACTATGGGTGTTATAAATGAGCGATCTGGGGCCTGAGAGAGAGAGCTCAGTGGGAGAAGGGGGGAGAGTGCAGGGAACTCAGAGGCAGAGCGGGTCGGAGAGCTGCTGGGAGGGATGCCCCTGGAGGACGGAGTGGTCAGATGTCCCTGCTTGAGCAGTGGTGCCAGATCAGCTTTGTGAGAAAGAGGAAGGCGGTCAGAAGGTCAGCTACAAATGTCCCCAGGCCAGAGAGCGCTGAACGCTGAGAGCAGCCCAGGGAGATGCCTGCTGGCTCTCTGAGCCAGAGAGAAAACAGCTGGGTCTGATGGAGGCATGAACACTTACTGATGTGTCTAGTTCCAACTTTTGCCCATAGCTGGAAAGGAAACAGGGCAGAGAAACAGCCCAGCTGGGGTGGGGTGAGAACCACCCGAGCTGTACCTGGGGGGAGATGCTGGAGTTGGACCATTGGAATGAATGTACTGTTTGCGCTGAGCTGGGGGGATGCTGGCTCACGGTAGTGGCACTGCTGGTTGTGCTCATCTCCTTTGAGGAATCAAGGGGAAAATGAAGCAAAGGGCCACTTGCAGGGCTGTCCTGAGGCCATGAGGGGGTGCCTGGGTGGAAGCCAGGCCTTTCTAGCCTGCCTGTGCCGCTCCCTGGCTGACCACAAAGGCTGTCCTGTTCGGAAAGCCCAGATGTGAGCCGGTCCTTTGCAAATCCAGCCCTGAACTTTGTGGCTTAGGTCTCTCCCTGACTGCAAACCCACAACACAAAGCTGTAGGCCTGCCCCATCCAGACCATGGGCTGGCCTTTGTTGTCAGCAACCCTTAAAGAGTCTTTTCACCCTAGGCCAAAATCTGACCCTCTCCCCACCTCTGGTGTGCAAGGTTTCTGAGGCTTTCATCCTTCTGAACTGCCTCCAATTTGAGCCAAGAAAAAGTGGCTGTTCTGATCTGCTGGGATCCTGGTACCAAGATATTCAAAAGATAATTGTATTTCCCCATTCCTTTTGTAAACCGTTGCCAGAAACGATGTTGACGTCAGAAAACATTGCTTCTAACTTTTTTTTCTTCCTTTCCCCAGCATGTAGCTGAGATTGTCCTTTTCCCTTCTACGTATTGAAGAGCAGTACTGCTGTAACTAAAACAATTCTCTTTGCTTTCCCTAGAAAGTACATCATTTCTTGTGAACAGACAAAAGTGCCATTGTCTGTGCCCTGGGATCAAAGTAACAAGGTAAAATAACTGTTTCTGTATTGGCCATATCTTCCCTTTGCACCTTGGAAACGGCAAAGTCCCATATGTTGTAGGAAGACCCAGCAGCTGGTTTTAAGTAGCAGCCAGAAGTTTATACATGAATAAATATGGTCTATGGAAACAAGAAGGATGACCTCTTACCTAAAACAGCATGCATTTTACATTATTTTAACTGGAACAGTAAATGCCTTCTTCACCCCTGATTTACTCCCATTAGTTCAATATCAGACTAGCTGCAAGCTTTTCTATTGTATCCCTTAAGTTTAGGGAAACCTAACCAAAGGTCAAAATGATTTCTACTGTATTTTCATTTGCTGTTTTTGGCTTAGGTGTATCTGAGCTACAACAACGTTTCTGCACTGAAGACTTTGGTAGCGAAAACAAATTGGGTGCTTGCCACAGAAATAGAAAAGGTACTTAACCCTGCCCCACTCCCAAGTAAACACTGCCTCCTTAGCCTTCCGGACTGCCTTTAGTTAGTGGAGACAACTCCTGTTACTATCAGAAGACATGTTTGTCATTCTCCACCCCCACTTATTTGAATCTTATTGTATCCAAATGGGATTGTACAACATGTACTCCATGAATGTGACTATACTATAAACATTCCATGTATGTTCTAACGGACACTGTGAAGATTCACTTACATATGTGTAAAACATATCAACTCCAGTGATGCCCTACTAGGACCTGTGCTCTAGTAAACTCCCACTGAAGTCATCAACCAGAGCTTCCACCAATTTCCACTCAATGCCTGTAAACTTCTCCTGGAGAACTGTTCTGTGCTGTGCTCCTGGAGCTTAAGGGAACCAGCTCATAAAACAGAGACCTCATGTACCATCAGGAGTATGTGATTCTTTATACTAATGCCACGTGGGTGGGTGAGAGAGACTGAGATCAAAGCTGTTTGGTTATATTACAGCAAGGTAAAAATATGAATGAATCTCACTGGGAAAACCCCAAGTGTCACTTTTACTAAGACTGCAGGCTGTGCTTCTGACCTGATGTGACTGTCTCTCAAAGGTGAGGATGTACACGCTGGAGGAAGACAAGTACCTCTCCTTCCGAATAGAGATGACCCTCTGCATTGATGCAAAGCAGGCCTTCTTCCTTCTGTCAGACTTAAGACAGAGGCATGAATGGGATAGTCATTATGCGTGAGTACTTGAATTCTATTGGAGGACAGCTAAAACGTTAGGGTTGCTGGTCCTTGTTTTATTGGGGATGGGGGAGGAAGCCACTGGAATATACCCCCAATTTCTTTTTTTACTTTCCTGCCTCAAAGCAGCTTCCCATTCATTTAAACTGTGCAAAGTGCTTTCTCCCTCCATCATCCACCCCGCTCCAAATCCAGGAGCATCCAGCGTATGGAGTCTGGGGTTGTATATGTGCCGACATCAGAGTTGAGTGCCATGCTGCTCACGTGTGGTATTGTGGAATAGAATCCAGGGCCTTTATCTCCTGAAACACAAGTTTCTGCCACTCGATGGAAAGAAAACTCTCTTCTTCAGCTGTTGGCGATAGCAGTGAGGCTTCTGTCTTCTGTAGATCAGCAACGGGTACAAGCCAGTCAAGTGTTCTTCCTGCATGCTCTTGACACGGCTAGTCTTGTTAGCCTGGGACTGCAGTTGAGAATCGTAGTAGGCAGAGGTGGGTGACCACCACAATGGGCTGGCCCATACCTATAACATTCTCTGTTGCTGTCCCATAGGAAGGGGTCTAACGTCCTATAAAGTAGGCCCCCTTATAAAACTGTGCTCCTCTTCCTGACGCCACGAAGTGCTTGTACTTAGAATATACACTATGACTGGCATATGCCCATTGCTCTCCCATGGCCTGGGATGGCCATTAGAATGTTTTCCTGAGAGGGGGAATCTTATGCCAGGATCCTCTGCCCATGTAAGGGGCCTTCATTTTACAGCTGCTGCCATGCGGACTGACACCAGTCAGAAGTTGAAGAAACTCTGGTTTAGAATCTCCATTGCAGGACCGTGTGTCTGAAATCTAAAGGAAACCACAAAGGGACCAACCACTCGGGGAAACTCATTATCCAGTCCCTCTAGACTGGGGATTGTAGAAGGTAATTGGCTACGCTCACCCCAGCAGATCTGACGTTCGGGCGAGCCGTGTTCTCTCTAGGGCAAAGGCAGGGTTAATCAGCCCCCAGAAATGAAGTACTGGCTATTCAGAAGAAAAGCATTACTGAGAAAATATTTTTTTAAAAATGATAAACTGCTAACGTGCAGGTCTTGGCTTCACAGGCCCATCTTCAACAGTGAGATCTTGGCAGGCTTCAGGTCCTCGGCAGAGTCTGTGTGTCTGGGTCACCGTGTCATGTCCTGCAGTTCTTGGAAAAAGCATGTGTGTGGCTCCCTCTCCCTGCTACACCGTGGTCACTTTACACAGCGTTCAGTTCTTTGTTTGCCAGGCCTCGTGAACCACATCAAACCAGTCTGTGCCACTTCCCCCAGGGATGCAGTTTCTCCAGACTTAATAGCTGCCTAGGGCTTTGCATTAATTATTTCCCTGGTGGTTTGGGTTCCTGCAGGAAACCCTGTAACTCCCCCACGGAGATGGAATGCGATCCCAAGCCCATTCAGATACACTTTTATAAATCGGATACTATCGTTGTTGGATGTTCCGTGTGTCCAGAGCATCTGCCACAGAGGCCATCTCTTACCAGGACCCCGCATCCTCTCAGTACTATGGCCTCGGGTGGGCGGCCTGGCCTGGCCTGTCATTCATTTGCCCTGAATCCTGGACTTCCCGGTTGTCAGGAGCAGCCAGTGAAGTGAAGGAACTTCATGGGATGGTTGGCTCTGGGAGAGGGCTGCAATGAGCTTTCTTGCCCTGCGGGGACTGAGTCACAAGGAGGTGCAGTGACTTTCCCAGCTCGCACAGTGAGTCAGTGATTGTTGTGGTTTTAATCCCAGCCACAGCCTCCTGTCCAAAATACCCCAGGGACAGGCGCCGACACAACCTCAATTTCAGGCCAATCCCAGCCTTCGAAGATAACCAAAACCAGAGCGAGAAGGCACAGGAGGTGCCACGTTGCGAACTGTAAAAAGAATTTGCAATCTCCTTGACCGTGCTACTGAAACGTTTGGGGTCAGAAGCTGAAGAATTCGGGGCCTGATGGGCACCAGTGGAGTTTGACTCAGACTCTTGCCTAGGGAAAGCCAAGTATGAACTCCCATAAACGGTAACAGATCAGGAGCTCAGGATGAGCCCAAAGGAGAATTGTTTGGAACAATTAATTCTGTTTAGTAAATGCTGTACCACGGGGGAGTCAAACAGAGCCAGAACTGCAAAGAGGCAGGTAGCTACTCAGTGAGATTTTCAAGACCTGCACCTCTGGGTGCATGGGTGTGTTTAGAAATCTGGCCCATAACCCATGGGAGAGCTGACTTATAGAATCATAGGACTAGAAGGGACCTCGAGAGGTCATCGAGTCCAGCCCCCCGCCCTCAAGGCAGGACCAAGCTCTGTCTACACCATCCCTGACAGATGTCTATCTAACCTGTTCTTAAATATCTCCAGAGAGGGAGATTCCACCACCTCCCTTGGCAATTTATTCCAATATTTGACCACCCTGACAGTTAGGAATTTTTTCCTAATGTCCAATCTAAACCTCCCCTGCTGCACTTTAAGCCCATTACTCCTTGTCCTGTCCTCAGAAACCAAGAGGAACAAATTTTCTCCTTCCTCCTTGTGACACCCTTTTAGATATTTGAAAACCGTTATCATGTCCCCCCTTATCTGGGAAGGTGGTTCTACTTAAGTGAAGGAAGCGTCTTTTCCCCTAATCCCCAACTGATTATAAATAAATCTAACTTGTTTCTATTTGGATCTTGTGTCTTTGGCTTTGAGCTACTTCTGTGGAGTCCCTGGATTACTGCTGAGTAACGCTCTATGGTTAGCACATTACCAAATTCACGATCCGTTTCACAGCCAGGGGGTTTAAAAGTATCACAGTGTTGTAACCAAGGGGATCCTGACCCAAAAGGCGTTCTGGGTGGGAGGGTCACAAGGCTATTGTAATGGGTTGTGGGATTTTCACTTTCTTCTACCATACTGCTGGCAGGGGGCTGTCTTCAGAGCTGGGCAGCTAAAGAGGAAGGCTGCTGGCTGGGACCCAGCTCTAAAGCCAACAGCAGTGTCAGCAGCAGCACAGAAGTGAGGGTCACTGGGTATGAGGGTGGGTTACTGGAGGTTTGCTTTTCCTGGAAGTCTCCCACCTGCATGGGGGGCTGGCAGCTGGAGCTGCAGCTGCTCGGATGGAGAGATGACAACTGGAGCTACTTGCTTCCTGCATGGGGATGGGGGTGATGACAGGTGGAGCTGTGGAGTTTCCTGCAAACAGGGGGGGTTCCCAGATTTGGGTCTGACCTTCCCCGAGAGCAGCCTTGGCAGGGGAAGAGAACATCTGGTCCTTCCCCATCCCTGGTTGGGACTAGCAGCTGGAGCTGGGCACAGGGTAGGAGCCCCTGGCTGGGTGCCAGATTTCAGGGGTGCTGCATTTTTCCGGGCTATGAATTTGGTAGGGCCCTGCATCTGCTGAAACGTTATTGGGGGAGAGGACACCCGAGGGACGTTGTCTGGTCTCATGGTGCTGTGAAGATGACCTGGTCTGTCAGCAGTCACCCTGAGCCCTTCTAAAATGTCCTTCTGCCTCTTCCCAGGAGCGCTAAGCTTGTCCAGCAAGTGGACGCGGACGACATGATCTACCACGTGCTCAGCCAGACGGTGAGCCAAGAAAAGAAGCCCCAGGACTTTGTCATCCTGGCATCCCGGCGGAAGCCTTGTGATGAAGGGTAGGTAAAGGAGCAAGGCTCCAAGGGCATGGTGGGCCCAGTGGGCTTCCCCTGGCCAGTGGATGGGGACAGCAGCGCTGGGTCTAGCCCATGGGACTGGAAATGTCTCGTGTGTAGGCTCTGAAACATCCCTACACCAGGCCTCCCTTCTAGCCACCAGACTTACTCTGTGACCTGAGCCCCGCCACCCAGTGTTAAAGCTTTGACCTTGGGTACTGGGGCTTCAGCCCTGAGTCCCAGCAGCTCTGGCACCCCCAGGATTCCCAGGGCAACCCCAAGTCTAACGTCAGCCCTGGCAACCCCAGAGTCCCAACCCGCAGTCTGAGCTAGTATATGATTTAGCTTTTAATGCTACAAAGGCCGTGCTCAGTATTAGCTTAGGATTTACGCTTCCTGGCTCTCTTTAAAATCCCCACAAGCAGTGCTTTCTCTCCTGTTTAAACATGCCTGGGATTCCCTCTTGTCCAGGCTGCCTCAGTGCCTGTGGGAGACAAGTGCAGTGTGTTGAGCCCTATACTGAAGTCCAATGATCTGCAGCCCTTGAGAGAAAGTTGGTTTGACGTGCAGAAAAAAGGGTAATTTTCGTGGCAAGTGATTACAATGGGGGAGCCAATGAGTGAAAAATATTTTATTATGAAACCAGTCAAGTCCTAGCCTGTGGATCCAAATCATTGCACAAAGGCGCAACATGGCTACACAACTTCATCTTCACTGCACGCTACTTTTTTGGTTTGAAGAGGGATCTAAAGTAACTTGGGTGTTTCAATATGTAGTTCTTTGTAGTGCCTGTCCTATCTAGACTGACACAAAGTGCTCTAGATCAGTGATTTTTAAACTTTTTGAGACCACGGAACACCAAACAATAATATTTTTTATGCGGAACACCTGTAAAAATTTTCTTTAAAAAAAAAAAATGGTTGTCAGACCAAAGAAAACAAAGAAGAGGTCGCAGCACACCTGTGAGTTGTTCACAGAACACCGGTGTTCCGTGGAACATAGTTTAAGAAACACTGATCTAGATCACCTGGTAAGCTGGGCATAAGTAGGTACGAATTTTCGCATGGCTAAATGTTTGCACAGCCTGTTGCTGACAGAAAGGGGGGGTGCTCTCCTGGGAAGCAATGACTCTGAAAAAGATGGGGGGTGTGGTGGTCATCCGCTGAATGCGAGTCCCCAGTGCGATGACGTGGCCACAAAGGCTGGCGTGCTCCTTGGATGTATTAAAAAAGAGACTATCCAGTCAGAGTGGGGCAGGTTTTGTTACCTCTGTATTAGGAGATGATTACATGCCACATGCTGTTCCAGGCCATTGTCACCCCAGCCTTATTTTGAGACATTCTTAAGCTGGACATTTTAGTGGAGTCTCCAGGAGGTTGAATTTCAGTAGGAACTTGGTGCCTGACTCCCTTGCGCTCTGCTGAAAATCGGAGTCCGCAGTCCCTTGGCACCAAGTGGATGGGGCTCTCTCACTATGTATTTGCCTTAATGTGTGTGTGTAAGGGCTACCTTACCCGATGTGATAAAACCACAGGGGACATGGGAGCCAGAGTGCTGAGATTTTATAGATAAAGACCAGACAGAGCCAGCTCCCTTTCCCGGTTCTTTCCTCCATTGTTTGCAGTTGATCTGATTAAAAACAATCGCTCCAAGATATCGCAGATGTAACTGTAAGTTCCTTGCGTTGGAGTCCCTACAAGAAGAGGTGTGGAAGCAGAAGGTGAACTGCAACAGTCGAGTGCCGTTTCCATGTAGGACTATCTCGGCAGAGGTTTTTTCTACTCTGCCACTGAATGTGTTGGGCCACCAGTTGAGGTCGTTCTGCCAGCTGCATTTCCTGGCACTGAGCAGAGTTAACTGGAGAGCTGGCATAAAGTCCTGCTCCTTTCTCTCCTTTTCAATGCGCTTGTGAACTGCTCCTGAGCAGGCTTCCTTCTCTTCCAGAGATCCGTATGTCGTCGCGTTCCGGTCGGTGTCGCTGCCCACGCATCCACCCAACCCCCAGTACACCCGAGGGGAGACCATGTGTTCTGGCTTTTGTATTTGGCAGGAGACTGCCGAGATAACCAAGGTGAGGCTTTCAGCTCCCTGAAACAGACCTGCGTCCCCCAGCCAGTTACCGAGGTCTTTACCTGCGTTCCAGAACCACGCACTCATGCATGCTGACCTGCGGTTGTACTAGTGCTCATAGGCACCGACTTCTTCTGTAGCTGGGGGAGCTCAACCTCTCCCTCTGTGCTAGGCTCCGCCCCCAAACTCCTGCTTTGACCCGCCTCTTCCTCACCACCTTCTCTCCACTCCTTATCCTCCCTCCTGGAGCATTCCAAATGCTGCAAAACAGCTGTTTGTGCAGGGAGGCTGTTGGAGTTGGTCAGTGGGGCCCCCAGCAGGCTAAAGGTGTTCGGGGGGAGGGTGTGTGCATGGGGGGAGCTTGCCTGCTGGTGGGCACGGACGACCTGCTAACTTTTCCCCAGGATGCTCCAGCCCAGGAACCCCCAGGGAATCGGCACTTATGCTAGTGCTTCTGTTCAGTTCCCCTGTGCCCCGTTCAAAGGGGGCAAGAGGAGGGCCTGCATGTCTGATGCTACACATCCCTGTCTTTGTTGGGCTTGGGTTTCAGGGATTCAAACCTGTCCCCTCTCCCACCACCCAAGTACCCTCCTACTCCTCCTATAACACGTGTGTGTACACATTTCCCACCTGAGCAATGTGGACAAACAGCACCACTCCCATTTACAGGTGGGGAAACTGAGGCACGGCAGGTGCCATGACGTGCCCAAGGCGGGCAGAGGGAGCATTGAGATGAAAATGGAAACTCCCATTTTTCTGACCACCTTCCCCCGCCCTGATCCCTGAAACCAAATCTGATGCAATAACCCTCCTTTACCGAAGGGCTGCATGTCCCAAGCTCCCCCTTTCCAAGTGGAGGCAGCAGAGTGGTCCGAGAGTAAATTCAAGTCCCTCTGACAAAAGGAGATGTTGATCTTACTGACAATCTCAAGAAATAGAGGCCTAATCTTTGAACTCATTTAAACTGTCGTCGTCTGACTGAAAGGTCTTAGAAATTCTAAATACTTTTTCACAATGTCCCCTTTCCCAGCAATAAGAACATTCGGGGCCACTGTATTTGTGTGTCCCACCAAAACTTTTCCAAGCCCCTTGCAGGCTGGCTTTGCTGTCAGCACTTAGCTTGGAATTCACCTGGGCCTCCACGCTGAGGAAATGTGTTGGGAATTGAGGGGAGCAGGATGTTCATTGCCCCCAGAAATTCGGCACCCCTCCCTGTGTGGGTTCCCCGCTACTGGATCAGAGAAACTGGAAATTCTCTGGCCTGTCCATCCCAAAACCTCTGAGCTATTCAGAGCCACTGGGGAGACCCCTGATGTGCCACAGGACTAGGAAGCCAGTACCTAGGGTTGCTGTTGCATGTGTTAGAAAATGACGTATGTAGGTTTCGACCTGTGGATGGTCCCCGTAGCTTTCTTAATGAATGTGTTGTGGCTTGCAGGTATCCTATTACAACCAGGCTGCTCCAGGATACCTCGCTTACGTCACGACTAACATTGCAGGACTGTCCTCGGACTTCTATGTTACCTTCAAAGCCTGTGAGAGATTCCTGCAGAAGAACAAAGACGATGTCACAGTTGGGCTCCAGAATTTGTAATCGTTGTCCCTTTTTGCCCGGTGGTGTGTGACTGCCTTGTACGTATGGAAGTGATTTTTGGGGTGTGTGTGTAGGTGAGAGTGCATGGAGAGTCATTACTTAGATAATGTGAGTGGAGTTGCTGAAAGAGCCCAGTGTCTTGAAATCCATCTTTGTAACGTGACTAATGTCCCCTCTTCTCTCCTGTGATGTATTCTGATGATCAGAAATGTACTGGCTTGGAGCCCATCTAGCGAATCCAGAAGGGTTAGGAGGGCCCAAATCTGTGGCAGCTGTAGGATTTCTAGGGTAGTTTATCTGAGTGCAAAATGTGGCCTGGGGTGGGAAGGTAGGTCCGAGTGGTCCCTACCTGGCCAGTGTTTCATTGTCAAGTTGGCTCACGCTGAGGCCTAGTGCTGGAGCGGGGAGGGGGGGGGGGGTGAAAGGAGAAGGCTGGTCTTGTCTCCTGTAACACGGTACTGTTCTGTTTGACACACTAGGCATTAGAATGCAGGACACCTCATTGATGTGCTGCAATTTCATGTTCTGTCTTTCACACATCAAAAAATGAATGGGAGTGGTAATAAAGAAGCCTGTTCACTTTATGACCTCAGCAGGTTATCTTGCCTGGTTTCCTTGAATTATTTTCCTTGATCAGCCTAAGAATGAAAGATAAGAAACTGTTTTCTGTGGGAAAAATGGATTCCTCTTATTGAAGAATTTTTAAACCTGCACGACAGCTGTCGGAAGAATTCCCCCCATGTTTTGGTATCTAAAGTACCAGGGCACAGAATACCAGTCTTCCTGCTTCCTGGGCCTTTTTTCCGATGTCTAATTGTGGAACTTGAATATTTTAATAAGATATTCATCTTCCCAGCCAGACTTCTCGTGAATTGGGGGCTGAATTCTAGATCTCTTCAAACAGGCTCAAGATGTCTTGCTGCTGATCAGGGCCACACGGTGTATGGAGAAGTGACAATTAAAGCTCATCCGAAAATACCCTGTAGGCTCTCTTCATGCGTATGCTTTTCTGAAAGGTCCTGGCAGAGCCTAGCTGGGAAGAAGAATGCTCCCTCCACCATGTTATTGCTTTCTAGTTGAGTTTGGTCACTAACTATACAGTGCCTGGGAATCTGGTATGGAAGAAAGCTGGATGCTGAGTAACTAGAACACACGCTTAACTCCCAAGGGTAACCTGTAGCAAAGAAAATGTCCTTCCAAGGAGAAACTGAGCTATATGGAGAGTTGCACCTTAGCAACAATTCACAGCTGATAAAATCCCACAATCAAACTGTGCCCAGCAAAATGGACCCCCAACCCAAGCAAATGAAATAACATTTATTGAAAACACCATTGTTTGTATGACAGTAGCTTCTACAGGCTGTTCCTATATACAATAAGACTGTCCTTGCCCTCCCAGCAAGCTCTCACAGTGCTTAAATGGACAAAGTCAGCAGAAAGGAAATAGTATCTCTGGTTTATACATGGGGGAAACTGAGGCACAGACTAAGGCTGGATTTTTTTTTTCTAGAAGAGCTCAGTATGCAGGGTACTGTGATCTCAAATCCAGTTAGAAGCTTCACAATGAGTGCTGCACCGTTGAGAGCTTCTTTTGGCCATCTGGCCCTATGGTGGGATTTACACAAGGTGTGAGTATGTAGCAGAGTCAGGATTTAAACCTACATCTCCTGAATTCTAGGCTGCTGCCTTAACCACAAGACAGTCCCCCCCTCCACGCACCCTCCCCATATGTGAACCACTAAGCACGCTGGCACTACAACCCTAATGGAAGGAGTGTAGGGAATCTGTTGGGCAGATCCGTTCAAAGCAAAAAGGACAACCAAATAAATGACACTCCAAGAATAGCTCAAAAGCCCAGTCCCCCGCCTGCAGCAGCCAGTGACAAGCCTGCCACAACTGTGATTGCCGGAGGAAGGCTTGCCAAGGCAGATCGCTCAGAAGAGAAGTTTATCCAACAGTGTGTCCTGGGAAAGCTGGGGTCACTAACCAGACTCTTGGGGAAGTTCTAAGAAGTTCAGACATCCACCACCAAAGCATTTCTGCATTGTCTTGGTATCTTGTAATAGACCCTTTTCTGTGTATGTGTTCGGAGAGACCGGAGTCCTGGGAAGCCATCACAGTAGCTACTCTCTAAGTAACCATGGTACACGGTGATGGTGTAGTTGGGGGAAACCTCTAGCAGCTTTGTAGTGGCCAGCCATGATCTACTCAAGGGCGCAGCCTCCAGCTGAAATGACACTTGTTGCCAGAGATCCTTACAGAGTGTGAGCATGTCTTCTACCAATGGGTCAGTGTAACCAGCCCTTAGCACTTCCCTGGGCCAGGCGGGGGCGATGGTAACGTATGGGAAAATGGTGTTGATGGCTCTTAGGAATTCTTCACCTTGTATGTATCCTGGTGTCGTGAAGCTTCCAAAGGAGACAGCCATGCTGATCCAGACGGGGTTCCATAGGAGATTCTGGGTGTAGAGCGTACTAAGGAGCTCCAGCGTAGGGGGAAGTGCCCTGGGTTCTGTTATGTTCAGGTACACCCCCCAAGGATTGAGATGTCTGAATACTGTATCCAGGCACTGCTGCAGGGGGAGCCCTGCTGATGGATAGAGTGCAACCGGAATGAGATTTCCCCTGGTGCTGTTCTGCAATGCAATGTCCAGAGCTATCATGCCGCTCTCGTCTGGAAAACGAAGCAAAGGGAGAGGCTATGTAACAGCCTGAACCTCAGTGACCTGATAACCTAGCGATAGGTTGCTTATGTGTGATGAGCTCCATTCCTCCCTTCCAATCTTAGGGCTTGAGTGTCTCTATCATATTTGTTTGGGTAGAAACAATTCAACAGCTAATTTTTGTTGGGATACATGATATTTATCATTTAACTGTATATTAATTAGATGCACTGATCATGTGTATCATTGATTCAAAGTATATTCTTAACTGCAGGTAAGAATGCTGACACTCATCTGTGCATTATTCACCAGTTCCCAACATAGCTCTCCAGCTAGTTACTGGGGGTGGTATAGGGGGAGTGGATTACAAGTGATTCATAGTGGGTAGCACACAGAGCATTGTGAGATCCATAATAGGATCAGCAGTAATTTCCCACCCTTTGGCCTTTAGACCAGTACCATTATGTAATCTTAACCCTGCTTCCACCCTATCCTAGGATTGTTTCTAATATAGATCCTCCATTATTTCAGCAAGCAGGTTTTATATTACTCCACCTACAGGTCTTCTCTGACTGCTTTTCATAGCGCTTAGTGTTTGTACATTTCTCCTGGTAGTCAATTTAAACTTTGTTTCTGCTCGATTTAATCCCATTGTCTCTCTGTCTCTCTCTGTCTCCTTGCACTATTTTCATTAGCGTGGTATTTTTTTGCAACATGCTCTGCAGGCTTTGTTCAAGTCGATGCATAGACAACTTCTCTCATCTATCCCCACACTCTCAAGTTCCTTACTCACCTCACTGTTCTGTCTGTAAACTTGGTTTATAGACCACCAGAAAGTTCACCAGGATTTACTGACCCTAGTCTGAGAACCAGTGTGAACGATAACACTTAGGAACTGACACATCCATGACAACTGATTTAAAAAAAAAATCTCTCTAGTTCCATTAGCTTGGTACAAGGGGAAAGACGCATGACTCACCTTTAAGAACTGAGAATGTTTCCAGCATGTTCTTATCACGATCTATCCCATGCCACTCTATCCACAGTCCATCGGCATCTGTGGGGTGGAAGTAATCTAGCAAATTGCCTCCAGGATAGTAGAATCTCTTTCTTGGTGATTTCACTGTTGGGTTGAAGGGGAGGGAGAAAAATGTTGAGTAAATTCATTCCTATTCATGGTACAGTGTGTACTTTTGTCTTTAGGGCTATGGCTATGATAGGATATGATGTAGTATCCATAAGCTGCCATCGTTACAGTTTTACCAGCTGAGACTATTGTGTAAATGGTATTTACTAATGACATCTGACTTGCTCAAACTCGATCACAGCCTAGAATTTCACATATAGTTAAATGCAAGTTTGCCCCTTGATGCAGCTTGAATATGTCTCGAATAAGCAGCAATGTAGCTAATAGTCTTTAGTAGAACACATGATTGTTAAGCGGAGTTGGGTCTCTGGAATGGAGCAAATCAAGCCCCATGTTGACCAAGTGGAGTACAGCTGTTTATCCTTCTAGCAGAAGGGGAGCCACTATATAAAAAGGGGACTACAAGTTGAGGGGTGGGGGAAGAGGAACAAAGAATCATTACTCCTGATCTAAAAGGTTCAGCCCCAAATTCTGCCAATCCCATGTGTTGGAGAGAAGGAGCTGAGAACGGAAGTTGGCATCAATTTTTACCCTGACTGTGCTGGAGGAATGACCTGCAAATGGCAGAGGAGAAAATGGATTATTGTGTCTCTAATGCTTCCTTGTTTGTATGTATGTCATGGAAACCTTGAATTTATTTTTTAAATTCTTCTACTTATTTCTTTAGAAACATAGGCCTTCTCTACCTTGGAAGAACCTAGAAAACTAATGAAACCATGCATCACAAAGGTCTAGCTTAGGAGCTATTGGAAGTGGAAGAGAATTTTTTGCCCAGACTGTTTACAACTCTGGGAATTTGTTTTGGTCAACACCTGCTTAACTTAATGGATGCTTGGGAGACCGGGGATGTGTCTAGACTACATGCCTCCGTCGACAGAACCATGTAAACTAGTTTACCCAACATAGTCAATGAAGTGGGGATTTAAATAATCCCCGTTTCATTAAAATAAAAATGGCCACCATGCTGTGCCAACAATCAGCTGATCTGGTGCAGCGCAGCAGTCTAGACGTGGCTCGGTCGACAAGGGAAGCCTTTGTCGACCACTCCTGTAAACCTCATTTCACGAGGTGTAAGGGATCGGTCGACAAAGGCTTCCCTTGTTGACTAGACTCATGTGCTGTTCCAGGTCAGCTGATTGTCGGCACAGTGTGGCAGCCATTTTAATTTTAATGAAGCGGGGATTATTTAAATCCCCGCTTCATTGACTATGTTGGGTAAACTAGTTTACATGGCTCTGTCGACGGAGGCATGTAGTCTAGCCATGCCCGGCTTGTCTGTTCTAGATTCAACTCTCTCTCTCCAGTTGGAGTCAATGAGTAGTCTTGTGGCACCTTCAAGACTAACAAATCTATGTATGGTATGAGTTTTAGTGGGCAAAACCCACTTCCTCAGCTGAGCCGACTGGAGTGTGAAAGTTCACAATACACATCCTTTATCGCCTCCCACAAATCTTCCAGCAACACTACAGCCACCAGCCTTATGACAGCGTCCAGGTAAAACAAGTAGCAGAAGAAACCTTGAATTCTTTTGAGCTTCCTCTGTATCCAAAAAAAGGAAACCGAGCCCAGTCTGGGGTGGCTGACAGACGTTGCAGGCCCTGGCACCGTAGTGGGGAGGGGCCCTCAGATAGAAGGGGCAGGGCTGAGGCCTAGTCTCTCCCAGCCAGCCTTTCAGCACTGCTCAGCGTGAGACGCCCAGGGCTCTGGCAGTTGCCATTGTTGCTGTGGTAGCAGCAGCTTCGAGCCCCAGGCCCTTTAAAATCTTTGGGCCCGAGGGCAGCAGCTCCCTTTGCCCGGCCCTGTCAATCCCCTGCCTGGCACAGTCCCTTTCTCTAAGCCAAACCAGGTCCTACAGCCTGTGCCTACGTGTGCGCTTAGCACCCTCACTGCCTAGGTGCACATCAAAATACAGCCAAGACACTTTGTCTGCCCCTCTCTCGTTCTTTCAGTGGGCTCAAGTTAGCTGCAGGGCTTATGCCTCACCCCCATAGGTCTGAGCACCTTTGAAATAGGTGTAGCTGGAGGAGGCAGCCTAGCCTAGAAGACAGGACCATGGGACTCAGGAGTCTTGGCTTCTGTTCCTAGCTCTGTCCCTGAGCTGCTGGGTCCCCTTACCCAGGTCACTGAGCCTCGGTTGCTTCTCCCACCTGTTGCCATGTCTATTCAGATAAGCTTTATTGGCGCGGTGACTCTCTCTCCTGCTATGTACAGCACCTAGCGTAGTGGGATCCCAATCTCATTTGGGGCCGTTTGGTGTTGCTGTCCTACACACATACATGCTGCTTCCTTGAACTGAGACAGAACCGGATCATAAATGTCATAATAGATTTGTTCAGCCTGGCTGTTATCCCGGATGAAGAGGAGATCTTCCACGGTGATGGGGTCCGTCTTCCCCTGCCACAGAGTCAGGCTGTACCTGCGGAGACGAGAGAGTGTTGAGTTGGTACGGGCTTCTCGCAGGCCTTCAGGCTGGCTGCTCAGTAGCTGGAGGAACCGTGGTCTTATTAGCCATGGCTACTTTGGTCCCTTTCCCATGGAAGTGTTCATGTCTGAAAACAAGGGGCGCTCTGTAGGGTGAGGGATCTGGGAAGGTGATACTGTCCTGCATCCTGAGCCGTTCTCTGAATGAGAGACACTGGATAAGGGTTATTCACCTGCAACTGTCTGACTACAGAAAGGGTTCTGTAACAAGGGAATAGTTTGCACACAGAGGCCTGACTTGCACTGTGGACAAGGTGCTGGTCACCAGTACTGTTCTCAAAGTCCGTGATCCTCAGTCCGGGCTACGTGGACCCGTGCGGGTACTTGGAGATCTTCCGGGGGTGGGGACAGCTTCTTTAGATCAGTGTTTCTTGACATGGGGCTTGCAGCCCCAAGGGTGGTCATGGGACAGGTTGGGTGTGTGTGTCACAAACACAGGGCTGGCTGCAGGAAGTGGCAAGCAGGGCGATTGCTTCAGGACCCACACCATAGGATGTCCTCTTTCCCCCAAATTAAGTGACATGCTCCAGCCCCAGATACAAGGGCTCTGGCTTCAGATAGGGATCACAAGTGGGATAAAAGGGAAAGTCCTTACATGGATTGATAACTGGTTAAAAGACAGGAAAAAAAGGGTAGGAATAAATGGTAAGTTTTCAGAGTGGAGAGAAGTAACTAGTGGAGTCCCCCTAGAGTCTGTCCTGGGACCCATCCTATTCAACTTATTTATAAATGATCTAGACTAGAGAAAGAGGTAAACAGTGAGGTGGCAAAATTTGCAGATGATACCAAACTGCTCAAGATTATTAAGACCAAAGCAGACTGAAGAGCTTCAAAAAGAGCTTACCAAATTAAGGCTATGTCTACAGTGTGCCTCTCTTGTGCAAAAGCCTGTGCAAATAAAGTGTGGATTAGCATATTGCCATGCTTCATTTGCATAATTAATTAGGGGCTGTTTTTGCACAAGAGGCTTTTGTGCAAGAGCTGTTCTTCCTGAAAAAATGAGGAAGAACGGCTCTTGTGCAAGAGGGGGTTTTTGCGCAAAAGCCTCTTGTGCAAAAAGGCCCCTAATGAATTATGCAAATGAAGTGCGGCAATATGCTAACCTGTGCTTCATTTGCATAGGTTTTTGCCTAAGAGAGGTTCAGTGTAGACGTAGCCTAAGTGATTAGGCAACAAAATGGAAAATGAAATTTAATATTGATAAATGTAACGTAATGCACATTGGAAAACATAATCCCAACTATATATACAATATGATGGGGACTAATTTGGCTACAACTACTAAAGAGAGAGATCTTGGAGTTATTGTGGATAGTTCTCTGAAAACATCCACTCAGTGTCCAGCAGCAGTCAAAAAAGCAAATCGAATTTTTAATGACTCCTAACAAGGAATAGAGAATAAGACAGAAAACATCTTATTGCCTCCATATAAAACCATGGTACATCCACATCTTGAATACTGCGTACAGATGTGGTTGCCTCATTTCAGAAAAGATATATTGGCATTGGAAAAGGTTCAGAAAAGGGCAACAAAAATGATTAGAGGTTTGGAACGGGTCCCATATGAAGAGAGATTAAAAAGACTTGAATTTTTCATCTTAGAGAAGAGGAGACTAAGGGGGTGGGGTGGGGATGATAGAGGTCTATAAAATCATGACTGGTATGGAAAAAGTGAATAAGGAAAAGTTATTTACTATTCCCACAGTACAAGAACTAGGGGTCACCAAATGAAATTAATAGGCAGCAGGTTAAAAACAAAGAAAAGGAAGTTTTTCTTCACTCAGTGCACAGTCAACCTGTGGAACTCCTTTCCCAAGGAGGTTGTGAAGGCTAGGACTTTAACAGGATTCAAAAAAGAGCTAGATAGATTCATGGAGGTTAGGTCCATCAATGGCTATTAGCCAGGATGGGTAGGAATGGTATCCCTAGCCTCTGTTTCTCTGGAGGAGGGTGACAGGGGACGGAACACATGAGTATTACCTGTTGTGATCCCTCCCTCTGGGGCATCTGGTATTGGCCACTGTTGGCAGACAGGTTACTGGGCTGATGGACCTTTGGTTTGACCTAGTATGGTCGTTCTTATGTTTTTAAGTGAAAAACAGGCTCCTGTATCGCGCTGAGATGCAAGTAAATACTTATACTGCAGTGGGGGGAAGTCAGCAATTGTTCAGTACCAGTGTGCTTTGTGACCCTTTTGTTTTTATAGAGCTGATTTTGTTTACAGCAGTTTTTTAGGTAGGTGCTACTGGAATCCTCAAGACCAATCAGACTCCTGAAAGGGCTGCAGTTGAGTGGAAAAGCTGAGCACTGCTCTTTTAAGGACTAACGAACCTGTGCTGTGAATGCCTTACCTCTCTGACTGAGCCAGCAGCCAGCTGAAATGAGGCCAAGCCAATCTCACCATGACAGCCCTGACGGGGAACGTGACTCTTTGGGGCTGTGTCCTCACGATGCTGTGCATCTCTTGAATCATTTTCTGAGTGTAGGTTTTGTTGGGGAACCAAGATGAATAGAGAGTTGTCCAGCCCAGAGAGAGAGTGCAGTTTGGGTACTTCTCCTGAATGAGTGAGAGGAATCTAATGGAACCACATACAGAGCAACAGTTACTCCTAAGAGTGGCAAAGAAGAAAGCAGTTTCTGTGCATAACAACTCTATTAAACCTACAAACTTATGAGCAGCACATCAAATGCCACTAGATGGCACTCTTTGTATATACAGACACCTTCCGGCACCTTTGGGACCTAGGTGGTGCCGGCTTATCGGATATGCCGGAGTACCAAGAGGTACTATAAGAGGGCATACTCCCAACCCAATCCCCCTCCCCTCCCTTCCCCTGCTCTCCTCTTCCCCAGAGCCAAATACCTCCTGTCCCTGCTTTTCCCTGAACCTTATGTCTGGGTCCCAAGGCAGCTGCCTGTGCTCAGCAGCCAGCTGTTAGCAAGTGCTGGCTGGATGCTGTGTGCGCTGGGGACCATGAGTGGAACGGCGCGGGGCTGCGAATGCGCATGTGGCTCACAGAGGCCCGGCCGTGAGAGCGGCTGACCGGAGCACTTCCGGGTTCCAGTTGATGCTGGACTATTGGGGGTGCCGGACAACTGGATGCCGGACAATTGGAGTTTTACTGGACCTCTCTCTCTCTCACACATACTTTCACTTACTTTTCATAGACAACTCTCCCAACAATTCCAACAGCAAAAGCTTTATCACCTTTTGGGCAACAGCTAAGAGTGCTAGAAACTCATCACAGTGATACATGCTGACTGGGAACATTGCTGTAGACAGGTAGATATTACTGTAGCTCAAAGCTAATCCATTAGATCCTTGGCTTTCTCCTCATACAAAGTACAACTGGTCTCCCTATGGATGCATATGGGGCTGCACAATAGTGTTGGGTGAAAATACCTAGCTGGTGACAGAATTCTGAATAAAAAGATGAACTTTTAAATGTTAGAGCTATGGATAATTTTTAAAAAGGAAAAACCTCCAGTTCCTGCTTTGATTCCCACATATTTTGAGCAACATAGTAAAAGACTCGGTAATCTGGGAAAATTGTACAAAAATGTGTGGCCTAGGCAATGGTGAACTTCAGAAAGTTTGGACTTTGAGCTGAGCTATCCATTCCAACTAATTTAAAAAAAAAAGACTGAAGCATCATGAAATCTTGAGTTAAAATGTCAGAGATTGTTTTAACAATTGTACAGAAAATAGATTTTTTTCTTAAACTCTTTTGTGGGTTTTTCAAGTATGACTCCATTGATTTAGTTCCCAAAAACTGTGTAGGATTTTTTTTTCTGTAAGACAGGAAAAAGTTCAGAGCTGAATTTAAAGTTCATTCTGTTGCTCTCACTGTAACTCACCTTCTGGTGATGATTGTTTCTTCCAATAGAGTCTGAACTAAATTTGGGATGGAAACCCAGATTTTCACTGTTAACTCTGTAACTTTGCAATTTTTTTATGGACTTAAAATGTAACTTTTAATTGTTTTAATACAGTCCAAGAGCTCCCATTAGTAACAACGTGTGCACTTAGAAATTTGAACAGATCATTTTAAATCAACAGAGATCGAAAATCAGTTTCTCCTTTACTCACCTGCTAAGTTCGGTTCAGTTTCAGGTGCAGAGCTGGTTATAAAAGGATCCTGGGACAGTCAGTCCAGTAAGGGAGTCCAGTCCATAGGACAGAATGTAGTGTGGGGAAAATACCGTCAAGTTAAAACTCCTATAGAGCATTATGGTGGTGTCTGCTCAGAATTTGTTGATTTTCAAGTGTGAAGGGTTGAGAGTTTTTTTTATTAAAAAAAAAAACAATTTTCGATGGAAAGCTGAGACCTTTTGCCAGGAAATTTTTTAATTTTCAAAACACAATTTTCTGTCAGTTTTAGTGGAAAATTTTTGAGTAGCCCTGGTTTATCGGTGTTATCAGGCGTTATGGGGTAATCGAGGATTATGAAACTCAAGTCTCCATCAGGCATTTGGAGGAGGGACGGATTTTTGGAATCTGCATATATTCTCTGGGTGCTTGATTCAAAGCTTATCAACCCCCCCCCACACACACATGACTAGCCACTGGATCAGGGCCTTAATGACCTGGGATCTTAAATAGCTGGTTTTCTTGTTGGTTTTTATTACATATACTTTTTTTTTTTGTCCACCTTTTGTCAGCTCTTGGCTGAACTCCAGTCTTGGCACTTTCTGGGCTCACTGATTTCTTGCTGCACTAGAGGATTGTGACGGGAGGGCTATTGCTAGTGTAGAACCAAGGACTTTGTTCCAAAGCTATGAAATTGATCAATACATTCTGAGACACCAATCACTGAAATGTACAACATTAGCCACCAAAGTGCTTTTAAGAAAAATTCAGATTACTCACAAACTTGCGTTAACTGCAGTGTTGATGGGGACATTGGGACCCATTAGAATATCTGCGTTTAACCACAGAGGCCTGTTGATCTTCACTTCTGAGGATTTCTTTAGTAAAATATCCAGAGATGGGCCAACTGCCTTGATGCTTTTGAAATCTAGCTTGATACCTGTCCAGGAAAGAATTCATTGGAAAACCACATAAATATCTGATATTAGCAGCTGGTAAACTATGCCCGAGTATAAATAGGAGTCCTGTTTGTGCCACACCTGACATAGCAGGCTCCCAGTCCAAGACTAGGGATCATTGGCATTATGGTAAGGTAGGGTGTTGCCTAGTGCTTGTCCCCAGCTCTGCCTCATCATTCCCTGCCAAATGGGAGGTGAAGAGGATGCTGCTGAATTCCACATGTACATAGACCACTCAGTCAGGGCAAAGGGTTCCCGCCACTTGTTTACAGGCACAGCACTTTAGATTACCTCTGCTGGATGAGTTCAGGACGGCGTCCAGCCATTCCTGAAAAGAGTTGTCACTGTAAATAGCAGGGGGATGTGCCATGATGGGCTTGTCGGTCTCATTAGGAGTGTTAAGTCCTTCTAGGTTGACATCAGCTTCCAGGACCATCATGCCACCTGTGTGCGCAAGTCACAAAGTGAGCCCTTGACTGGCGTTGACGTGTGCAAAGGACCCTCCACACTTGTTCATGTCTTCACCACGCATGCAGGCAGCTCCCTATGGGCTCAGGCCTGCACAGGGCTGAGCTACCACCAGGTCTTTCTGCATGTGCGTCGTCACACCAACCAAAGTAGCTGGATTATCCAGGTGCTTGAGTTAAGCCTGTGTTTAAGTGCCCCTCTGCTCAGCTCTTGAAGGCTCAAGCCCTGTGTCTCTCACAGACACAGATGCCATGTTTCCTGCATCTCTATATGCTAGACCAAGGAGCCCCAGTGTCTTTCTCTAAGCGTGACAGTCACCTCCAAGGCACCAGGGTCTTCACCAAGAGTTCCAGGCTAATAGTTCTTGCTCAGATCATAAATATGGCCCTATAGTTCATTAAACGATTAGAGAGGCAATAACAAAGGGTCTGATCCAATGCCCCAGAAAGTTAACGAGTCTTTTCATTAATTTAAATAGCCTTTGGATCAGGTCCCAGATCTGCCCAACAGGTGGGTTCTTCTGAGCCTGGTGCTACCCCTGCTTCCTGGGTTGGGCTATTACTGAGATCCCTCTCTTCTTGCAGTAACTAGTCCCTGGCCTTCCAGGGAAGTGACACCAGACTGGAATGTTCCAGGTTTTCTTTCAGGAATGACTTGAACCCACAGCCCTTCCCTCCCCATTCAAGTGCCCTTGCCCCATGGCCATTACAGAACCCACCCCACCTCCCTACCTTCAGTGAGTCCCTTATCCTGCTGCTTTCCGAATGTGGAAGCCAGCTCCCTCCCTGGGGCAGCTGGTGTTGGCTGCCCGGATGGGTGGAGGGGGGTGGGACTGAGTCACCACCCTGTGCTCCAGAAGCTGTAGCCCCATCCCTGAATTCACTGGGGATCCCACCAACCTCCAAAGCTGTTCAGACCTGAGTTGGCAGATAAACCTCTACATTGTGAGGCTACGTCTACACTGCAGGCTTCTTGCGCAAGAACTGTTTTGCACAAGTGTTCTTGTGCAAAAGGTCTTGCACAAGAGCGCGTCCACACTGCCATGTGTTTTTGCGCAAGAGATGTGCTTTTGCGCAAGAGCGGCCTTGGCAGTGTGGACACTCTCTTGCGCAAGAAAACTCTGATGGCCATAGGGGTTTCTTGCACAAGAAATTCATGTTGCCTGTCTACACTGCCTTCTTGTGGAACAGCTCTGGCTCAAGAGGGCGTATTCCTCGTGGGGAGAGGAATAACTCTTCCAGAAGAAGCCCTGTTTTCCAATGCTGTGTTGTAAATTTACTTGCCCAAGAACATGCGTGCAATGTAGTCACCCAGCAAGTTTTTGCGCAAGAACAGCTGTTCTTGCGCAAAAAGCCTGCAGTGTAGATGTAGCCTGATTGTATCTTGTCAGGTCAGAAAAAGCTGGGGACGTTTTTTGAGGGGGGGTTACTGTCATGTTACCACCACAAGATAAAACTGCTTCCAGTGAATGTGTCCCAAAACATTTGACTTTTACAGAGTAGTTTTATCTCAGGAAGCTATAAGCAAGCCTTGATTCTTATGGCTTCAGGTGAGCCTCCGTTCCACATTAGAGTCTTCTGCTTGAGTCCATGTGCAGAATGATTTCCTCAGCTGAAGATTTAAGCAGTGAGACCTCTCTTCTTTATTAAGTATTACCCCTGTTTTGATTTATTTAGTTTTATCTTAAATCTGGGATAATCTACTCACAATTGTCTTCTGGGCAGGAAATATCTTTTGGGCCCCGATCCGATAAATGGAATCATTTCAGTAACTTTACAAATGCTCAGTTGCCACGCTCTAATTGCTCTAATCATTCCAAACATCTAGTATGCTCTGTGTTTGCCTGAGCTCCTCATACGGCGCTCTGGTAGCCAACTCTCCTGGCTGAAATCCTGGCCCCACTCATGTCAACCCAGAGGTTTGCTACGGCCATCAGTGGAACCAGGATTTGAGCCTGTGGCTTTCCGATATCATGCTATTAGAAACATAAAGGACAGAGACATTTGCCTGACTGGGTGAAACCACTAACACATGGAAGGAAAACTCCCACTACATATGTACTCGATGGTTCAGTGCTGTACCTAGTGCGGAAGGGGTAGTGGAGGGGAGAGGCGAGGGGAGGAGACGGAATTGCTTTCTGCATCTTGTGCAGATGATCTGATTACACCCAGAAGAGTGAGAACAAACTCCACTTGGGTAGCTTGGCAAACTAAGCTAACAGGCTATTACAAATGGGGGGTGGGGTGGGGGAGAGAAAATGATATTTTACTCTTCAAGGCATCTTCCAGTTCACTCTTTTGGTTAGCAGAATGGTACCAGGTGACCAGCAATCCATCCTTTCTGTCAATGCGCCCCAGATTTAGCAGGTATTCCAGCAGGTCTCCGTCTGTATCGAAGGCTGGTTTGAGTACAGAGTCTGAAATCCCAAGGAAGATTTGTAATGAGTAACTTTGGAAGGCAGATGTAAAACTAATGCAAGCAACACTTGAGGGTTTTGAAGAGTGAGGTACAGGTGTGGAGGGAAGTACTCAGAGGACTGCCTGACTGCTCCCAAGCATTTATGTCCAGAATAGAAGAAACCGGCTGTGTATCATTTTGCTGCCCTGTCATTTTGCTGATTTCCATAGAATGCTGGAGCACAGCTGGGGCAAGGAAAGGGTTAATACCCTTTTTTTTTCTGGCTAAGACACAATGGTGTCCGTGCCAAGAGTGACTGTAAGTTGTGAGGAACTAGCCTGGGAACCATTGTGTTAGCACCTGCAGTAAGAACTAGGAAAGCGTCTCACAAGAAACTCACATGACACATGCTGGTAAGATGACAGGGCGGTGCCAGAGCCCCCAGGGTTACTTGCAATATGTATTTTTGATCTCCATATGCATACTGATCCCTACATGTGTGGTGGTTACAATCTATCAATTAAGCTTCCTTGCTCTGTATGTCCCTCCAGGTCTCAATATGAGGTTGGTAACAGATAGTTACAACCCAGGCAAACAAACAAAATACACATCTCCCCTTCAGACTGACTACTTGTATATTAAGTTTAGCTCAATGCAGCATCATAGAATCATAGAGCTGGAAGAGACCTCTGGAGGTCATCAAGTCCGGCCCAAAGTCCAGCGTCAAAGGACAGCTAGACCCCCCCTTGAACATCGCTGAAGTGTTACTTCTGGGGAAGCTCGCCTTGCTGCACACAGACACCCTGTACACCACTCGATATAACGAACGGAACCTAGTCCTCCAGAACGGTGAGCAACACTCTTCCTGACCCACAAAGGCGCATGGACACGCAAAACCATCACACCTATCACCCCTCAGCGGCTTCACTGCTCTCTCACACACACAAGTACAGGCTGACGTACCTTTATCGCACTGCTGGTGCCCATCCCGCTAGCTTCTGCTCCTCCCCACCCCCCACCCCATGCAAACAATTTAGCACTGGTCACTTGCCCCAAATGCACCTCCTGGACCCAAACAGACAAAATCTAAGGTCAAGAAGCAGTTATTGGTGTGGCTTTGTACCTTGGGGGGCATTCCTGTTAATGGTCAGACACACTGCCAGAGCGATGCAGGTAGAAATCACCGCCACCACACAGACGCCAATCACTGCTGCTCCTGTCTTTCCAACGGAAGGACACCTCCTCTTGCTGGAAACCATGGCTGTCCTCATAGCGGTACCAGCGTGGGTGCACTGAATTACAAAGTTCCAGCTTCCTTCAGATGAAAATCAAGCACATGAGGGCTGGCTGGATGGCTGAGGTGCGGGACGCCTGTAATGTTTAAATCTTGCTGCTGGTGCCTACACCTCAAACATGCTCCAAAGGCCAGAAAGGATACATACCTCTGCCTGATTCTTGGACAGCTTCTTTCTAACAGCCCTGCCTTGGAGGGCTCCTGTGTAGCAGCCCAGCCCTGCCCTTGGGGACTGTATCCCAGAGAGGCCTTTCTAGCACTGCCCTGGAGCTGTGTCTGTGTAGGCTCAGCCCCTCCTTCCTTCAGCTGTCATGTGGGCACGGCTGGCTTTTAAGGGCCAAGTTCCATTCCCCCCCCCTCTCTCCAAGGAAACAGTGTCTCCCGCCCTCTGGGAGCTGATCTATTAATGTCACGCCTTCACTTTCCCGAGCCAGCACCAGACAAGTGCTCAGCTAAGGTTACACTGGGAAAATGCGAGGGCGTGACCGGCGCAGGCTGAGCACAGCCCTGAGCATGCCTGCGGGTTTGAAAAGAACAAGTTCAAAGCCACCTGTCTGGGCTCCCTGTCTGACAGCATTGAGACTGACACAGCCAGTCAATACAGTAACCTGAACACATTAGCTAGCGGTTAGCGTGTGACACGCACGCACATCAGGAGCTGCAAAGGGGCAGGTGTTCCCAGGAGCCACAGGGCACGTAGCTGTGTGACAACCTCCCTGAAGTCACTCGGATTTGGGATTTCCTCTCCAGGCCCGCAGGGCGTTGATGTGAGCCCATGTCACTCCACTGAAGTCAGTTGAAGCCGTGTCAGTTTTCACTGTCTGAGGGACTCGCCTCATTTAACAGTGGAACTAGGAGCTGGCCCTCCCTCGCCCCCGGTGCAGCACGGCTTGTTCATCCCTCTGTGAGAATCTGATTCTTTATTTAAACCCAAAGACCTGCTCTAGGCTGGCGGTCGCAAACCGGTGTGTAATTAACCCACCACTACAGACGTAAATACCACCCCCACTCCCTGGTTTGGCGCTGGTTTAGTACCTTCCTGATGCACGACTAGGAGGGGGAACTGACCATCTTCATCCAGTTCCATAGTGTTTATTGCCTGAGCTAGTTTCACAGTGGTGTGAGCAGGGGCCCATATCTTCCTCGGCTTGGTGTGTTGAAGATTAAGGCTAGAATCATAGAATACTAGGACTGGAAAGGACCTCGAGAGGTCATCGAGTCCAGCCCCCTGCCCTCATGGCAGGACCAAATACTGTCTAGACCATCCCTGATAGACATTTATCTAACCTACTCTTAAATATCTCCAGAGATGGGGATTCCACAACCTCCCTGGGCAATTTATTCCAGTGTTTGATTACCCTGACAGTTAGGAACTGTTTCTTAATGTCCAACCTAAACCTCCCTTGCTGCAGTTTAAGCGCATTGCTTCTTGTTCTATCCTCAGAGGCCAAGATGAACACGTTTTCTCCCTCTTCCTTATGACACCCTTTTAGATACCTGAAAACTGCTATCATGTCCCCCCTCAATCTTCTCTTTTCTAAACTAAACAAACCCAATTCTTTCATCCTTCCCTCATAGGTCATGTTCTCTAGACCTTTAATCATTCTTGTTGCTCTTCTGTGGACTCTCTCCAATTTCTCCACATCTTTCTTGAAATGCGGTGCCCAGAACTGAACACAATACTCCAATTGAGGCCTAACCAGCGCAGAGTAGAGCGGAAGAATGACTTCTTGTGTCTTGCTCACAACACACCTGTTAATGCATCCCAGAATCGTGTTTGCTTTTTTTGCAACAGCATTACACTGCTGAGTCATATTCAGCTTGTGGTCCACTATAACCCCTAGATCCCTTTCTGCCGTACTCCTTCCTAGACAGTCGCTTCCTATTCTGTATGTGTGAAACTGATTGTTCCTTCCTAAGTGGTGCCTCCAGGCAGATGGTGCCTCTAGGCAGATGAGGAGTTAACCGGGTTAGCCACGCTCAGGCAGTGGCTGCTACAACTGACCTCAGAAATAATTCAAACTCCCGCAAGCCAACACATTGGAAAAGGGTTTGGTTAAAGTGAATGAGACAATAAAACATTAAATGGTTGAAAACAGAGAGATGAATGACGCTTTTTAATTACTAAAGGCTACACTGGCAAGCACGGAAGCGCACGGGACCTCAGTGCTCCTAAACAAAAGTGGCTCCCCCCTCAGTTTTCAGTCCCCGTGTCTCAAGTATCCAGGTGGAAACGTGTTGGAGGTTTGTAAGGAGAGGGTGTTAGAAACACACAGTTTTATGCTGGGAAATGGCAATGCAGGTCTTGACGATCAGGGTGGGTGAAAGCTCTTTTGCAGATGCAATGTGCGGTCATGGGGCAAAATGAAACCCTTCTTCCTGCTTTAGGTGCAACACCAGGAACGGACTCAGCTTCCTTTTCTCCTTGAGCAGTCAGGAGACTGATGCAGGCCTGCAGGTCCTCCCTGGGGAGTGCTGGAGTGGGACTAACTGCCCCCTCCCTGCTGGAATGGGTCTTTAAAGCTCAGAACCTCTGGGGTTCAGTTGTAGTCAAGTCTTGGAACCCCAATCCCAGCTGCTGTGCAGGCAGGCTGCAGAGGGTGGAAGGAGAATTGGACTGATGGAAGGAGCAGACTGTCTCTTCCTGAGGCTTTTCTGCAAGGCCGAGGCTACAGATAGACCAGTGCTGGGCCTGGAAGTGCTAATAAGGGAGAAGAGCTGCCAGGGTGAATGGAGGGAATGCAGACCCCTCCTCTTCCCTCCTGCTGCTGGGCAGGGCAGCCCGTGCCTACAGGCAAACTAGGCAGCCGCCCAGGGCGCCAAGTTACATGGGGCACCAAATTCTAAATACCCTGCCACTTCCATTTCCCCTTCCCCTTCCGGTGCCTTACCTAGAGCACGGCTTCCCTGCAGCCAGGCGGGGGGTAAGTCCTGGGGGAGGTGGCGCGCGGTTCCCTGCATTGCAGGGCGGTCGGCCCAGAGAAGCTACGCAACGGCTTCCCCTGCCGCGGGAGGGTGGGTCTGCCCCGGAGAATGGAAGTGCTGGCCAGCTTCCCATGCCACGGGGGGTGGGGGGGTGAGGGGAGGATTGGCTCCAGCAGAGGCACATGCGGGGGTTCTCTGGCCATGGGTCAGGGTCGGCCCCGGGGGAACAGGCGCAGGGGGTTTCCCCATGCCATGGGAGGAGAAGGGATCAGCCCTGGGGTAGGCATGTACTGGCTTCCCCTGTGCCACGGGAATGGGAGTCAGCCTGGGAGAGGCGCATGCCTGCTTCTCTCTGGGGGGCGGGATCTTCATAGGAGGCAGGTGCAGGGGACTCTCTCCCCCCACTGGCACCCTGTTCCTCTCCCTGGCCCCCCGGCCCCCAGCCACAGAACTCCATCCCTGGCCCCCCCCGCCCCCAACCACAGAACTCCATCCCAGCCCCCCTTTCCCCAGCGCAGAACCAAAACTCTCAGTCAATATCTGCCCTTGGGGTTGGGGGAGGTGGGGGCGCCGATTGCATGGTTCGCCTAGGGCGCCAGTTGCTGGTCACTAGTCTAGGAACGCCCCTGCTGCTGGGGAAGTCAACAGTGTACGACTCCATCGTGGCCCCCATGGAGGCCCAAAAAGTGAGTCTCCTCTCTGAGGACACAGCCCCCCTGGCTAAGAGGGTTGGGGGGGGGCACATCTTTCCCCTCCTGGAATCTTTGGTGCCCCCTCAAGACCTCGACAATTGTTCAAAAGTCCGAAGTGTCCAACGCTCAAAACTGCAAGGTCTGCAAGTCACTTATATAAACAGTGCTATCTGGTTACACATAATTCCGACTTAAGCACACCATAACTTTTATCTTGTACTCTAGATAGTTTGAACCTCCACAGAGAGCACACGAAGCAGCACTTGATAAAATCAGCCAGAGCTGATATGAACTTTTGCACCATACTCAACAGAAAATCACAGGGCACAGCAGGGGAATTATAGGTGAGTTGGCACACAGACATTCTCAGTCTCGGAGGGTTTGCTTCCTCTGAATATCCTTCTGAATCAACTGTGGTCTTCACAATTTTAGGGTTAACACCAGGGAGTTGTGACAAGGAGTCCTGTGGCACCTGATAGACTAACAGATGTATTGGAGCATAAGCTTTTGTGGGCAAAGACCCGCTTCGTCAGATGCATCTATAAGGTGCCACAGGACTCCTTGTTGCTTTTGCAGATCCAGACTAACACGGCAACCCCTCTAATACTTATCAGGTAGTTGTGTGACTTGAGGAACCTTGTAAGCTTCAGTAACCTCACTTTCTGGTGCTCTCTGTGCTTCTATTGGGTCTTCCCATCAGGTCTGCAATCCAGGAATGGGAGGCGCTCTAGCTGCTTTCTCTGCAGAAAAATTGGTTGCCTATTGCATACAGTGGTGCCAGAAAGCATTAGCCATGAATAAACACACAGTCTGTATCTCATCATCTGAGGCAAACTTGCGCGCTCTTCTGAGAGATTCCTTCCTTCGCCTGACTTGGGTTTCTGATTTCTAGTCCCTAGGAGAATCACAGGGGGTTTCTCTGTGGGTGCTTCAAGAAAATGAAGTAACTGTCCTATTGATGGGAGATGTTTTTGTGCAAAACTTTTATGTCAGTTGGACCCCTTTCTCACATCAAGTGATACACTGGCATGTCTGTCAGCTTCTGAACTAGGATGTATGAGTCAGACTGAAATTTGGCTGCTGAAATTTTGCTCCCAACAGGAATACTGAGATTTTGAGATTTTTGGATGGTCTTAATCCTGTTCAATTCCTTGTCAGTTATATCTGTATGTATTACTGGGGTTCCCTTTCTTTGCAGCATTCCTGGGCAACTTGTGAGCCACACTTAGTTGTTCTTTCAGTTGTGTGACATATTACAAGTAGAATTCTTGACAGGTCCATCTGAAGACAATCTAAAGCACATGTCCAGACAGATGAGTTTTCCTAACTACAGCCATAGGGCATTCCTCCTTGTGCACGTCCCTGGCACTACAGCCATAGGGCATTCCTCTGTGCACGTCCCTGGCACTACACACACAGGCTCCATCTATGTTACAGAAGGATCAATGCGCTGCTGATTGATGCACTGCGACTGGATTTAGATGGTATAATGGGATAATGAAGACCCACCAAATTAACCACAGATCACTTTCCAGTTGACCCCGAATGAGAAAAGTAAAGTAAGTCAATGGAGATTGTCTCCTATTGACCCAGCACAACGTTGACACTGCAGTGAGTCACACTAAACTAGGGCGACTCCAGCGATGTTATTTTTGTAGCTGTAGTTTACTGTGGTTGTGTAGACCTAGCCACAGGTCATTCATCCCCGTGCACAACCCCTGCACTACAGAAATCATGTGCTCCTTCCCAAGCATGGCCCTGGCACGACGCACACACAAACTGCAATGTTTAACCCAGCACAACATTCACCAGTAGTCCTGTTGTAAATTTAGATTTCAGGGTTATTCAAACTCCCCAGCAAAGGGCTCCCATCCCAGGCCATGGGCTTCCTTGGCATGAATGCAGGGGTCTGGACTGGATGGTGTCTCGAGGCCCTTCCCGGGCCTATGATTGGGATACGTACATTTAAAGTCACAGGATTGTAGGAGAAAATGAAAGTTTACCAACGTGGTAGCATTTCTTCCTCCCACCCTCACGCACAGAACTTGAGCACTAATCGGGTGTGTCTAGACTGGAAAGCTTGCCAGCTGTCTACACTGGCCGCTTGAATGTGCGCAAGAGCACTGACTTTGTAATGTACAGAATCAGTGCTTCTTGTGCAAATACTTTCACGCTCCCGCTCGGGAAAAAGCCCTCTTGTGCAAGAATACTTGCACAAGAGGGCCAGTGTAGACAGGGAAGAACTGTTTTGTGCAAAAAAGCCCCAATGGCTAAAGTGGCGATCGGGGCTTTCTTGTGCAAAATCGCACCTAGACTGGCCACGGATGCTTTTGCGCAAAAGCAAATCTTTTGCGCAAAAGCATCCGTGCCAATCTAGACGTGCTTTTGCGGAAATACTTTTAACGGAAAAACTTTTCCGTTAAAAGTATTTCCGCAAAATCATGCCAGTCTAGACGCAGCCATCATGTGACACATACACCTTTTAAAAAGCCCCCCCATGGCATGTTGCCATTAGACAGAAAGGCCATCCTCCGGTAATGCCCAGCCAAGCACAGGGGCTATGCAGCATGCCCACAAGCTCAGCAGAATCAGTCCATTTCACGCCTTGGGAGGCAGCATAGCCCAAAGACATAGGCCCTATGGCAAATGCTCTGCCAGCAGCTCCTTCCAAAGAGTGGCTAGTTCAAGTCCTCTGCCAAGCACAAGCTGTGGCAGTCTGGCATGGGCAGATGCAGGACCCAGGCTGTTTAGGACCTTAGGACAAAACCATTGCCTTAAACTCCATCTAGAAACCAGGACACTGTCAGTGCAGACCAGAATACTGGTTACATAGATTGCTACCTAAACAGGCTGCTATCCTCTGCATCTCCTGACACTGTGGATAGATTGAAGCTGTCGCTCTCCATTCAGAGGGCAATGCAGCGATCCAGCCTCTGGGTGACAGCCATATGGACCACAATAGCAACATCCACCTTGCTTTAACAGTAACCGCTCAATGTAACACCACTTCGAGATATTTCCCTTGACACTTACCTTGTAATCTCGCCAGACCCCCGTAAACCTTTCACTTCCACATCACCAGTGGAGCCTGTTAGCTGAGGAAATATGTGCTCTCTTATAACGGCATCGCTGACACAGAAGAGTGGCTGTTTCGCACAGAGGGTAGAAGCAGCAGAGTAATCTGTATCTCGTTCATGCACACGGCAACCCATCGCAGCACATCATACACATCGTCTGTTCTTAAAGAGACATGACAATGCACACGGGAGCCTCAGACTGGCCTCCACTGGTTAGACCAGAAACGAAACTTTTTAGCCCCTCTCCAGCAAACACTAATGCAGGTGAGAACTTTTTGCAATGAATTCAGGCAGTCCCTTCAATTACATAAATTACTCCTGTGTGTTGGAAGGCACCTGGCCTATCCAGTACTGGAATTGCCTCGAAATCCAGCAATTCCACTGGTGATGTTTGCAATGCAGTAATCTGGCTACTGGCAGCTGGCTGGAGACCACTAATGTATTGTGTATGAGTCACCCGAAAAGTTGTGACGCGATAGCAAATTTCACTCACAACAGACCCAAGCTGCATTTGAGCAAGCAATTGGTTTTTCTGACCTAAGAAACGCTCCATGGTATGACACGCTGACCTCCATGTTCAACTGAGTGCATGGAAAAGGGTCGGTCTATGTTAGGCGTGTCCCTCCCTGGCTTCATACATGAGTGAGGATTGTGCACCTGCTCGGCTGGGTTGGGGAGATATCCCACCCTGGCTTGCATGTGTGCTGTAGGCAGGCCCACTGATGGGAGGGCAAACTGCCTCTGAACCCGGCGAGTCAGTAGCAGTGGCTGGAGCCCTGGCCCTTTTAAATCAGCGCTGGAGCACTGGGCTGCATGCTCCAGGCAGCGCTAAGGGCGGGGGTGGGGTGCCGCACTTTGGGCAGCACTGATGGCTGGCTGCCCCCGGCCCTGCCTCTTCCAGGAGCGTGGCGCGGGGCCCCCGCCACCTTCCCCAGGGGCCTGGAGAGGATGTCAGCTCTGCTGGCTCTAGGCAGGCCTGCCAATGGCGCGGAAGAGGAGGGTGGTGGACAAAGGGAGCAACTGCCCCAGGGCCTGGTGATTTAAAGGGGCCTGAGTCTCCCTGCCTCTGCTACTGTAGGAGTGGTGGTGTCCAGAGCCCTGGGCCCTTTAAATTGCTGCTGGAGCACTGAGGATGGGAGGGAGGTGCATGGCGTGGTTTGGGCAGCACTGAACGCTTGGTCCCACTCCTTCCACCCAAGTCCTGCCCCTCCTGGGAGTTCAGAGTCAAGACACCTTCCCCTCCTCCACACTCCTTGCCCAATTCAAGAGGAGGCCCTGACAAACCATTCTGACTCCCTGTGAGCCAGGAAATCATAAGAGGCCACGTGTGTGTTCCCCCTGGACCATTTACCACAGGGTGTCTCTAAAGCCGTCTATGGCTCTGGTTTGTCTGCTGAATCCCTACAGCCAGAGGGCAAGAAACATCGTCAATTGCAAGTATTCCTCTGGTGGGCGAGGGTGTTATTCATTCGGCCGAGTACCCACTCCCCCTGCTCTGTCATCTGGCAGAGGTGGATGAGCGGCTGTGGGAGGGAGGTTTCAAATGAATCTAACCCTCTCCCCCAGGCTCATTGAAGACCATGCTGCTGAAATGCTCCGGCACATGTTGACAAGATGTGTGTTAAACATTCGAGGCTTTCGCTCAGAGTTGCCGCAGGCACTACAGATGCTCATCATGCCCTCAGACTTGGTTCACTGGAACGGACCCATTTTGACTGTGTGCTAACCAAGAGTACCGCTTCGGGGGCCTGTGTGCTAATCAAAGAGACGTCTCAGCACAAAAAGCTTTCCCTCCACTAAGACGCTGCTGCATCTATCATAGACGCTGCCTCGTTCCTTTGTCTTCACCAGTCCCACAAGTGTCCCTACAGAGAGGCATCAACAGATCAGTCCTTTGTAGCCCCTTCCCATGGCACTCAGAACGCAGGACAGTGGGGGACAAACCATTGGTAAAAAATCACCGAAACGCGTAATAACAAAAAATTCCACCCTCTATAGAAACTATCAATGGATGTACCCAAATCACCAAAGGCACTTGGATTAGAAACTAATTGGAGTAGGTGTGTGCAGTCTGCTGGTTGGTGGAAAATTCTGGTGCTCAACAGCATGGGTATGCCATCTTGGAACGTCATCGAGTCCAACCCCCTGCCCAAGGCAGGACCAATCCCAACTAAATCAGCCCAGCCAGGCCTTTGTCAAGCCAGGACTTAAACACCTCTAGGGATGGAGATTCCACCACCTCCTTAAGTAACCCATCCCAGTGCTTCACCACCCTCCTTGTGAAATAGTTTTTCCTAATATCCAGAGGTGAAAGTAAGAAGGTGCACCCTGTTGCGCAGCTTTGGTACGACCTGGCTGAGCTGTGGCAAAAGCCAGCAGGGCGCTATTTAAAGAGCTGGCAGGGACCTGGGATGTAGTAGGACAGTCCCAGTAAGAAAGTCAGAGTTCCTTTCATCGCTACTAATATTCAACCTAGACCTCCCCCACTGAAACTGGAGACCATTGCCCCTTGTTCTGTCATGTTACCACTGAGACAGGCCTCTCGCCATACTCTTTGGAGCCCCCCTTCAAGTAGTTAAAGGCTGCTATCAAATCCCCCCTCACTCTTCTCAGCCCAAATTCCTCAGCCTCTCCTTGTAAACCATGTGCTCAAGCCCATGGGCAGCAGGTTTGTATAATTTTTGGTGGTGCCACATTAGCCACGCCCTCTAACCCCCATTAACCACGCCCTCTAGCCCCCATTAGCCATGCCCCCTGTTAAGCCCTCTGGAGGTAACATGCTCGGGGCAAGACGGACACATGACCAGAAGTAAAAGGTGTCATGTCACCCCTCTCGAAGGGCTTTTCCCACCATCCTCCTACCAACAGGGATCAGTCTGGCTCCCACCAAACCCCCCTCATGCAACTCTCCTGCAATTGCATTAACCCAATGTGTGTGACATTAACTCGGGGGCAGAGAGGCTGGGGGAAGTGTTCCCTCTAAGGCTATGTCTACACTCGCAGCTTTTTGTGCAAATACAGCTGTTCTTGTGCAAGAACCCACAGAGTATCCACACTGCCCGCCTGCTCTTGCACAAGGAAATTTACAGTACGGCGTGGTAAGAGAGGGCATCTTGTGCAAGAGCTACGCTCTTTTCTAACAGGTGTAAGCTGTCTGGCGCAAGAGGGCAGTGTGGATGCTCGGCAGGGATTTCTTGCGCAAGAAACCCCTATGGCTAAAATGGCCAGCTGAGCTTTCTGTGGCAAGAGAGCATCCACGCTGTCATAGATGCGCTTGTGCAAAAGCACAGATCGCACATGGCAGCGTGGACGTGTTCTTGTGCAAGACTTCTTGCAAGAAACCGCCAGTGTAGACATAGGCTAAGTGTTTCCCCCCCATGAGCAATATTAAGTTTGTGTTATGCACCAGTACTGAGTTCATGTGGCTTGTTTGGATGTGGCACCCAAGTTATTGATAAATATTTTTAAACCTTTACCTTTTCCCTCTGCTGCCATGTCTCCTCCCCTTGCTCCATCAGCTCCCCTGGTGCCTGCTGCCCCCCAACTCCTCACCCTCCTCTGCTGTCCTGACTCCTGCCCTTCTCACTGCCCTCAGCCCTCCTACAACTTGCCCCCCTCCACCAGCCCTTCTCTACCCCTTGTGCCCACTCCTCCAGTAGCCCCACTCTGATCACGTGAGCTACACCTCCTCATCCCCTCTTCTAACACCTCCCTCTACACACCTGCCCTGCCTCTCTCCTCTGGTGCTGGTTCCTCCCCTGCAGGTGTCTGCCCTTCTGCTTAACCCCCAGAATTCCCTGGCACCTGCACCTTCTCTTACTCCTGCACCCTCCTGGTGCCTCCCCCTTCCCTCACTGCCCCTGCCCCCTTTGCCCCCTTTTTCCCTGATGTCCATCCCTTCACCATCCTCTGCTCCCATTTCCCTCATGCCCCTGTGCCCTCACACATGACTTGCTCCATCCCAGCCTCCTCATGCCTTCTCCCAGCACCTCCTCCTCCAGCCCCCAACGCCCTTACCCTCTCCTCTTCCATCGTCACCCTGTCCCCCTCCCACTGACCCCTCCCCTCCTGCCTTTTTCCTCATTGTCTGCACTTGGCCCCCTGGCATTTGTCTCTCCTCTACCCTGTCCCTTTGGTGCCTTCCCCTTTCTTTCCCCTCCTCCTCTGCACAAGGCCCTTCCTCTCCCAGCCCTTCCCCTAGTTTTCTCCCTTCCCCTTCCCCTCTGCACAAGCCCCTTCCTCTCCCAGCCCTCGCCTTCCCTTACCTTCTGCCTTCTAGTTTGCGGGGCCAGAGTCTGCGCTCCGTCCCCAGACTCCAAACCCTCAATTCAGCCGCATGGTGCAACACAGCGCCCAGCAGCTTTAAAATCCAGGGCTGTGACGTTACGTCACGCCCAGGTGTCTCCCTGCCCACTGGTATGAGCACGCTGCGCATGGCAGCAGCAGCCGGCAAGAGGGAACTCAGTGGAGGTTGCTCATGGCGGGGCCGGGGCCGAGACGCTCTGGGGCCGGGGTGGGAGGACATGCGGTGGGGCCCTTTCCAGCTCAAAATATTGGTGGAGCCTGGGCATCACGAGCCCATACAACTCGCCACCCATGCTCCAGCCCCTTAATCATTTTTGTTGCCCTCTGCTGGACTTTCTCCAGTGCGTCCACATCCTTTCTGTAATGGGCGCTCCAGAATTGGTCACAATACTCCAGTTGTGGCCTCACTAGTGCCAAATAAAAGGGAACAATAACTTCCCTAAATCTTAAAAAACAACAAATCTTCCCTAAATCTGTTGGCCAGGCTTCTACTAATGCACCCCAGCATGCTGTTAGCCTTCTTTGCTACAAGGGCACACTGTTGACGCATATCCAGCTTCTCCTCTGCAACCCCCAAGTCTTTTTCAGCAGATCTACTGCTTAGCTAGCCAGCCTGTAGCAGTGCTTAGGATTTTTCCATCCTAAGTGCAGGACTCTGCACTTGTCCTTGTTGAACCTCATCAGATTTCTTTAGGCCCAATCCTCCAATTTGTCTAGGTCACTCTGGACCCTACCCTATACCATATCTACATCGCCTCCTAGCTTAGTGATATCCATCCCCTCATCCAGGTCATTAATAAAGATGTTAAACAAAACTGGACCCACAATTGACCCTTGGGGCACGCCGTTTGATACTGTTGATCGCTACCTGTTGGGCCCGACAATCTAGCCAGCTTTCTATCCACCTTACAGTCCATTTATCCAATCCATACTTCCTTAACTTGCTGGCAAGAATACTGTGGGAGACTATCAAAAGCTTTGCTGTTCCTTTAGGCTGGTTCCCTTTTGGCCAGGTATACCAGCCAACATGCTTGGGTTTAGAAATGCTGAACGCTTCCCTGGTAACACAGGAATTGTCCAAATTGGATCATAGCCATGGCCCCTCTAGTCCCATCTCCTGCCTCTGATAGTGGCCAAAGCCAGCTGCTTCCAAGGAATAAGTAAGAACTCTGCAGTAGACAGATGTGGGACAACCCACCCTCCACATAGGTCTCAGTCTTATCTCTAGGCAAGGACTACACTGGCGGAGAAAACTGATTCAAGATATGCAACTCCAGCTATGTGAATTGCGTAGGAGGAGTTGACGTACCTTGAATTGATTTTTCTGGGGTGGCCCCAGAGTGGGAGGTCAATGGGAGAAACTCTCCCATCAACTTCCCTTACCAGTCACAACAGCAGTTGATGGGAGTGCCCTCAGTGTTTGATTTAGTGGGTCTTTACTAGACCTGCTAAATCGAACCCTGGAAGATTGATTGCCGGAGCGTTTATCCTCTGGTTAGTGGAGACATGGAGAGATTGCTTCCAACCCTGAAATAGGAGGTTAAATGCTGCCTCCAAACATTTGTTATAAATTAGAATAACTCTGGCTAGCCTCACTATCCATGTCCACCTCCAATCACTTTTCAATCTTAAACTCTTGGTAAAATGAATCCAGGGCTACACATTTTTAAAAACAGCAACTGCAGACACCGAGGCTACGTCTACACTGGCCCCTTTTCCGGAAGGGGCATGTAAATTTCATGAGTCGTAGTAGGGAAATGCGCGGGGGATTTAAATATCCCCCGCGGCATTTAAATAAAAATGTCCACCGCTTTTTTCCGGCTTTTAAAAAAGCCGGAAAAGAGCGTCTACACTGGCCCCGATCCTCCGGAAAAAGCGCCCTTTTCCGGAGGCTCTTATTCCTACTTCGCTTTTTCCGGAGGATCGGGGCCAGTGTAGACGCTCTTTTCCGGCTTTTTTAAAAGCCGGAAAAAAGCGGCGGACATTTTTATTTAAATGCCGCGGGGGATATTTAAATCCCCCGCGCATTTCCCTACTACGACTCATTAAATTTACATGCCCCTTCCGGAAAAGGGGCCAGTGTAGACGAGCCCCGAATGAGAAACTGACCCTGGACTAGACAAGAGTCTTTGTCCCCTCTATACACTTTGCACAATCATTGGCTTTGGGGAAGGGGAGGTGGGAGTGAGAAGCTGACGGGGGTGAGTGGTGTGACAGGGATGCAGCTGGACTCAAGCTGATTTCCTGCCCAGCTCCAGCCCCTAGCCCCCAGTGATTCTACAGTGTTTTCAAGGAACTGATCATATTTTTGTTTTCAGTGAGAACAAGAGGTAATTAGACGGCAGCCCTGCTTGCTCGAGGCTTTCTGTATTGAGACCATGCCTGTAATTTATATCCTGAGTGTGTCGAAATGTGGCAAGGAAAGATGGTGTCTCACACAGTCAAACCCTTTCAGGTGAAATAAAGCAGGCAGGAGGATTGATGGGCTGTAGCAACAGGCACATGGTTCCACAGAAGGTTTATTTTAATTCATTTCCAAGCCCAGCGTAATACCAGTCAGCGCTTTCTTCAATGCTCCCTTCTACTCCCACCTGCTGGCTGAGGTTCCTTACTGCTCCTTGGAAGCGCTGTGGTAGCTCTTCTTCCCCACTTTAAGATCTCCCCTCGGAGTCTCAACATTTCTGCTGCAGGCTGAAAGGTCTCGGAGGGGTAGTCGAGTTAGTCTGTATCTGTAAAAACAACGAGCAGTCCCAACGTGGCACCTTAGAGACCAGCAGGGTTATTAGGGCTGAATGTTGATTTTGGCTGCTCAAAAGACTGGGGCTGCATCTAGACTGGCAAGTTTTTCCGCAAAAGCAGATGCCAACTGTCTACACTGGCTGCTTGATTTTGCACAAAAGCACTGACGTTCTACTGTCCGAAATTAGTGCTTCTTGCGCAAATGCTTTGATGTTCCCGTTTGGGCAAAAGCCCTTTTCCGGAAATGTTTTTGCACAAGAGGGCCAGTGTAGACAGCGAAAAACAGTTTTAAATTTGTAGGCGTTCAACTTTACACTTTCTTCATTTTATTGACTAATTACCATACATTGTAAATTAGAATCAGAAACTCGTAAAGCTTCCATTACTCTTCCCGTAACTAATTGGAATTGGTTTGTGATTAGTAACAGTAAAAATGGTCTTTGCACTAAAATGACAGTTGAAAAGGCGACTCGATTTTAATTTTGTTAGCAAATATTTTTTAATGAACGCTAATCATAATAGACATGATTTTTTCCTGATAAAAACCAAAAATAATTGTTTAAACCTTTCGCAGCATAGCCTGGCGTAATAAGTAGTGCATTCAGCTAATTTAAGCGGTAGGGTTGTTTATGCAAAATTTGGTATCTGTAGGTAATCGCAAAGTCTGATTTTATTTTGCACCATTAAATCCACAAACTTTTCAAACTATACAGTAGATGTGAACACAGCATAGGAACTCTCAGGGCCTGTAGGCCTGGCCTCCCTTCGCACAGCATGTCTGAGTCTCCCCTGCACCCAGCTGGGCTCTGCCCAGTCAAGGAGATCCCTTTCCCTCCAGCCAAGCCCCGGATAGCTCTCCCTAGCAGCTCCTCCCCATCCTTTGCCTTCTATCCAGGTAAACAGGTTTGCCTGGGCCTCTCTGTTCTCTGCCTCTCCTCTCTTCCATCCTTCGTTCCCTCCTGGCTGGAACTAGCTGGTCAGGTCCCTGGGCTCCTCTCTCCAATGCCTGTCTTGAGGGGCAGGGGAACAGTCTTTTGGCAAGCAGTGACCCCAGCCCCACAGGAAGGAGGCAGGGTTTGGGTGACCCCAAAGCCAGCTGCATGGAGGGACAGATGAGCACTGATGCCAGGCTGGTGTGGGAAGCAGGACTTGGGTAAGGAGCAACACCAGCCCCACATGGGACCAAGCTGGGCTCAGACAAGAGCCTGCCATAGGGAGGTAGGGCTCCAGCCAGTGACATGGGTCAGGCCAGTGTGCTGCAGGGGCAGCCCTATGTGCAGGGGGCCTGACTGGCCACACCATGATTGGTTGGAGGAGTCAGCAGACCAGCTCTTAAGCCCAGCAGCAAGTCAGTGTCTGCATAAAGCCCATGGCTCTGGTAGCTCCTGATTGTTCTTCGTCCTGCTCCTGCCTTGCACATGGTAACCCAGTTCTGACCCTTGGTACTATTGCTTGGCTCTGGCTCAAACCATGACATCTGACCTCTGGCTACTGATGTCTGCTCCAACCACTGGGCACAACTACCCACATCTCCATCCCCATCACTGACAGTGCTGACTTAATATATGCAAATCTTTTTGTGATCCTGTCTTGGCATATGCTATGGGGAAGTAGACCCCCTAGCCTAGTGGACAGGGCATGGGCCTGGGACTTAAAAGACCTAGGTGCTTTTTTTTCATTCTGCCACTGCTTTGGTGGGTGACCTTGGCAAGTCACTTCCTGCTATGGGCCTCGGTCCTCCATCTGAAAAGTGAGGATAATGGTAGCGATGCCCTTTGTAAAGCATTTAGAGTTAATAGGCAGCAGAGTTAAAACAAACAAAAGGAAGTTTTCTTCATCCCAAGGGCTCAGGCACTCCCTCTCTCATTCTCTGTTTTGTGTGTGTGCTTGTCTCCTGCAGGTTGTGAGGGCCATCAATTCCATCCTGCTGTGGAGGGTCATCCGCCTGGGAGGCCTGGATCCAATTGTGGCTGGATTTGCCCTTCCACGGTTCCCAAACTGCGCTGGAGCAATCGATGGGACCCACATACCGATCAGCCCATCGAGCAGCCCAGTATATTAATAGGAAGGGCTACTTCTCCATGGTGCTGCAGGCCCCGGTCAACCACCGTGGACACTTCACAAACATTTTTGTCGGGTGGTCGGGCAAGGTGCACGGACGCCTGTGTGTTTCGGCACTCCAGCCTGTACGGGAAGCTGGCGGTGGGCACATTCTTCCCCCGCTGTGACCTTGCTGTTGGGGAATGTGCAGATGCCACTGTGCATCATGGGGACGTGGCCTATCCCCTAATGCCATGGTTAATGAAGCTGTACACCAGCCACTTGGACCCCAGCAGGGACCAATTTAATGTCCGCCTGAACCAGGCCAAGATTCAGGTGGAGTGCGCCTCTGGCCGCCTCATGGCGCGGTTCAGGTACCTCCTGGTCCGCCTCGATGAGGGGGAGCACAACATCCCCGAGGTAGTCGTGGTATGTTGTGTCCTCCACGATATTGTAGAGAGGAAGGGGGAGGCCTTTCTTCTGGGGGGGGGGGGGAGGCAGATGCCAGCTGCAAGGGGCGACCCTTTGAGCAGCCGCAGATAGCTGTCCTCCACCAGGCTCATCAGCCTGGGGTGCGCCTCCGGAAGGCCCTCAGGGAGTGGTTCTCTGAAGGACCCCAGTAACTCGCCCCAGAACCTCTCCTAGGGGCCTCTGGCTTGCTGCCCTATCCCTTTCCCACCACAACCCCGCCCCTCACCCCCTTCACTGCTCTCTCCATAAAGACACTTGTATGGTGTTGAACAAAACGAACTCTATCTTGATCTTGCAGTAAAAACAGCTGGGGAGGGGGAGGGAGCTCAGAGTGGTGTGGGGGGTGGCTGGATGTGCCACCTTGGATGCGGGGATCTTGTCGGACTTGGGGTTGGGTGGATCTGGGGAACACAGGAGGGTGGTCAGGCGGGGGGCTGGAGCAGGGTCAGGGATGGCAGAGGGCATAGGTATCGCTTGGGGAGGGGGCATAGGCTTCACTTTGGGAGGGGGCATGGGCATCGCTTGAGGAGGGAGCAGAGGCATTGCTTGGGGAGGGAGCAGAGGCATTGCTTGGCGGGCAGAGGGAGGGGGAACGGGCATAGCACGGGGGTGGTAGGCAGGAGCAATGACAGCAGTCAGGTCTGCCATCATGTCACGCAGGGCACACATGCTATCAGACTGCTGTGTGAGCTGGTCCCACGCGCGGTTCTGTTACTCTGCCTCCTCGCGGCTCTTCTGCGCCAGGATCAGCTGCATGTCGCGCAGGACACTGACGTGCTGCCGCATCAGGTCTTCCTGGACCCTGGCGCGCTTGGTCCGGCTGTGGCGAACACAAAGAGGGCGAGGCGGTCAGTCATCCCTGCAGACGCTGTCCCTGAGACCGTGCCCTCCTCTGTGAGCAGTGACCAACAGTCCTCAGGCCAGAGCAGGGGGCTATCCCGGGAGCAAGGCCATGTGTGGCCTGCATTTCAGGCCTGCCTCACAGGGGCCCCGAGGTGCTCAGGGGACCATGCTGCCCATTCCCTGCCCCACTGGCCCACAGACAATCAGGCAAGGGGAGTGTCCGGCCACAGTGGGATCCCATGGGTGGCAGAGGAGCTGGGAGCAGCCTGGCCCTCCCTGGGGTCCGCCCACACACCTGCAGCTCACAGCACTGTCCATGGGAGCGGATGGTGTCTCGCACGTGGAGGCATGTCCGTGTGCTGTGTGGCACTCCTCGGTGTGGCTGGAGTTGGGCCTGCACCTTTGTGGCTAGCCTTCTTCTAGCAATGGCAGGTGCTGGGAGGGCCCCCCCTGGGAGGGCCCCCTCTTGCCCCCCCTGGGGCCGGATGTGTATGACCTCCCCTGAGCCTGGCAGGAGCATCTCACTGCTGCCTGCTGAGTCTGCGTGGTGCACAGTAACGCTGCACGTGGTTTCACATGCACGGACTGCAGCACGATGTCCAGCCCGAACAGCCCGAGTGACGCTCACGCCCCGCCCTGTCCCCTTTGTGCCTGCCTCCCCTGCCCTGTGAGTGTGACAAACTGAGAGCGCTCACCTCAAGATCCGTCCCCAGCATAAGAGGCCTGGGAGATGCCCTGGCAGACAGGAACCGGCTCCAGGGACAGGGAGATGGTCTCCTCCTCCTCCGGCTGGGTGACGACAGGGGTCTCGAGGCCGGAGTCCACCACGACGAGTGGGGAAACAGCTTCCCCACCCCCAGGATTTGGTGCAGCTCCTGGTAGTAGGGGCAGGTGTGGGGTCCTGCCCCTGAGCACGAGCTGCACTCTCTGGCCCTGAAGTATCTCTGACGGAGCCCTTTCACCTCACTCCAGACTCGTTCTAAGGTCCGGGGTGGGTGGCCGTGCTCCGCCAGGGACGTGGCCATGTGCTCCAAGATATCCGTGTTGCAGCACTTGGACTGGGATCCTGCAATGTCTCCTCCTCACCCCATAGCTCCAGGAGGGACAGGATCTCTGCTCCAGACCAGGAGGGTGCCCGCTTCTTGGGTGGGTCCTAGGACCGCTGGGGTCAGGGGAGTGTCGTGGGGGCGTGTGGCTCTGCCATGGATGAGCAGGCCTGTGGGAGGGAGAGCCACGTGGTCAAGTGCTGCTCTTAGTCCAACTTCCTGCTACAAGGCTTGTCCAGGGTGCTTGCCGCTTTAACAACCGGCAGGAGACAGGAACTAAGAGCTGTGATTACTTTGGACAGAGTGTCCACCAGGGCACTGGTGTTATTTCCTGGAGACCTCTTCTTTCGAAAGAAACCCCTCCTCCCTGTCCACACATGCCTTTTTCTGAAAGAGCTCCTCCAGAAAAGGCATTCTTCCTCGTAGAAAGAGGAGTACCGCTGTCAGAAAACCCCCCTGTTCTTTCCATTTTCTTTTGACAGAACTTGATTGCAGTGTGACATAACTCAAGTTTTGTCGGAAAAAATGGCTGTTTTCCCGACAAAACTCTGTAGTGTGGACATACCCTGGGTGACAGGAGAGGGCTCAAGTGAGGATTGCCTGTTGTGTTCCCTCCCTCTGGGCCCTGTGGTATTGGCCACTGTCAGCAGACAGGCTACTGGCCTAGATGGACCGTTAGTCTGACCCAGTATAGCCATTCTGATGTTCTTATCAAAAACACTGATAAGTTAGGTGTCATTATATACGTGCAAAGTGTCTTTACTGTAAGAGTTGGAGGCTCATTAAATAAGTGGGCAGTGGAGGTAGCTAAGAGTTTACGTACACCTAGGCTACGTCTACATTGGAAAGATCTTGCCGCCTGTCTACAATGGCTGCAAGTATTTGCACAAGAACACTGACCTTCTAATGTATGAAATCAGTGCTTCTTGTGCAAATACTCTGACACTCCCGCTCAGGGATAAGTCCTCTTGCGCAAGTGTTCTTGAACAAGAGGCCAGTGTAGACAGATAACATCAATTTCTTGCGCAAGAAAGCCCGATGGCTAAAATGGCCATTGGAGCTTTCTTGTGCAAGAGAGCGTCTACACTGGCACGGATGCTTTTGTGCAAAAGCATCCATGCCAGTGTAGACACTCTCTTGCGCAAATACTTTTAATGGAAAAACTTTTCTGTTAAAAGTATTTGTGCAAAATCATGCCAGTCTAAATGCAGCCTTAGTGACATAGCCGTGTTGATGCGCCCATGTTGCTCAAAGCTGTGTAGTGTAGACAAAGCCTGAGTCACAAACAATTAAACTGGAAGAAGTTAAACAACACTATCTGTCCAGAGATAGCCAAGAACAGCCATGAGCATTGCCAGATGGTTACCGCCTCTTTTCAAGTGGTGTTTGTGCAGATCAAGAGTTACACTGAGTGGGCCTCCCCATAGGGCTATAGTTACCCCCATTGTATTGACCGCCTGAAGTACATGGGCTCAGTGCATTGAAAGCACAAATGAGCTGCTATTTAGAGCACAGGTCTGGGAGCCAGGACTTTTGCCTTTCATCACTGCTGATTTGCTGGGTGACCCTCTATTTCTCCATCTATACACTGCATCCCACAGATTAGCTATGTGTAGTTTCCTCACTAATTTTAGAATGGTAGCTGGAGCTCCTTGGGTGAAACTCCTAGCCTACGTCTACACTGCAGGCTTCTTGCACAAGAACGGCTGTTCTTGAGCAAAAACTTGCAGAGAGTCTACACTCCACACGCGGTCTTGCGCAAGTAAATTTACAGTACAGCGTCAGAAAACAGGGCTTCTTCCGGAAGAGTTATTCCTCTCCCCACGAGGAATAAGCCCTCTTGCACAAGAGCTCTTCCACAGGAAGGCAGTGTAGACAGGCAACATGAATTTCTTGCGCAAGAAAGCCCTATGGCTAAAATGGCCATCAGAGTTTTCTTGTGCAAGAGAGTGTCCAGCCCCATGACATTTGCTGTTCCCTGTGCTACACTTGGGTACATCATTCATACCTCCAGCCAAGTAAAGACCATCGGTTTTTCCCCTCTTCTGTCGGGGGTAGGGCTAATTCCAATGGTTACAAGGAAAACCAGTCCAGAGGGCCTGCCGCAGGTCAGGTCTTGGCACGGTAAATACAAACCCACACTCGTCTGTTCACCTTTAGCCTATAGAAGCTGTTTATTTGCTGTAGCTTGATTTTTTAAATCAGATGCTGCTTTTACCAAGAAAAAATGACTTTTTCAAAGTTTTACCTGAGCAATAACCATTACCAATGCAACCCTGGAGTGGGTCTGGCTGTTTCTTGCTGTTTTTTATTGTTTACACCAGTGGTCCCCAACACAGTGCCCGCAGGTGCCATGGCGCCCGCTGAGTGATCAGGGCCGGCCCTGCCCCGGACACGCGGTGCATGTGCGGTGTCAGCCCCAGGTGCCCAGCGCATGTGTGGCCCCGGCCCTGGACAGCCCCAAAAGGTTGGGGACCACTGGTTTACACTTTGTAACTTGCCGGGGGTCAGCTCAGGGCTCCATGCAGTGGTGATACTCTGTCAAAGCACTGCCCCAAAATCAGAGCAGCTGAATGTTTCTTCTAAATTACACGTAGGGATGTTAAGTAGCGATTAATAAGCTAATTGAGTATTCCATTGACTGCTCGATTAGTTGATAACGGGGTAACCGCCCATGGGTGATGCAAGCTGGGACTGAGCAGTGCTGGCTCATGCCAGTTCTGGGAGCTTACCCCCTTATCGACTAATCAAGTAGTTGATAGAATACTCAATTATCTTATTAACCACGACTTAACATCCTATATTTTAGAAGAAACATTCAGATATTCTGAGTTGGGAGCAGAACAGAAGCAGCAGGAGGGGAGTGAGTCGTGACTTAACTACCTGATAAGCCTAGGCAAACCGGGTAGTTGACTACTCAACTAGTTGCTCACATCCCTACTAAAATGATCCATGTTGTATGTTATCATTAGACTCCAGAGTCAACATTTCATTGAAACTAGGGACAGCCCAGACCTGGCAAAGGGCTCTTGTTTCTATGTTAACAGTGAACAGGTCACTTGTTCATAACTGGATGATCTTTGCAACCTAAAGGCTAGAGCTTTTAATTTTTAAACGAGAGTTGTAAGAGTAAGAGGGTGGCACAATAGTCTTTCAAGTGCATGAAGCAGGCTAATAGCTCTCTAGCCGGGACATGCATCCTCTGCCCAAAGGTGGCACATGTTCTTTCTCTACCTGACCCAGACGGTTACTTCCTCCAGACCTGAACGCCAATTGCCCATGTGTGACAGCATGTTGGACTGTTGCTAGCCCAGTGAGCTGTCCTAATGAAGTTTCTCTCTCAAATTAATTAGACCCAAGATTAACAAGGTGGCACAGCCACTCCAGCTCCCAACTGTGTGTCTTGGGCCCAGCGTTAACCAAGCTGTTTTACTTAATTCTTTCAGGCACTCCAGCAGGGATTTAATAGCCTCTGAGGCATAAAATCAAAACAAAAACCAAACAGAAAACTTCGCTCAGCTCCTAGAGAAAAGTCTTTTTACAGCAAGCCTGTATTGTAGCAGTGATGAGATTTGCCTTATTTAATATAAAGAGGTCACAGTCACATTCCTGGGCTTTGTGACCAGGGAGAAGACAGCAACAGCAGCTTAATAAGCCAGGTGGCCTCTCCCTGTGCTGACCCTGGGATAAAAATGCTGACTGGCTGACAGTGAACCTCTTTGTCTCTTTATGTACCATGCTAGCATACGGGGTGTGTCTAGACTACAGGGTTTTTTTTCGAAAAAAGTGGCCTTTTTTCCAAAAAAACTTTCTCTGCGTCCAGACTGCTGCCGTGCTCTTTCGAAAGAGAATCAAAAGAATGCGGCAGTTTTTTCGACCGCAGAAAATCTCGTTTTATGAGGAAGAACGCCTTTTTTCGAAAGTGCTCTTTCAAAAAAAAGCGCTATATAATGCAAACTGTGTTTTTTTAGTCTGGATGTTCTCTTTCGAAAAAGTGGCTTGCTTTTTCGAAAATACTGGTTGTAATCTAGTTGCTCTTTTTCGAAAGAGGCTTGCAGTCTAGACGTAGCCATGCTGAGCCCCCAACCTTAGGGAAAGTGCTGTTCCTTTCAGCCTTCTGAGGGATATGGAGCAGGGTCACTTTTATCATCTGCTATATGGCAGTTTAATCTTTGTTCTTCTATGTTGTGTGTCACAAAGCTGGTGCTGAAATTGGAGTCCCATTGTACTACACATGGTATAACTATCTATGTGGTGGTGTGGAACAGAAGTGCTTACAGTAAGTCCAACTAGCGAAGCCAAAGCGTGGGAGGACATGAGGCCCGGAGCAGTGAAGTGACTTATTTATGGTCTCACAGATCAGTGAAAGCACTAGGAAGAGAATTTCCTTTTGACTGTTAGCTAGTGGCCTACGCATTACACCACACTGCCACACTACCTTAACTCTCACACATCTTTATGCTGGAAATTGCATTTGCTGTGTTGGCTCTTGATACCAGTGGGATTACCAACCAGCTGATTAGCAGAGTGCCCACAGCTATCAACTTTTGTTTCTACTGGTGGTGCACATTTACAGCACACGTAACAAAAATTATTCTGCCCATGGATGGAAAAAATGAGAGGGAACAGTGAAACAGAACCTCTCACACCACACCAAAAGGTGCTGAAAATGGTTTGTCACACAGCTGCCATGGGACCAGAACGGGAGAAGGCTAAATAGGCAACTGGCCAAAGACTTCTAAAGGGAAGAATCAAGGAAGCTTCCAAATGTTCTGCGATCTTGTGTTCGGCAGACAGGTTGCTGATCCCTTCTATAAGAACAGATGCCTGACATATAGCCAGCATGCTTGATTACTTTTACAGGTATCTTTGGAAGTGGAACGTTTATTTAATCAAGCTACCCAGTTAGAATGTCTCCAGTGGGTGCACTTCAGTACAGAAAAGCAAAAAGGTTGGTTGGTTGTTTTTCCTGAATGGGCAAAGAGGGTCTCTTGACTAAATACCTAATTTTGGATTAAACCCTAACTTTACACTGTATCTCAATAAATGGACACGAGTACAAAATGGCCCATCACACTTGACAGGAAGCAAAATCCACCTTTGATGTGAGAAATTACAACATCTTGACAGTCCTTTTAAGGTAGCCTAGATTCTTTTTGATAAAAGTTATATGTGCTTCTAAAAGAAGCTGAATTGATTTTAATGGCTGATGTGTTAGTTTGACTATAAATGAAGTATGTCTTTCCACTTGCTATTGATCACTGTAGCTCTGGAAGTGGGGAGACCAGAGATCTCTAGCTCAGAACCACTTAAATTTTTTTTTAAATGTGCAGGCTATAGCATTCTGCTACTGTAGAATGACAAATAACTTGATGCCAGCCATAGGTGATGATTACCAGTAAGTGAGACAGAGAAGGGTGTTCCCTCACTTCAAACTACTGTTTGTTGTTTCCTTGGGTGTATCTGCACAGATGCCCGTTCAGGAACACAGTAAGGAAAATGATCCTGCTTAAGTCACTAGACACTAACCTATTTACAATAAACTTTTTTATTTGTCATCTGCACCAGACAATAAGAAAGGGTAGCAAAGGGTCAGTAAAATTTTCGCTCTTAAAGAACTTTGCATTCCTCTGTTTAATAGCACAGTGCATTAGTGAGTGAACTTGCTGCTGTATTGATCTGACCGCATTAATCCACTGGCCAGGAGCAGAGAATCATCCAGTTCTACTAGAGAATATCCCAGTTCCACTGATTTCAAACTCAGCGCGGGTGGTCAGTGCTGCAAAGGAATTCCCTCTCTCTCCACAGTGCAAGGACAGTGAAAAGTGATCAGTGGTACATACGCACAGCTACCATGTATATACTGCACAGGCTTTAATGGAACAGTAGTCTATTTCAGCAAGACTACTATACATTTGTATATTTGGGGAAAACATATCAAACTTCACTCTCTATCCAATTTGTTTCAGGGGGTGTTCTGCATGTGCAAGAATTGGAAGAAAAAAAGGTCCAATAATGGTTACGTTTGATTGCACTAGAAAAAAATATTAAAATATACAGGTAGAAGACTGATTATTCCTATTTGTGGATAGGAACAATACAGCTGATGGTGAGGGTTTCTCATATCCCTTTTTGTGCATGCATGTCCTGCTCATTTTAGTCGATGAACCTTCTTGCCAAAAAAGTAATTCTTAGAGAAAGGAGAATGCTTTACTAAAACAAAAAATGTAGGAGTCCCAGCCTTTACAAAGTATCTGCAAAAAAACACAAAAAAGCCATTAATCATCTTCATTTCTACCCCAATATTATATAGACTGAAAGCCCTGGACCCACTTCAACAATTAAAAAAATTGGCTTCATAAGGGCTGATGACAAGATTTTTTTTTTGCTGAATTAGCAGCACCTGTTCCATCAATGTCTGTGCACATATGGGGAGAGTGTTTTATGACTCAATTCCTCTCCCCACAACTTTTCTAATTACAATTAAGATAGTATTATCACCCTGAACATCCCATCTATCCTGCCAATTTAAAGCTGCAATAACTGGCACGGATTATGCATGCTGCTGAGTTGTATGGAATGATAGCTAAGATACAGTCCTGAAAAGAAAAATCCTTGTCTGAGATTTTATTGATGACTTTGCAGCAAGATCTCTAGCTGTAAAAAAGTGGTATGCTGACTCAGTAATACAAGCAGCACAATATTCCTTCTCCCCATATATAGAACCTAGCTTCTTTTTAAATCTAAAGTCACATGCGATTTTTTTTATTGTACACTGGGGTTAGGTCAGCCTCTCAACTTCTTTGCAGCTAAATTCAGATTTTTTTTTTTTAAATCAGCATGGGGTGTTCTAGATCTCACAGGCACACTGGGTTGTCAGCGCCAGACACCTGATCCCTTCAATACTCTCAGTCCCCGAGGTCTACGCTCTTGATTTTTTTTAACAAAGTGTTTGGAAACGGCATTAATATCCATCTGGGTGTGAGCGAAAACAACAGAGCAAAGACAGTGCAATTTTCATGTAGCCCACTGAGGTGTTAAATAAAGTGGCACAGAGGTAATTTTATGCTGTTTCTTCTCTTTCAAAAACACACATTATGGATGCAGACCAAAAAGCTAGGTGATCTCCTTCTCATGTAGTTTAGACCTTCCCTCCTTATGGATTCCAAAAGTCAGACTGGGAAGTGTGATTTGTTATTAAAAAAGCCATTTAACCCTACACAGGAGGCACCTGAATTTTACACAGTGAGCGTGACTGTACTTCTCACATGACAGATGAACAAATAAAATGCTATTCCAGGCCACTCTCTCACCTTTGGTGCTGCAGCACTTGTAGCAATGTGTTTTGTGTGTTCAGCTGGTACATTTCCTCTCTTGCTTCATCTTCAAAATAAAGCTGGATAAAATAAGGTGAATATTTAAGATACACCTGTGGGCAAGCCAGAGGTACCAGGAACACTAGCTTAAAGTCTGCTGACAGATTCACCACGATCACACACATGGTTAGGTAACAGAGGATCTGCATATATGTCTTCTAGTCTCTAAAACGAGGGTACTAGTAAGGACTCTTAAAGCTTCATATACTGAAAAGGGAATAGAAAGACCTTGGGGGAAGGGAAAAAAACCAGAGACGTAGAAACCTGTCAACAGCTGGTTTTGTAGAGATGCAGGCTTTTATTTCTTTACTATCTCCATGACTTTCGTTATATAAACCAGTATCTTTTTCACTTGTTATGACTGCCCTTGCATAAGACTGTCTCCAGCCAAACAACAGTTGCACTAAGAATGTGAAGTACTCTGCTTGTCAATGAAGTGATGGGGTTATGGGAATAAAAAACTTGGGAACACTTTTTAAAAACTGGCTAAATTTATCCCTGTGTAACTTCATTATAGTTATCCAATCGATACATTTAGCCTATTCTGTTTAAGAATCATTATTACTACAGCTAGGTCTAAAACAAAACTTGTCCCAACATATTTAAGGCCCCTTAGATTGCATATGCTTCCTGTTGGCAGTTTTCACCTGATAAAATAGTGCCTGAGGACTTGTCATGCTTTAGGAAAAGACTGCTGCCTTGAGATAGGATACTGCAGTGGGAAATAATCCCACATACCTGTAAGCGTGTAATTCACGTTGACACATTCTGAAAACGTATGTGAGAAGTCACAACCTAATTAAATTATTTATCTAAATGGTTACTCTCATCAAGACTCCATACAAAATAGCATCTAACTCAGATCTAGGCTACTTATTTCTAACAATCATTCCTGTGCTTTTCTACTATGTATTAGTGTACACATTATTTTGAACATTTTTCACTAAAGTATGGATTAAAAAGTTATTAAGTTAACAACCTACAAGTGTAATTCTTGACCATTACATATATGGGAATCGAAGCAATAAAATACCTCATAATAAAAATATAAATCCAAACTGAGTGTGAGAGAGAGAGAGAGAGAGAGAGAGAGAAAGAAATTTTCACTTTCTTAATTTAAACAACTTTGTGTACTTCTAACAACTACAATAAATTTAGGAAGCTTCCTAACCTGGAAATGTCTGAATGAATGTACCATCCTCAACCTTATTTCACATGAAAGCATGCTAAGCAAAAATGTTACATATATATTTTGTATACTTAGTAAGCTGCTTATGAGAAATCAATTAAAATGTACATCTTAAATACAAAATAGAAAAAAGGACACATTTTCTACCTCTAGGTTGCCAGGATGATATTTTCTTTCCAAATCCCAAGGTGGTAACTCAGCAAACATCACCAGTAAATGATCAATAAATCTAAAAGCCAAGGTAGATCTTGCTATGATCCTAGTCACAACATTATACAGCATTCAATAAATACAGTACTATAATCCATGCTAATAAATCTACTAGTTCAACTGCTCTAATTCTTATATTTCATATGAATGATGGCAAAGATTACAGGAGAAAGCAGGTTAATCATAATCAATAGGTTCAAGACAAATGTTAATTTCAGAAACATACTCTTCACATGTCAAAGTTTAGACTTTGCTTTAAACACATATTTTCATTAACAACTTTCACAGCAGCAGAAAGTAAGCATTTAATTTGATTTTAGAGTTTTAAGGGATACTGCCGAGATACATGTATATTAATTCAAAATTGATTTTCCCCTTTCTAAATTACTAACAAAGCTATAAATTAGCGCATGCGCGTGCACACACACAAAAAACCCTTTTCAAAATCTAATTTACGTGTCATTATTTATGCTGCCTGTTTACTTTTTACACTTTGGTCATCTTACACAGTGAAACTGCTCTGATTTGTAGGAATCATTTTCACTTCCTTGCATCTTGTACACAGCACAATGCTCTTGTTTTCCAACAATGTAGGACAATGTTAAAATCCCTTCCTTACCCATCAACATTGCAATTCAGAACAAAAATAATTCATTAATATTATGTTTGCTTAATACACATGCCACCATAAAAGTGTTATGAATGTCAAGTCAATTAACTTGTAACCCTGCAGGGCTAGAAGCTGAGGCCATGTCTCCACTTGCAGAGATTGATCTTCTGCTGTTCATTTTAGCAGGTCTAAAAAAGATCCGCTAAATCAAATGCTGAGGGTGCCTCCAGTATGGTTCTGGTACTCCTCACAGTCATGAGGAGTAAGGAAAGCAAAGGGGAGCATTTGCTTCCATCGACCTCCAACTGTGAAGACAGCACCACACTCAGCTTAAAGTATGTCGACTCCAGTTATGTTATTCATGTAGCTGGAGTTGTGTACCTTAAGCTGATCTTCTGGTTCTAGTATAGACGTGGCCTAAAGCTCACACCAAGGGAAGGGGACTTCCTCCTTTCCTATGTGATACAGCACTTGCTTCTAGCCTGGAGTTAACAGAATACTACTAGATATCTAAGAGCTATTTTCAGTCATTTTTGGAAATGTTTTATAATTTTAACTTCTTTCTCTGAAACCTTTGTACCATATTTTCCAGCGTATAAGACGACTTTTTATACTAAAAAACATCCCCCAAAAATCGGGGGTCGTCTTATACGCCGGGTATAAACATACAGGTAGTCCCCGACTTGCAGGTACGAACGGGGCTTTTCTCGCCCCGGAGGACACGGACTACGGGACCTCGCGGTCCCGCCGCCCATGTACTCTGGGGCGAGAAAAGCTGCTCTGCGTCTCTCTGGTCTGCAGACCAGGAAGACGCGGAGCAAAGCCGCGGGGGAAGCCGGCAGTGGGACATCCCAGACGCGCCGCAGCTGTCCCGCTGCCGGCGTCCTCAGAGGCTTTGCTCCCAGTGTCCCTGGTCTGCTGGAGATGGTCCCCAGCAGACCAGGGGCACCGGGAGCAAAGCCGAAGCGGCGGCGGGGTGCAGCGCTTCTGAGGCTTTGCTCTGGCAAAGCCTCAGAGGCGCAGCACCCCGCCGCCGCTTCGGCTTTGCTCCCGGTGTCCCTGGTCTGCTGGGGACCATCTCCAGCAGACCAGGGACACCGGGAGCAAAGCCGCAGCCGCGGCGGGGTCCCGCGCCTCTGAGGCTTTGCCAGAGCAAAGCCTCAGAAGTGCGGCACCCCGCCGTGGCCGCGGCTTTGCTCCCGGTGTCCCTGGTCTGCTGGAGACGGTCCCTAGCAGACCAGGGGCACCGGGAGCAAAGCCGAAGCAGCGGCGGGGTCCCGCGCCTCTGAGGCTTTGCCAGAGCAAAGCCTCAGAGGCGCGGCACCCCGCTGCCGCTGTGGCTTTGCTCCCCGTGTCCCTGGTCTGCTGGGGAGGGGGGGGGGGCCCAGCTAGTGCGCCCCCCCCCCCCCCCCAGCAGACCAGGCTTTTGTTGTGGACCCTGGGGCAGAGCAGCTGGGGCGCTGCCGGTTGGCCTCTTAAGGGGAGGTAGTCTTATACGGCGAGTATAGGCGAAAACCTATGTTTTAACTAGAAAATTAGGGGGTCGTCTTATACGCCCAGTCGCCTTATACGCCGGAAAATACGGCACCTGGGGACTTCAAAAAACAGTCCTGATTAATTCTCTTGTAAAAGATGTGGTATAAAGCTTTCATTGATACATGCTTGAGATAACCTGTCTTCTTTATATCACTATCATTAGATATTCCACACTCAACTCATAAAAATCTATATTTTGGCCCTGAACTACCTTGAACACATTCGGAAGTTTGGTGCTATTTCTTCAATGAAACAGAATATCTGATGTAATCATTACTTTGCGTTAAGCAGAAATCACCTGGAGTCCTCGTGAAAAGCTGAGATGAAATCCGTTTGCCCATATTCAGGATACAGGAAGAGTACAGGCCAGTTTACTTTGCCATTATCATCTAAGCAGACTTTTGTGCCAACTGCACTGTCAGAACTCAGTCCATTTAAGGACATCTCACCCAGACCATGTGATATTTCATCTTCCTCCTTAGAGGCCTCTAGAAACAGCTTGATGTTCCTTTCCTACATTGAAAAAAATCAATTTGAGAACATCATCTACAAATCAAAGATTAGCCACTTGACTATCTACATATGGAGAGCAATTTTTCCAAATGACAATTTTTGAGAGAGAACCCTACACACCTCTTAAGCACATACCTTTATAGCAGCAAGTAAGGCCTCCTTTTGAGACTGTTCCTTTTTCTCCTTCAGTTGTGCTTTCCTTATGTCCCGCTGTTCAGCTCGCTGCACGCAAGACAAGTTTGCATCACAATCGTGAAGTTAGTCAACATCCCTCATTACTCTATTTTACTGAAAAACTGCAAAATCAATTTGGGTCACCAGAAAAATTATGGTTCCTCTCCCTGTATCTCTTTACAGTGACATGTCCAGAAATCACATTCAATTCCATTTCATGGAAATGCCAAGTGACTGTTTTTTAAAGTATTTTACTCGTACTTTGTCCTTATATAAAATCTTCCAAGCTCAGAGCTCTCTACAACCATTAATTAAATCCTCGACGTCCCCTGTGAGTGAGGCAATATTGTTATCGCTATTTAACAGATGCTTAAAGGAAGTGAAATGATGCTCAAGAAATAACTCCATGCTCAAGATCACACAATGGTTGGTCAGTGAGAGACAGAAATGAAACCCGGGCTCTGGGGACGTAAGCCTTTGCTCTAACCAGCAGACTATACATTTCAGGTATGGGAAGAAGCATTTTCATTCTGTAAAAATAGGAGGGAATACTTGGCTAACTTATGTCCGTTATGATTTAAGAGGTCTTGCTTTCTCTACCAAGCCATAATAAGCAGTTTGGTCTCCACTATGGAACTATGTCCCTTACTACAGTGATGCTGACTCCACTAGCTGTAAAACTGGAGGCACTAAATTTGGACAAGACTAATATTTAAAACTTAAAGCCTGGAAGAGACCATTAGGACATTCAATCCATCCTCCCTGATCTTTAGATCCTGCTAAACAGAGACTGTAGTGCCCTCTGGAAAAATGACAATTAGCATTTATAAAGTGCCTTCTCAGGATCCCAAAGTGCTTCCCAAACAGGAGCTGGGGATACTAGATTGATGGTCTGATCTGGTCTGGTAAATTCTAGAGTGCCATGGTTAAGATTTTGGTTTAGTTTTTACCTTTAATCTGTCAGCTTTGGCTCTCATTTCCACAAGATTTTTCTCCTTTGAATCTATCCTCAGACCCTCCTCACACCATGCCACTGCTTCTGGGAAATTCTTTAACTCCAAATGACACAAAGCTCCTGAAAGAATTAGATTGCAAAAATTCTGACATATGACCAGTATATAAATCTGTTAATACAAAGAGTAGTCTGTCCTCATGGATCCTTTCTAGTATGTCTGTGATGTTGAAAGCTTCTGCTTCAGGAGTCAGGAAGGGATTTCTTCCCTCCTGTGTACGCCAAGAAAGATAAAGCACCTAAGTAACTGATTTCCTTTCAGACAGAGAATAGCATTACAGGCTATAGGCTATTTAAGGAAGATAAATAAAATGTATTATAAAATGGAAACAAACTTAAAAAAACCTTGGGGTTTTTTTTTTAATCCTTTGATGAAATATATTTTTATAAGTTACAGACTAACACAGCTACCCCTCTGAAATTTTTAAAAATCTGATAGTCTACCCCTAAGAACAGTATTGCAACAAATTATCCTTACACAGCATTTTGAAGCCTTGGCTTTTAAGTACTTAACTTAAACATCCTTGATCATTGTGTTGTTATACACAGAGTAAAACACTCTTTGCACACAATATAGTGTTGCAAAATAAAGTGGTCTGGGTTTGATATTTTTAACTTATCTTTCAACTTCAAATACTGGCATACTAGTCATTTATTTTTAAAACCTTACCTCTTATTATTGCTTTGAGATGGTTGGGTCTCAGCTTTCTTGCTGCAATCACATCATTGAGAGCAGAACGGTAGTTACCTATATAAAGCAAAGCACACAAACAACTTCTACAATCCAAGTAGATTTGAGGGCAAGAGGAATCATTAGGGTTATCCATAGCATAATGCATGGTCTATGACTACATTATGGGTACAATGGAGGCTGCACATTAATGACAACAGAAATAAATGATTGGGGTAAATCTAGTGCCCAGAAAAGTGAAGGATGGATAACATGTGCTAGGATACACAATGCACAAACTGCTACTTTTAACATAACAGATTGTTCTCAATATTTATGACTTCCTTGTTTTGTTACAGGGATCTCAATGGGACCTTTAAGAATACACAGATCTATCCAAAATCTGATGCACATGTATAATTTTCTGTTTCCTTATCTTTTCATTATAGACCCAGAGTTTTATCAGCATCCTTCTCTTGCATCTAATCCTGACCCAGCTTTTACAGTGTGAATGCCAAGTCAGGATTTGCATCAAAGCAGCTCTAAGAATTAGCCCAAAGAAGACCAGCACCAGCCTGTTTGCTTCTCACTGATTCCTCCCCAAAACACTTTTCTTCACACACAAGTCTTAAATTTAGCAATATGTGAAACAGAAGCTCCAAGGTTTGACCACCTGCAGAGAGAGTTACAGCCACAGGGCCACTTCACCTTGATTGGTCCCTTCTATTAAACCATCTGTTCAACCTTGTATTTAGTGGTGACACTCAAGTATCTTTCCCAGCCCTGAGGAAGAGCTCTGTGTAACTAAAAAGCTTCTCTGTTTCACCAAGAGAAGCTGGTCAACTAAAATATATTATCTTGCCCACCTTATCTAAGTTCTTGATTATCTTAAAATCTTTTAAAAGTTTGTAACAGTTAAAGCACGTACCATAAATAGGAAAAACAACTTGGTCATTTTTGGTTACACAGAATCTAGACTAGACGTAAAATGCAACATAGGACATAGTCTATTACCCAGATAAAACTGTGCTGCAGCACGGTTAGTATAAAGCACAGCATTCAAGTCTTGGTCACTGCATTTCTTTTTTAACCCTTCAGTATATGAGATAACAGCTTTCTTGTAGTTCTTTTCCTTGAAATATTCATTCCCCTCATTCTTATAGGTGTTCGCTTGCTCTGAAGAAACAGAAAAAACAAAACCACCTTTCATTGTGCAAGGCAAACAACAGGTCAACCCCTATGAGTTTAGCATGCCTACAAAGTGCAAACACCCCTTATATACCCAATCCCCATTTCCAGAAAAGCAGAGGTCTAGAGCCCACCACACCCACCTACAAACAACTAAATCCTCAAATCCCAAAAATAATCCCAAAGAGCAGTACCACAGTACCAGATTGGTGTGAAAGCAGAAATTTAAATTTCCATGAAATTATGAAGTACCTTCAGGAGATCGATCCTCATCAAAAATAATTGACTGAAGGCAAGCCAAATCAGGATTCTGTTCAGGATCAATTTCAGCAGGGGATTGCTTCATAAACAAGGGGATCTTGTCAAATTCCTATTAATAGTGGCCAGGGTGGAAAAGACAATCATTCAACTGAAATTAAGTCCACCTTTTGGAAATCATTATGCCCTTATTAATACAGTCTCGCAAAATACTCTCATCCCGCACATCAACTCGGTGAGGGCACAGGTGGCCTGTACTACAACAAAGGTGTGGAAGAAGCTCACCCACATCTCTTTGGGAGTAAGAGCCCCTCATTTGTGATCCCTTGGAAGGAAAGAGGAGTTTCTCTCTCAGCAATGCAATGGGACATTTCATATCCCACAACAGAGGGGTTTTACAATCTCTTGTGCTGGGATTACGCTAGTATTAGGCACATGTTTTGGTGCCATCACTGCCTCCTTGTGAGGGGAGAGCCCCTTTATGCGCCATCTGATAGCTGCACTCATGGTCAGGCTCATGCCCCTGCCCCCAGCTCTGTCAGACTCACCACAGCTGCTATGTAAACACAGGAGATACTCCCCCCCCCCAAACACACACACACAACCCAGGCAGGGCACCCTACAAACACAGAGCTCCAACCTTTCACACTTCCTCCCACCACATTGCTTCCCCATCTCTGTGTCCCAGGCCCCAGCCCCCCAACACACATCCCATCTCCAGGGATGGTCCCTCCACCCCATTGCTGGCAGCAAGCCCCTGTCCTCTAACCCCCACCACCCCTCCCCCCATTGCTGGAAGCAAGCCCCCACCCCCTAACCCCACCGCCCCCCCACTGCTGGCAGCAAGCCCCCGCCCCCCAACCCCACCGCCCCTCCCCCCACTGCTGGCAGCAAGCCCTTGTCCCCAACCCCCACCACCCCTCCCCCCATTGCTGGCAATAAGCCCCTGTCCTCTACCCCCCACCGCCTCCCCCATTGCTGGCAGCAAGCCCCTCCCCCCATTGCTGGCAGCAAGCTCCCGCCCCTTAGTCCCCACCGTCTCCCCCATTGCTGGCAGCAAGCCCCCGCCCCCTAACCCCACCGCCCCTCCCCCACTGCTGGCAGCAAGCCCCCTAAGCCCACTGCCCTCCCCCCACTGCTGGCAGCAAGCCCCCGCCCCCTAAGCCCACTGCCCTCCCCCCACTGCTGGCAGCAAGCTCCCGCCCCCTAGTCCCCACCGTCTCCCCCATTGCTGGCAGCAAGCCCCCACCCCCTAAGCCCACTGCCCTTCCCCCACTGCTGGCAGCAAGCCCCCGCCCCCTAAGCCCACTGCCCTCCCCCCACTGCTGGCAGCAAGCCCCCGCCCCCTAACCCCACTGCCCTTCCCCCACTGCTGGCAGCAAGCTCCCGCCCCCTAGTCCCCACCGTCTCCCCCATTGCTGGCAGCAAGCCCCCGCCCCCTAACCCCACCGCCCCTCCCCCACTGCTGGCAGCAAGCCCCCGCCCCCTAAGCCCACCGCCCCTCCCCCACTGCTGGCAGCAAGCCCCCGCCCCCTAAGCCCACTGCCCTTCCCCCACTGCTGGCAGCAAGCCCCCGCCCCCTAAGCCCACTGCCCTCCCCCCACTGCTGGCAGCAAGCCCCCGCCCCCTAGTCCCCACCGTCTCCCCCATTGCTGGCAGCAAGCCCCCGCCCCCTAAGCCCACTGCCCTCCCCCCACTGCTGGCAGCAAGCCCCCGCCCCCTAGTCCCCACCGTCTCCCCCATTGCTGGCAGCAAGCCCCCCGCTCCCTAAGCCCACTGCCCTCCCCCCACTGCTGGCAGCAAGCCCCCGCCCCCTAAGCCCACCGCCCTCCCCCCACTGCTGGCAGCAAGCCCCCGCTCCCTAAGCCCACCGCCCTCCCCCCACCGCTGGCAGCAAGCCCCCGCTCCCTAAGCCCACCGCCCTCCCCCCACCGCTGGCAGCAAGCCCCCGCCCCCTAAGCCCACCGCCCTCCCCCCACCGCTGGCAGCAAGCCCCCGCCCCCTAAGCCCACTGCCCTTCCCCCACTGCTGGCAGCAAGCCCCCGCCCCCTAAGCCCACTGCCCTCCCCCCACTGCTGGCAGCAAGCCCCCGCCCCCTAGTCCCCACCGTCTCCCCCACTGCTGGCAGCAAGCCCCCGCCCCCTAACCCCACCGCCCCTCCCCCACTGCTGGCAGCAAGCCCCCGCCCCCTAACCCCACCGCCCCTCCCCCACTGCTGGCAGCAAGCCCCCGCCCCCTAACCCCACCGCCCTCCCCCCACCGCTGGCAGCAAGCCCCCGCCCCCTAACCCCACCGCCCTCCCCCCACCGCTGGCAGCAAGCCCCCGCCCCCTAACCCCACCGCCCTCCCCCCACCGCTGGCAGCAAGCCCCCGCCCCCTAACCCCACCGCCCCTCCCCCACTGCTGGCAGCAAGCCCCCGCCCCCTAACCCCACCGCCCCTCCCCCACTGCTGGCAGCAAGCCCCCGCCCCCTAACCCCACCGCCCCTCCCCCACTGCTGGCAGCAAGCCCCCGCCCCCTAACCCCACCGCCCCTCCCCCACTGCTGGCAGCAAGCCCCCGCCCCCTAACCCCACCGCCCCTCCCCCCACTGCTGGCAGCAAGCCCCCGCCCCCTAACCCCACCGCCCCTCCCCCCACTGCTGGCAGCAAGCCCCCGCCCCCTAACCCCACCGCCCCTCCCCCACCGCTGGCAGCAAGCCCCCGCCCCCTAACCCCACCGCCCCTCCCCCACCGCTGGCAGCAAGCCCCCGCCCCCTAACCCCACCGCCCCTCCCCCACCGCTGGCAGCAAGCCCCCGCCCCCTAACCCCACCGCCCCTCCCCCACCGCTGGCAGCAAGCCCCCGCCCCCTAACCCCACCGCCCCTCCCCCACCGCTGGCAGCAAGCCCCCGCCCCCTAACCCCACCGCCCCTCCCCCACCGCTGGCAGCAAGCCCCCGCCCCCTAACCCCACCGCCCCTCCCCCACCGCTGGCAGCAAGCCCCCGCCCCCTAACCCCACCGCCCCTCCCCCACCGCTGGCAGCAAGCCCCCGCCCCCTAACCCCACCGCCCTCCCCCCACCGCTGGCAGCAAGCCCCCGCCCCCTAACCCCACCGCCCCTCCCCCACCGCTGGCAGCAAGCCCCCGCCCCCTAACCCCACCGCCCCTCCCCCACCGCTGGCAGCAAGCCCCCGCCCCCTAACCCCACCGCCCCTCCCCCACCGCTGGCAGCAAGCCCCCGCCCCCTAACCCCACTGCCCTCCCCCCACTGCTGGCAGCAAGCCCCCGCCCCCCAAGCCCACCGCCCCCGCTGGCAGCAAGCCCCCGCCCCCTAACCCCACTGCCCTCCCCCCACTGCTGGCAGCAAGCCCCCGCCCCCTAACCCCACTGCCCTCCCCCCACCGCTGGCAGCAAGCCCCCGCCCCCTAACCCCACCGCCCTCCCCCCACTGCTGGCAGCAAGCCCCCGCCCCCCAAGCCCACCGCCCCCGCTGGCAGCAAGCCCGGTCTGCGGGCCCCGCACCTGCTCCCAGCTGCCCGCGCTGAAGGCCCCCTCGTAGCGCTCGGTGCGGAATCTGTCGAGGAAGCAGGAGCCCGGCTCGGCCTCCTCCGCCTGCCCCGCGGCCGCCTCCATCGGCTCCCGCCCGGCTCTTCCGCCCGCCCCGCCCCAGCGCCGCTTCCGCTGGGCCTGGCCACGCCGCGGCACCGCCCCCCCCCCCCCGCCCGAGCGCAGGCATCGCTCCTGCTCCCCCCACGCGTGGGGCAGCGTCAGGTCCCGCCACCCCCCCAAACCCAGGGACAGCTTCCCCTCCCCAGCCATAACTAGCCAGGGGCCGCGCTGCCCCACCGCCTGGGGGCAGCAGGCCCGCAGCCCTCTCTCCCCCTCACCCAAATCCCGGGGGCAGGGGCAGTTCCCCCCCTTCCCCCCGGGGACAGGGGACAGCCCCTCTTCTCCCCGCAAGCAAGGCCCCCCTGCAGCCCCAGGGACTATCACAGCAAGCAATATGGAAAAGCGGAGGGGAAACAAATGCACAGAGTCAGGGCCAAAAACTGCCCAAAGCCTCCTCCCCCGGAACAGCTCCACCCTGTCGGCGGTGGGGGAGAAACCACCCCATCCATGGTGTGGGTCAGACACACACTCAGCTCATGGGGAGCAGATAGCTCAGTGAGGAAAGAGCCCACAGTCGTGGCCTTGGAGGCAGGCACCTGGCACTAACATCCAGCTATAATATGTGGGCAACACCCCACCCACAAATCATTCTGCTTCAAAAAAGAAGTCAAGATTGCGTGGCAGGGTTTGGTCCCAATAAACTCCCAGAGTTCTTTATTGCCGATGGTTAGTTGACTTTCTTTTGCGTGTTAATGACCTTTCCAGAATCCCTTTGATTTTCCTTCTGGTTGGAAACAAAGCAGGCAGCCCAAGTTAAGAAAAATAATCATCGGAGTCTAACTGTCCCTGTATGGGGCTCAGTAGGGCATAAGCCCTGTCTTTCTTTTTGAGCCAGTTGTTACCGCTTGGTAGTTAATTTCCAGAGGTTAAGGGCATTTAACAGCCTGGATGAGGTGCTTTGGGTAGTGGAGGTGTTTGAGAGGCTTTTGTGTTTCTCAGCAGACTCACTATTAACTTTGTGTTGCTCAACCGGGCCGTACTTTAATTTCCTGTAAACTGCCAGGACTCGTTCATGTGCCTGAGCAGCAAATATACATACAGATGCTTCAGGGTCATGTATCAAGCCTTTGAGAGCTGAAACAAAAAAGAAAATATTAATCAGAAACTATAGAACTGTCAGAAAACCCATTAATATCCAGGCTTTTTGCATACTCTGAAATACCATTCATAGAGCCCTCTTCTGCACTTCCCCTCATCTATGGCATCTGTAACATCCTCCACTCAGCATCCTCCTACCCATGAGACATACCCATGGAACACTATCATAAAGGACAGGTACTTGCCTGACAGGACTTTGTTATGCTTGATGCCTGTGCAGGAGTGGCCTGAGGCCGGCTGCAGCAGCTGGCGCCCCAGGCGGAACATGCGATTGGCGCCCTTGTCTCAGCTGTCAATGTCCGTGACGTAATCATCGGGCGCCCTGGGTGCCCCGTTGAAGGCAGCACCCTAGGAGACCGCCGAGTCTGCCTATACTCACAGGCCGCCACTGTGCCTGTGTGTTGGGTGCCTCACAGAAACTAGTCAAGGCACTATCAAGGTCTTGAAGAAATTGTGACATAAGTCCTCAATACTGCAAATTGTTCCACCGGGACAGATGCTTACACCTGCATGGAGCTTCATTGAAAACAATGGAATTCTGCATGAGCCCAGTGGTCAGGTTATAAGAAACAACTTGCAGGATTCAGGCATAAGTTCAGACATGACACAACTAGGAATGTAATAGTGTAGTGGATTAATTGATTAACCGATGAACAAAAGCTTGTAAGTTCATGCTATAGAGTAGACTACATGCATTTCCCCTTCCCCCACCAGTAAATATTTTAGCAGGCTGGCCAGCAGCCCAACTCATTCCTGGCTCATGCCAGGTCTGGGATCTATCCCTGCTGTGGCTCTGCATTTAAAGTGTATTAGGAACCAAGCAGGCAAGCAGCCTGGCTCAGTTCCGGCTCACACTGGGTCCAGGGGCTCAGCCCCCTCCTGGACAGGGGCTGCTGCCACCCTGCACTGCTCCCTTTTGTACTAGAGGCAGCAGTGCAGGCAGGGCAACAGGCAGCCAGTCTGTGAGGGGAGCTAGTTAAACTGGCTCCCCTCAAAAACCAGCTCCCGCCTCGCACCCCGTGCTGCTGCCTCTCATACAAAAGCAGCTGCACAGAGTGGCAGGGGTCTCCTTGAGAGTGGGGCCAGAGCACACTGGCTGTTGGCCCTGTCCCCAGAGACTATAGAATAATTGACTAACTGATAAGAATTCATGAAGTTAATGGACATTCAATTATCTGATATTTAACATCCCTAGATACAATGGCTGTGTCTAGAATGCATCCCTTTTACGGAAAAGGGATGCAAATTAGACACATCGCAATTGCAAATGAAGCGGGGATTTAAATCCCCCCTGCTTCATTTGCATAAACATGGCTGCCGCTTTTTTCCTGCTCGGAGCTTTGCCGGAAAAAAGCTCCAGTCTAGATGGGGATTTTTCGGAAAATAAAGCCTTTTCCGAAAGATCCCTTATTCCTCTTAAAAAAAGGAATAAGGGATCTTTCGGAAAAGGCTTTATTTTCCGAAAGATCCCCATCTAGACTGGTGCTTTTTTCCGGCAAAGCTCCGAGCCGGAAAAAAACGCCTGCCATGTTTATGCAAATGAAGCGGGGGGATTTAAATCCCCGCTTCATTTGCAATTGCGATGTGTCTAATTTGCATCGCTTTTACGGAAAAGGGATGCAGTCTAGACACAGCCAATGAGTATAATAAAAGGGGAGTAAGCATGGAGAGGGAAAGAGCTTGGACAACGGCTACATTAATAAGATCTCTCATTAATTCCATGAGACATGGACATGTCTATGAATGCTCAGATGCCACTCTGATGCATAGGATAAAAATATCAAGACAGTTATTCCAAGGAGTTTGTTACATTAATTCACTTCTCATAGGGAACATGGAAGAAGGAAATTTAGAGGAGGAAATTAGAAGTTGGTGGTGGTGTGGCAAACAGGTTAAGGGAGGTTGTTCCATGCATAAGGGCAGCATGGAAGAACATATAAAGGCACTAATGGGAGAATTTTAAAAAAAAGCATCCAAGCTGATGACAGTGGCACAGTAGTGGACACTGCGCATGAATGGAGGTCAAATCACATACAGTTTGGGACTGACAGATGCAATGCTTTTTAAAGAGCTTGAACTTGATATGGGAGATGAAGGGGAGCTAGTGGAGGCATTCTAGGAAAAGGGATGATACAGTCATAACAAAGAGATGGTTTTGGTCCAGGATTTTGGATGAATTGGAGGGGGAATAAACAGTATGTAGGGGACCAGACAGAAAGAGTTTGCTGTTATCAGGCTGGGCAGGGGCAGATGACCGTTCTGCGGGGCCCCGGGCAGCATAATTCCGCGGGGCCCCCCCTTTGCCTTGGCGCATGCGCGGGGCTTTCTGAAGCACAGGGCCCCGTTCGCCCTGTCCTATATCCGCCCCTGAGGCTGGGAGCTGATTAGGAAGTGGGCAAGTGATTTTGCTATCAGAGCAGAAAGGAAAAAGGAGAGTTCTGAAGTGTGATGGAAGAAGTGAAAATCTATTTTTGTCATAGTGTGGATGTTGGAGAGGATAAAGAGATGACTCAAGGTTACAGGTCTGGATGGTGGTGTTTCCTACAACATTGGAAAAAGAGAGTACTAGAGAAGCTTTCAGAGAGAAGAGTTTAGTTCTAGTCAAACTGAGCTTGAACAAATGATGAGCCATCCTGTACAAGATGTTGGAGAATGTGTGCAAGAAGAGATTTAACCTTGGGAGATATGTCTAGGGTCAATTTGAGAATCATCATTGTAGATAGAAATGGTATTCAAACACATGCTATTGGAGGTGCCACCAAGAATAAAGCATAGAGCGACAAGAGGTATAAATTCAAACTATTATCGATATTATTTATACCATTGAGGGGCAACCTAGGCTAGTGAGTGGGCCGCATGAGTGGCCCTTTTTCAATTCAGTAGGCTGCAAGATTGTTGTAACCAAGACAGTCTCCTGGGATACGATAATTTTGCTAACTGCGTTTGTGAACCTAGAATTTATAGGATGTGCTGATTGAACCGTAGTAGCACTTTGATTGGATGCAGAGGGAGAACACAATGTTGTGTGCAATCAGCATGCACCTCACGTCATGTGCTCTTGCTTTAAGTGCATATCACTTTTGTAATATCAGTAGGAAAAAAACTACACAAATGAAAACCAGCAACCCTGTCCATGGGCAGTGGTAAACAAAACATCTTGTAGGTGACACGAGCCACATGTGGGCCCTCAGACCAGAGGCCCACTGATTTATATGGATCCTTGGACAAAAGTGTATAGAAATCCTAGTGCCTCCTCAGACACACACACACAAATACTCATCCACGGTCATAGAAATTTAAACATGAGGTCTTTACTTACCATTATTTATGAGATCCAAATCTTTCATGCTTATCATGTTGTCCATGTGCATAACCAGGAACCCTGAACATGCCATTAAAAGCAGGGAATTCCCATTACTCTCCGAACCTTCATAGTTTTTGTCTTTCACACAAGGATGCCCTCAGGTATTTGGACAAGTTCCTAAATCTGGAGATGGAGAAGCTAAGGAGATAGAACTTGATGAAAAACCTCACTGAAGTGAACAGGAGTCTTTCCACTGACTCCAATGAGCTTTGGATTATGGCTATAGTGAGAGGCTGGCTTTCAAGAAGATGACATACATTCCTGTAGAGAAATTCCTATAGGAGTAGCTAGGGGCATTTTGGAGATTACAATAGGATTTGTTTTTGATGAGCCATTAGAGTATTTTGATACGAACATAAAATCCAGGAATTTCTCCTATTTTTGTATTGCACCCAATACTAAATTCTTGAACAGGGATAGTCCATAAGCAGACCAGGGGCTAAATCTAGATAACCCAACACTTCCAAATGGACCCCGATCTCTTTTTATATACCTATGATTCTCATTGTTGGGTTCATTATTAATTATTATTATTATTTATTTTCACTGGAGTCTGGACCTTGGCTCCACCATGACCAAGAAATTTGGATCTTGACAAAAAATATTTGACTGTCCCTGTCCCAGAAGATTGAGGAATCAGGGTATCTGGCAAAAAAGCAATTAACGTACACTCCTATAGGGAATAGCACAAAAGATCAAAAAGGTGCTTCTATAGGATTTGCTAAAGACATGCAAATTCTTCTGTATTTACCTATGAACATGGCTGCGGCCCTTCGTATAGAAGGCTGTGTGCTGCTGAGGTAGCGCTGACTTTGGAACAATAACCTTTGGACATTTTCCTGATGTTTTTTCACCTGAGATATCAATAATGAACAAAATGAAAGCTTAAATGATGGCCCTACACAACCCCTCATTACCCTTCCCACACAGGGATCTTACTCTTTGCAAATCCTCCCTCTATCAAATCAACACACAGTTCTAACAATGAACCCAGAGATCACTTACAAAGTAGTGGCAGATTTCATCCACGCCTTCCTGATGGTTGTGCCAGCCCTTTCTGTTGTCCACTTGTTTAGGTAATCTCCATTCCAGGAGTCGAGAACATTCATCCAATGCATTCTTACATTTCTACAAGACAGGATGGAGTTCTCACAGTTGGAGAACTAGCAGCATGTTCCAACTGTTAAACTTGCAATGAGAATGAATCTCTTGGCATTTCTTTTTCACAGAGTGATAGGGAAGCTCCAAGTTTTTTTTCCCCCGGAAGAAAACACATTAGAGTAGATAGATTAGGAAAGATCCCACATTAGAGGGTGGAGCTGGAGAATGAGATGTTTGAGGATACTGGTGATTCAGACCTAGAGATAAATGACTGTAGTAACTTGCCTCAGCCACATCAGGGTTGCCCTCTTGCAGGTGTAGAAGTAATGGGATCAAGCTGTCCAAGATTTCCTCTTCTTTCATAAGCACCTGACTCTTCTTCATCTTCTTAATTATCTTTCCAAACAAGGAAATAGCAGCAGAACGTACACTCACTCTCTCCTGAGACACACACAAACAGAGGAAGTCAGGAAGAAAGGGGGCTTGTTAGTGTACAGTTGTACTCCCCTTGGTTAGGAATTTACTTCAGTGTTTATACTGCTCTATAGTCCTCATCAAGGCTTTTGATTTAAACAATTTTCTTGCAAGAAGAGCCTGCTTTCAGTGGAAAATTTGGGGTTTTAATTGAAATGTGTTAGCCAAAGGATTTCAGTAGAAAATGGGAATTGTAATTCATAGGAGTTGTGCTTTGCACCTTGTCTTCCTATTCTCCTCCATGGGCCAAGATCCCCAGTTGGACTACATTTCCCATAAAGCATCACACAGACTCTCTTTTTGCTAAGGGAAAGCTGTACAACATGGTGTTGGTGATGTACTACAATGAATTATATACAGGTATAGGCCCTGCTTCTGAGTCCACTCACCTCCTCCTGAATTTATCCACAGCAGTTGAGAGCACTGAGTACCTCACAGGTCAGTATATGTGATAAGAGCTGGACCTGCTCTTCTTTCAATTCTGCAACATATTAGGTTGCACAGAACGAGTAGTGTAACTGAATGTGCCACGTACAACATGAACAGCTGAGGCATGTGTGTTGCATACCACATGCTACAGGAGAAGCCTAACTTGCTAGACATGGCCACAGCATAAGCTGTGTCTCCTAGTCCTGGAGGGCAGGGTCCACTGTACTGGGACAGGCATAAGTCATCTAGTAGGGCAGGAGTAAGAATGAAGGGTATAAACCCAGGAAAAGTATTATTGTTTTTCTTCCATTATTTGATACGAACGACTGCTTGTTTGCAGCAGAGATGCTACTTCACACCCCTTCCCTCATCCCTATCACACACACTGTTGTCTTACATCATCAAAGAGGGGCTTAAGGGTACCGATGATGCAGCCAACATAACTTGCTCCATCCAGGCCTCTGAAAATCTTCTTGACATCAGCAAGAGCTTCCACAACCAGCCTCCCGTCCACGCCACACAAGCTGTTTATCATGACTGGTACCTGGTCCTTTATCTCCTGCACAGAAGAAGCTGATGCAGTAACTACCCCACACTGCCTCACCAAGGATTCTTTCAGTTTAAGAAGAAAACAACCAATGTGACAAATTCATTTTCTGAGAATTTTTCCAAACACTGAAAAAACCCCAAAGAAAAGGGCAAGTTTAGTTTAAAAAGGACTTTCAATGGAATTCATGCCTCATTCCCTGTACATTACATCCTATGACACATTATTTCTCCTCCCCTAATTCAGTTCTTGGTTAGAGTTATGTATGTGGCTTTTCTTGGCTCACTACGTGTGGAGAGAAGAGGCAAACAATAAAAAAGATTTTGAAACAAAGCTGTCATGAAGGTGTTTTCCCTTTTGTGTTTATTTCATTGCTAATGAAATGCCTCATTTCTGCCATCACAATTCAAATAAATGAGTTAGGGCATGATTAGGCACCATAGTAGCCATAAATAGACAATTTAAAGTTGTAAAAGACACAAGATTATGTATAACCCTAGTCCTCTTTACTATAATCCAGTGGTTTTCAATTTTTTATCATTTGTGGTTCCCTAAAAATTTTGAATGGAGGTGCAGACCGCTTTGGAAGTCAAACATAGAACATAGGTTGAAAACCGCTATTCTAAGTTCACAACAACCCATTCCAGTGGTTTTCCCTTAGACACAGTGCACGGATCCCCAAGGGTCTGTGGACCACAGGCTGGAACCCACTGCTATAACATAAACAGCTCTGAGATTGCATTTTATCCATCAATGTAGAAATGTATTTCTTACCCTGTCTCTAGTATGCAGTGTTAGATACCCAGTAAAACATATGCTTGCTCCTGAAAGATTTCACTGACACCCATACTAGCACTTCCAAGTACTCCACTGAGCCCTCAACCAGTTGAGAGGGTTTTTTTGCATGCTTTACAAGGCTGAAATCTAGAGCAATATTAAATGCTGCTCACTGATCCCAGATCCAGCTAAATGGTTCTGATTCTGCTTTGAAAAGCTGGGATCTGGAGCAAATCTAGATGCTGTTCACATACCTTTGACTCTAGCCAGCAGATCTAGTTCTGCACTAACAGGAATGGAATCTGTTTCCCTTCCATCAGCAATAGTTTCTTAGTGCTGAGAGAGTTACTCCAGATTTCTATTATCGTTACTGATATATTTCTGGAGTAATTACACTGATACTGGTTGCATACTGAAATGGACTCCAACTCACTATCTCTGGCCAGTCTGCCATGGTGATCAGTCCTTTGACACACAGTGCTCGAATAACTGGATCTGGGTCAGTCAGTCCTTTCAGTAGACGGATCACGGAATATTTCTTTGGAAGCCGCTTTGCTTGTGGCATGTGGAGAAGCTAAAAAGACAAAGAGCAAATCAATAACAGGCTGCAAAACAGACAGCTGTCTGTCTGTTCTCTGGATGAACATTCCTGTAAATGCTCCAGCATGCATGAAACCTACTTGCTATGCCTAGAGGAGGCATGAAGTCTGCTCCCTGTGCTCAAGGCAGGTAAGAATCTCATTCTGTATGTTCACAGACTATTGCTTAGTGGGCATGAAGTCTATATTTCATGCACCAAGTGCAAAGACTGCCCCCTGTGTTTGCTAAGCATCTGCAACTATTGCCTGCAGTGGGAACTGCGGCTTCTCCACATTTATGAAAATTGAGCTCAGGTTGGTACTCAGAGAAAGGCTTCCACATGTGAGAATGTTTGCCTGTCTATAAAAGATACTTGCATACAATAAACCTATATTTAGGAAAAGAGAGGAAGAACAGACTAAAGCACAGAACTAAATGTTTTCTATTCTCGTCACTGCCAGACTTCTTATTAGGCATGGGGAGTTTATACCTTGTTGCCTCAGCTGTCCCATCTGTAAAATGGGGGTAATTATGTTAATCTACCCTAATGTGTTGCTATGAGGAAAAATCATAGGGTTGGAAGAGACCTCAGGAGGTCATCTAGTCCAACCCCCTGTTGCTAGCTATAACTCCAATTGCGCTTTATCCTTCCTAATTACACCCCTGTATGCTCAAGTAATATTTTTATACTTCTTCCTGTTCATCTGCCCAAGTTTCCACTTCTTGTTAACTTTCTTTTTGTGTTTAAGCTCACTAATGATTTCTCTGTTAAGCCAAACTGGTTGCCTGCCATATTTGCTTTTCTTTCTGAACATTGGGGCTATGTCTACACTACAGAATTTTTTTTTTCAGAAAAACAGCCTTTTTTCTGAAAAAAACCCTTGATTGACATCCATCCTACAGTCATGTTCTTTCAAACAAAAAAAAGTCGAAAGAACAGAGGGGGGTTTCCAATATTGGTAAACCTCTTTCTACGAGGAAGAAGCCTTTATCCGAAAGAGCCTTTTTGGAAAAAGGTGTGGGGGGACGGGGAAGAGGGAGTTCTTTTGAAAGAAGAGGAAAGAGGAAAAAGCACACGTGCCCTGGTGGCTACTCCATCCATAGTAATCACAACTTAAATGTGAGATAGCGTCCACACTGAATGGATGCTATCTTTCGAAAAAGCAGATCGCTTTTTCAATGCGCTTTTGCTGTATAGACGCTCTCTTTCAGAAGAAGTTGTTTTGGAAGATCTCCAGAAAATGTTCTTCTGAAAGAAGCCTGCAGTCTAGACATAGCCTGGGATGGTTTGCTCCTGTTCCCTCAATAAGGCTTCTTTAAAATACAGCCAGCTCTCCTGGACTCCTTTCCCCCTCATATAAGCCTCCCAGGAAATCCTGCCCATCAGTTCCCTGAGGGAGTCAAAGTCTGCTTTTCTTAAGTCCAGGGTCTACATTCTGCTGCTCTTCTTTCTTCCTTTGGTCAGGATCCTGAATTCCATTATCTCCTGGTCACTGTTACTCAGGTTGCTACTTCATCTACCAATTCTTTCCTGTTTGTGAGTGGCAGGTCAAAAGGAGCATGACCCCTAGTTGGTTCCTCCAACACTTGCACCAGGAAGTTTTTCTCAACATTCTCCAAAAACTTCCTGGATTTTCTGTGCACTGCTGTATTACTCTTCCAGCAGATGTCACAGTGATTGAAGTTCCCCATGAGAAACAGGGCCTGTGATCTAGAAATATCTGTTAATTGTCCAAAGAAAGCCTAGTCTATTTCATCCTTTCACCATGCCTTGTGAAACGAGGTTTACCAGAGCAGTTGACAAAGGCTTCCCTTGTTGACTGCGCTGCGTCTAGACTGCCGTACTGTGCCAGATCAGCTGATCGTTGGCACAGTGCAGTGGCCATTTTTATTTTAATGAAGCGGGGATTATTTAAATCCCCGCTTCATTGACTATGCTGGGTAAACTAGTTTACATGGCTCCGTCGACGGAGCCATGTAGTCTAGACATACCCAGGGTGTAACTCCTCCATCTTTTCTTCCCTGCCTGTCCTTCATTAACAGTTTATACACTTCCATGGCAGTTGTCCAGTCATGAGAGTCATCCCACTACATTTTTGTTATTCCAATCAACAAATGTTCCAAATGTACTGAGAGCCTGGGGAGGAAGATGCTGTAGAAGGGCAAAGTGGTATCACTATTTCTGACACACACAAAACCTCTCAATCACACGTGGAGGCTTTCCCCGAGTGCTCAGTTGAGCCACTTGGAGTCTGAGCTCAGCTCCCCAGCCCAGAAAGGGAAGAAGCAGCTCACGAGCTTTTGTACCACAGTAGATGTGAGCCAATGACTCTTACCTCAACGAAGAAGGCCATTGCTGTGAGCTTGTGCTGTTTGTCGCCTCGTTCCAGGAATGGGACCAGAAGGTACAAGATCCGCCACAGCTCACAGCAAGAGTAGTGGACCATGGCTCTGTGGAAGCAAACACATACCCTTATTGCAGAGGACGTGAGTCAGCAGGTGGGGGGAAGAGAGATTTGGCAGAAGGGAGGGAGGGGGAGATCGCTCACCTGGCAAGCAGGCCTACCCCCCGATGGTGCTCCTCAGAGCTAGCGAGCAGTTCCCAGCCTCCCTCCTTTTCAACAGAGGTGAACTCGTAGTGGCATCCCATCTTTAGGAGAAGGGTCTTCACCGTCTGCACAACACAGCTGCATTCAGAGCAATACCCGTATTTGAGCGACACCAGCTTTGCCCAAGGCAATCCATTCTCTTGTCCCCCGTCCCCCCCCCACATACCTGAATTGTATTGAAACTGGGCTTGTAGTGCACTGCAATGTAATAGAGCTAGCAACCCCATCCCTGCACTGCATGTCCAATGCCGGTCACACTGAGGTCTAAGCCGGGCAGCATGGCCAGCCCCGTACTGCACACCAAGACCTCAGAGGCAAAGCCCGCACTGTCTCGTTGCTGCACCTACATGGCTATTACTGTGCCCAACTCCATGCTGTAAGTGTACTGCATGTACAAGATAACATACCAGTGACACCCCACCTTGCACTGCACACGTGACATCACAGTTTGTAAGAGCAAGGAGCACTGAGGGCGACTTCACTGGTGTGAGTATATGGAATGCATGGAGCTTTGATGGACTCCTATAGGCTGTAGCACTTGCACCTAACAGCCCTAGTCCTGGACCAGGACCAGTATTCCCTCCAATTTTTTTTCCATTCACATGCAGAATATATGTTGTTACATGCACCAAGGCAGGTGCAGATGTGCACCACCCATATAAACACATCCTGCCTGGGGTGGGCCCTCTGCTAATCAGCTGGGTGTCATTGGCATCCCACCTGGGTGGCCGCCCAAACGCTCAGCTTACGGGGACCACTAATTAGGACCCCATTGTGCTAGGTGCTGCACAAAGTTAAGAGAGAGAGAAGGGCTTTTGCCCCCAAAACCTTTACATCTAAGCATGAAACAAGGCAACACACAGACAAGGGAGCATGGCAGGCAGCGGTCTCAGCACCCCCCAGCCTGACTATTGGCAAGGTTTTGTAGGCATCATGGCCAAAGAGCATTTGGTGAAGGGACGGGATGTAGCTTTGCCGAGTGCCACTCATGTGGGGGGTGGGGAGTGAAGGTGCTTGTTTAACAGAGGCTGGCATGGGGGAGCTGATTGGAGACAGGAGTGAATGGAAGATGATGGGGAAGGTGGGAACAGGTGCCAAAAGGCCTGGGGCATGAAGACAAGCAGCCTGTACGGTCAGCAGCACTCAGGGAGGAGTCTGATGGATGCAGTTATCATATCAACACCTTTCAGTAGTTACCGTGCAGGGATGAGCTCCTGCCTGGAGGCACTGCTGTCGGGCAGGCTGAGCCCAGTGCTATAGTGCACCTGAACCAGCAGGGCCATCAGGAGGCGGGGGTAGACGCGTTTCACCGCCTGTGTGCACATGGATACAGATAATACCTCGAACAGAGCGCTGGCTGCCTGAAGGAGGGAAACATGCAGGTAAAATCCTCTGCCTCTCACCAGCACTTCCATTTCATAGCCAGTCCTTGGCTCCATGGGCCCCAACAAGGCTGCTTAGCCCAGGGCTTTGCCAGTAAGAAGAGGTGGTGTTCTTTTGTCGTGGTAACCCCATCTCTGTGCTTAATGCTGTGCATTGCTGTGCAGGAGACCAGGGTCTCAGTGCCAGGGCCAAACAGACAGAACCCCAGGCTGGGATTCAAGAGGCCTGGATTCTGTTCCCTGATCTTCCACTGGCCTGGTAGGTGACCATGGGCAAGTCATTTCCCCTCTCCATGCCTCAGTTTTACCATCTGTAAAATGGGGATAATAATACTGTCTTCCTTTGGAAAACGCTTCGAGTCCTACTGATGAAGAGGGCTCTATAGTAGAACTATATGTTACTATTATATTATTCTAGTTCTGGACCTTTGCTCCCAGGACAAGCTGAAGCTGGGACTGCTGCAGAAGTGGAGTGCTCAGGCCTTGGGGAGAAAAAGCACTATGGAAATGGGAGGCAGTGCAGCCAGTCTCTGACAATGGAGGCAGGAGCTAGCCTGCTTGGACCCTGAGAAGGAGAACATTGGAGATGGAGGAAGTGGAACGTGGCAGAGACACTTGGAGGTGATACACTGCTCAGTCCCTGATGGGGGAGGAAAGGAAATGGCAACCGTGATGTCATCTCCAGGTCATTAAGCAGCAGCTTTGATTGGCTCCGTGGGGAGCTTTGGCCAGCCTTGCATGACAAGACGGCTGGTGTCAGGGGGCAAGGCATTTCCTGAAGAAGACAAAGAAATGGCAAAAAGGAGCATTTTTAGGGTCCTGCCATAGCTTTAGGGGTATTCTCCCCATCCCTCCTCCACAGAGCATTTTCAACCGTGCATCCTTCAGATGTGGACCACTTCCCTCTTTGGTGAGAGAGGAGAGTCACATCTGAGTTGTTTCTTACGGCTACAGGCAGGATGGAAGCTTTATCTCCAGAAGTGCTTGGCCTCTCCTGCAGCTCCTTCAGCAGCACGTCCAGAAGTCTGTGGGTGTGACAAGCGGCTTCTGTTTTGGCCAGTATTCTCCACATCCCAGCCGCATCTCTGCAAGTGGAGAGACAGTAGCATGCTGGATGAGATACATAGAGCCCTGCCACACCACAGTCTGATGGAACCCACGACACCCGAGTAGGGCCTGGGGCTCCATGGGAAAGATGGTGACTACCACAGGGCCTCATCCCAGACACCAAGGAACTTGGCCTGTGTACCTAAAGCAGTAAGTGGCCCATGTTACACATTCCATCCATCACATGGTGGACTGAGACCACTGTCAGAACTGCAGGTTGCTACGAGATAACCAGCCATCATTTTTTACCCTTAAGATGCATTCAGGTCACGCCCATGTGGGGCTGGCTCAGAGGACTGCCAGTTCTACATGTACACTGCAGTGTCTACAGTGGCTTGGGGGTGTGCAATCAAATATACCCTTGTCATGAACAGACCATGACCTCCTGCAATGGCTTCATTCCACCAGATCTTGCTCCCACGCCTAGGAAGGATCATCAAGGAGGTGGAGGTAAAGCAACAACGGCAACATTTGCAAAATTCCCTTCACCCTGGGTGCAGAGCGGGATATGGGACTGCAGCTGCATGAGTGGCACTGAGTGACTGTCTCCTGGCTACACAGGCTCCATCAGCTGCCTTCCACATGGCTGATCATGAAGTGCAGTCAATACAGCTGTGATCCTTAGGAGTATATGGAACCCATCTGCTCCTATTTACATGGGCTGGCTGAGGGCGATTATAGGGAATAGTTTACCCACCCCCAGACAGTCCTGTGGGATACTGTTGAGTTCTGTTCTCACTTCTTGCTCCAGGCTGCTAGGTGGGTGAGAAAGGAACCATGGGCAAAGGCACCCACTCTTTGCGGAGAATCCCCAGGTCCACATCATCGTTACAGCTGATCTGGCTGGTGGAGGGACGGGATGGCCCCATTTCTACATGAGACTGGAGCTTGGATGAAGCTGAGCAGGCTGAGGTTCAGCCTGGGCAGGGCAGGGAAATTGTTAGAGGGTTGTGGGACACGACTAGAAAAACTGACTAGAATCACATCACCGCCACTGTCCTTGATGGGGCAAGGCCTGTAGCTTAGAGTCAGCTGGACAGCTCAGGGGTCCTACTAGACTCAAGGCTACTATGGACGCTCCGGTCACAGCTGTGCCAAAGGGTTCTGTCTCATTGTGCTTGGTAAGCCCAGTGTGACATGGGGTTTGGTTTTGGACATGGGGACTTTGGTGAGTATCTGTGACTTTGGGGTTAGACTCCTGTGGTGCACACCCTCTTGGACCTACACCTTGATACCACTCAGGAGCAAATGCTTGTCCACAGTGCAGCAGACCATTTTCTGAATGGAGCTTGACGCTGGGAGCACATCACCGTGGTGTTCTAGGAGCTGCATGTGGCATTCCAAGCGGAATTCCAGGGGTTGGACCTGTGACAAAGTGGGGTTTCTCCTCCTCATTGTGTTGTACATGAGCCTAGGAATCTTACTGTGCATGCCTCAGTTTCCCTGTGCATTACTCCAATGCCTAGGTGGAGGGAATATGGGTGTGTGACTTTTGCTGAGACCCTGGGGGCAAGGTGAGGCAGCTTTAGCTGCCTGCATATAAGCCAGGGGTGGGGAACCTACAGCCCACAAGCCAAATCTGGTCTCTTGCTGATTTTCATCTGGCTACTGGCCATACACATTCAACTCACCTGCCTGGAAGGAGGGGGTGCGGAGGCTCAGGGCTTCCCCCTGCAATGGGACAAGCTGGTGCTCATGTCTCCAGCTCCGTGGGAGGAAACCCCGGAGTCTTGGCTTCCCCCCATGCAAGGCTGGAGTCATGAGCGCCAGCTCACTCAGCCATGGGCAGAAAGACCGGACTCCCCGTGTTCCCCTGGGTGGATGGGTTGAACGTGTGTGTGGTATTTTTGATGGGTCAATGGCCTCGATACAAAAGGGTTCCTCACCCCTGCCACAAGCAATGGCTGATGCACTGTGTAATCCGAGTCCCGGGATGGGATGTGACCAGGTGACACTTTGCCTGATAAGCCAGCAAATACTACGAGGAGGGGTAACAGGAATGTCAGAGGTTGGGTCACTGGAAGCTTGACAGTCTGCTCTTGGGAGACTCAGAGGAGAGGGGGAATCCAGGGCACCCAGCCTGGGCTACACTCAAGATGGACTCTGCAGAAAGTCACCGATGTCTGCACTAACAAGCTCTGCTCCCCACTGAATTCTTATCGCCTAATAAACCCTCTGTTACTTGCTGGCTGAGAGTCACTGTTGACTCTGAAGGTGGGGTGCAGAGCCCCTTTAGCTTCCCTGGAGGCCCCCATCCAGGCGCACGTGAAGGGGGCCAACCCAGAAAGCCCTATACCATCTCTCCCCATAACACACTGCCACAGCTGGAGCCTATGAAAGCTTGCAAGCTGCACTGCCTTCCATACAGAATAGCAGGAGCTGTGGGATGTATTTTCCCTCTTAGGCTTGGACCTGGAACACACCACAAGTCTATCCTGCCCAGCTGGGGATGAGACAGAATAAGGGTTGAAGAGGATTATTCCATGGCCGGGGATCATGTTTTGGGCTGTGTCTGATGGTGGTGATGGGAGCAGGAGCAGTGGACTTTGGCCATCTACTGTGATTTCCTCCCCACCCCAAATACTGTCAATTTTACGTTGTGGTTGAGAGGCCTGCTGAGTCCTGCATCTGGAACCTGCAAGCACCTTGTGAAGATTTTTGTTTGTCAAGCACCAGCAGCTGTATGGGTGTGTCTAGACTACAGGGTTTTGTCAACAAAAGTAGACTTCCATCGACAAAACTACACTACGGCCGAGTTCTGTCGACATAACGTCGACAGAACTCAGCAGTTTTGTTGACGGCGGTAAACTTCATTCTTTGAGGAATAACACCTTTTGTCGATAGAGTTCTGTCGACGGAAGGCGTTATTGCATCTACACTGCGCTTTGTGTCTACACTCTCATGTCGACAAAGCGGCTTGCTTTGTCAACAGAACTGGATGTCGTCTAGGCGCTCTGTGTCAACAGAAGCTTTGTCGACAGTATCTGTCGACAAAGCCTCTGTTGACAAAAGCTTGTAGTCTAGACGTGCCCTATGTGTGCGCAGGCGCCAGTTCTGCAGATGGAGAATTTAGCCCTGTGTGCTCTCATCACTGGGATTTCCGCCCTTCCACGCAAGCGAGTGACACATCGAATGACACCGTTAGTAAATATCACTGAGGGCACCTGGGCAAATCTGTGATTCCTGCCATTAGGAAACGGGTGCAGAAGCAGCCTCTTGGGAGGGCAGCAGGAGGGGGGTTGTGGAGATGGAATAATCTCCCCCTGGCAAGACAAACATTGTCTGCACAGCAAGGAAGCCACCGCCAGTCTGAGACCTTTCAGAAGGAGGGGGGAGGGAAGGAATAAGGAACCCGAAGAGTGAGCTCTCAGTACCCTGGTCTTTAGGAAGTTTCATACCTGTCCAGTGGGAGTGGATATTTTAGAAGCACCGTGGACACTTCTTCCATGAAAGCACAAGCCAGTCGGCATAAGGCCATCATCACTGCCTGTCTGGGGTGGGAATAATGGATGGCTCTGAGCTGGGAGTGGATCCTGTCCACAATCTTTGGCACCTAGAAGACAACAATACAGTGTAGAGAGTGTGAGTGTCCGGCTGCAGAGGGTTCCCTCTAGGGGAAGAATTGGAGTGTAATAGAAAGATATTATTAGAGAGAGCAATTCCACCTTCCTGGTGAACACATCCTGATCATCCTAGAAAACCTCTCCTATTGCCTAGGCCTTCTCCTAGCCAAAGCAGGAGTGCTCCCTGCTATTCTCTTGTGCAGGAGTGGGGAACCTTTTTTGGGTCGGAGACCACAGACTCACAGAAAAATCAGTCAGGGGCCACATGCAAGTGAGAAGCAAAAAAACCCCTCACTGGCCCCCAACTGAGAAGGAAGACACTTCCCACATTCCCCTTGCCCACCAGAGCCTAGGGGGCCCAGCCTAGTAGATTTTGTGTGCTCCAGCCTTAAGGTGGGGCAGCAGTGGGGCTGGAGCACTACCGCAGGCTCTCCAATGCTGGGGGGGGGGGGCTCAGAGCCTCAGGGGTCAGATCCAGGCAAGCCGGGAGCCTGAGGTTCCCCACCTCTGCTCTAGCGTTTCGTAGAAGAGATTGATAGCAACAAACAAAGCTGCAGAGCAGGTCGATAGGACTTCTTTAATCCCAAGAAAAACTGCAGCAGCTTGAAGAGAAGCACCCACGCTTTCAGATGCAGTCTCCAAGTCCCGAGACAACGGAACAATGGCTCACCCCTAGCTTTAGGCAGTCCATGTGCAATCCTTACACTATCAGCATCGCAAGGATGAAAGAGTCCCACCGACAGTACCCCAGGACAGGAGAGTCTAAATCCGTGGTGTCCAACACGCTTGCCACTAGCCACATGTGGCTCTTTGGCTGGGTGAGCGTGTCTAGTTCGCTATAGCAGTAGCCGCCACATTGGACACCACTGGTCTAAATGTTCCTCAGCTCCCAAGAACCTGCTACCTGCTTCTGTATCTTCCACTTGTACTTCTCCAGGAGTACAGTCAGAATGGTCTTTGATGCTTCAATGGTGCTCTCGTTGGCCTCTTTCAGGCTTTCTAGAGCTGTAAGTAGAAGGTCTGTCATCTGCTCTGAGCTGAGAAATTGTCCAAATCTCTGGAAGAACACAACCAAAGTCCCAGGTGTAGGTGACCCAACTGGACTCTGAAGGGTGGCATAATTGATAAGCGGAATCTAGACAAAGCCCAGTTTGGCTCTTTTGAACTGCCTTCAACAATGTCAAGGCCGTTCATAGAATCATAGAACTGGAAGAGACCTCAGAAGGTCATCAAGTCCAGCCCCCTGCTCTAGGCAGGACCAATTCCAACTAAATCAACCCAGCCAGGGCTTTGTCAAGCCGAGACTTAACACCTCTAGGGATGGAGACTCCCATCTACTCCACTACTTCCCTAGGTAACCCATTCCAGTGCTTCACCACCCTCCTAGTGAAATAGTTTTCCCTAATATCCAACCTGGACCTCTCCCACCACAACTTGAGACCATTGCTCCTTGTTCTGCCATCTGTCACTACTGAGAACAGCCTTTCTCCATCCTCTTTGGAACCTCCCTTCTGGAAGTTGAAGGCTGCTATCAAATCCCCCCTCACTCTTCGCTTCAATCAGGCCAGTGCTTCATAAGAGCTCAGCTACTCTGGGGTGTGATGCATTCAGCCTTCTCCTGAGCCTGGTGTGTCGGATACTGTAACTAAATACTCTTGGGACTATTATTTAGTTACCAAATACCCTTGCAGGGGTTGTTTAATCACTACTTCAAACCATTCAATTAGCGAGGACAACCATGTCTCATGGGTATTTTCTTTTCCGCTCACTGAGCCTTAGATAAGGACAGGTAGTTCTCCTCTGAAATAGAAATGAAACACAAGTATCCTGGCTGATGCAGGCTCTGGAACAGAAAATTCCTGACCAGCTGTCGCTCACTTTTCCAGAAAATTTTTCCACAGGAAAAAAATTGAAATGTTTCAGTTTGATATTAATCGGTATTGACTTGTGCTGCTGCACTACCTCATGGGAGTTCAGGTGCTTCCATTTTCCTCTCTGGGCAGGGCATCTTGGCTTGACTACATCTCCCATGATGCACCCCAGATTCCCCTCTGGCTAAACTGCCATAGTACATTATGGGACATGTAGTCCAGCTGGGGACCCTGGCTCATGAGGTGGAACAGGGGCAAGATGCTCCTGAACTACAACTCCTCTAAGGCACCATGGCAGTTCAGGCAGATGTCAAACTGAGCCAAAATGAAGTGTTGTGACATTTCCAAATTGAAAGATTTTGGAACTTTCCACACTGGGAAAATTGTTGATATTTGTCATCCTTATTTCAACATTTTTTACCCCAAATATCAGAATTTTCCACAGGATAGAAATTCCTGTTTCAGCTTGCTCCACTCCACACAGCCCACAGGGAGATACAACAGTGGGAACACACATGCAGCCAGAAATACTTTTCATTACACCTCATGCTGAGGAATCACCTTAACAATTTCAGAGATGTTCTGGCAAGTCCTGGTGGGCTCATAGATATCCCAGTTCTCTTTGGACATTGGATGTAGCACTGCTGTCACAGGCCCCATCTTCCTCCTAGGTTCTAAGAGAAGATGACATGCTTAGGAAAGGCAGAGAGTTCAGAGGGGAACAACAAGAGAAGATAAAAGATACAGAAAACCAGATCTATGAGGAACGGTTACAGAAACTGAGCATTTGAGAACAGAAGTCTGAAGGGGGACCCGATAACAATCTTCAGATATGTTAAAGGGTGTTCTAACGAGGGTTGTGATGAATTATTCTCCAGGCAGGACAAGAAATGGGCCTAACCAGTAGAAAGGGACATTTAGGGTAATATTAAGAAAAACTGTCTCATTCTGAGGGTAGTTAAGCTCTGGAATAAGCTTCCAAGGGAAGCTGTGGAATCCCCATCGCTGGCGGTTTTTAAGAACAGGCTGGACAACCACCTGTCAGGGAAGGTCTGGATTTACTTAGTTTTGCTGAAGTGCAGAGAACTGGATTTTATGATGATTCTGAAGGTGCCTTCTAGCCCTTCACTTCTGTGATACTATGTTTGAAAGGCTTCCCATTCTGCCTTTAAGTGCCTGGCTTCCTTCCACCCTCATCCAGGTTCCTGAACCAAAGCTGCACTGCAGGCTTGTAGCCACGGTGTGTGAAGGAGCAGCAGGCCTGCTGGATAAGAAACACCCTCCCATGGAAAATACACATGCACAGGGAGGCAGACATTGTATCACTAGCCTCCTAAAAGCCTTGTCCTGTTACTTAAGAGAAAATTCTTCACTGGTTCTGTCCCTCAAAACATGACATGCAACCTCTTCAGATAGTTTAGTTCCTGTCAGACCCATCGACTCGAGGGGGGGCAGGAATTGCCCCAGAGCCTGACAATTCTAAAGGGCGCCAGTGCCCAGAACCCCAAGCTCTTTAAATTGCTGCTCCAGGTAGCTCTAAGGGCTGGGGGGCTCTGCACTCCAGGTGGTGCTGAAGTCTGCGGGGAGGGAGGGGGTGGCACACTCGTTGCCTCGGCCCCTCCCCTTCCGCCCAAGGCCCTGCCCCCTCTGCCCAGGGGCCTGGTGTAGCTGTCAGCTCCCCTGGTTCCTGTAACATGCTCTGGCTCTTGCCCTCTTCTGCAGAACCCATCCTTTTAAATTTAACCTTCATTAACAGTGACACTCTTTTCCACACACCCCTCCATGAGCTTTTTAGTCCCGTCCACCATCACAGCATCTGACCGCCTTCCACAGAACATCAACAGCAAAGTCCTCAGTGGCCTCTCCCCTAAAGACCTGTTGAGGTGTCTGAACTAATCTGTTTCTAGCACAGAGAAGGGAAGATCTTGGTTGTCTGCTTGCAAGCTATGTTCTTGCCTAGTTCTCCAAGAAGACGCCTGTTCCTATAGGGGCTTCTCATCGGGTTAGGATTAGCATCCAGCTGCACACAGGCAGGAAGTTTGGGTCCGCTGAGTTCTGATAGCCCGCACTTACGCTTTTGGCAGTGCATGAGGACGTAGAGGAAATACAAGCCTTCCACAGCCTGGTGGCCAATCTCTTTCTCGGGGTCACCAACGCACAGGGCCAGCTGTCCAATCAGGAGTCCCAGCCTGGGGAACTCCAATGACATCTGAGTGAAAATCAAAAGGGGAAGGAATCAGTGTGTTTGTTTGGTGGACAAGCCAGGAGAACCTGTCACCAGTGGCCATAAATGTCCCACAGGAGGGGAAGAGCCTGGTCTAGCACCGTTCACTCTGGCATCAGGCTATCAGGGCCAGAGACCACTCACACAGAATTTAGGATGCTTGGACGCCGCTTGTAACAGGCAGACACTGGTGCTCACAGCCCTCAGTCGCTCGTGAGCTTTCTCTGATGTCATCCACAAGGCCAAGTGCTGCAGGAATGAGCAAGGGAGGCCTGTGTTAGAAACTGCAGAGGGGCATGTGTTGCAGTGAACCCCTAAAGCTGCTCTGTCTCTGACCTGATCACCGCAGGATTAACCAGACAGAGTCTTGCTCCCTTTCAGGATTTTGGTCATGAACGATTCCCTTTCCCACCCACCCACCCCCAACCTACAGAGAGGTAAATCTGGCTTTAACACCACTGAATGCACCCCTGTGATTATCATAAGAACAAAAGAACGGCCATACTGGGTCAGACCAAAGGTCCATCTAGCCCAGTATCCTGTCTGTCAACAGTGGCCAATACCAGAAGCCCCAGAGGGAGGGATCACAACAGGTAATCCTCACATAATCCCTCCCGTCACGCACCTCCAGAGAAACAGAGGCTAAGGATACCATTCCTACCCATCCTGGCTAATAGCCATTGATGGACCTAACCTCTGTGAATCTATCTAGCTCTTTTTTGAACCCTGTTAAAGTCCTAGCCTTCACCGCATCCTCTGGCATGAAGTTCCACAGGTTGACTGTGCGCTGAATGAAGAAAAACTTCCTTTTGTTTGTTTTAAACCTGCTGCCTATTAATGTCATTTGGTGACCCCCTAGTTCTTATATTGTGGGAATAAGTAAATAACTTTTCCTTATTCACTTTTTCCATACCAGTCATGATTGTATAGACCTCTATCATATCCCCCCTTAGACGCCTCTTTTCTAAGATGAGAAGCCCAAGTCTTTTTAATCTCTCTTCACATAGGACCTGTTCCAAATCCCTCATCATTTTTGTTGCCCTTTTCTGAACCTTTTCCAATGCCAATATATCTTTTTTGAGATGAGGCTTGTGGATGAGACCAGGACTGTGGTGTTCTGTAATCAGCTCACTGTGTTGAGAGACGGCTGCAGTATTCCATCCCTCCAGAGGTCTGGTCCCATTCTCCTTCTGAACCCTCAGCCATGTCCAGAGAATCAGACAAGACTTTGGCAGATCTCATGATCCTCCCCTTTCCCTGGACCTCAGGGACTTTCTAAGTAGGAAACCAGGGTGTGTGTCTTCTCTAAGTACCATTTCCCTGTCCATGGATCACTCAGTCTTTCTGCTGAGGAAGGGAGAAGTGGGTCTCTCTGAACCTGAGAGCCATTCCTATTTCTCCAGGTCCAGTCGCCTCTGTAGGAAGGAGGGGGAGAGTCTTTGCTATTGTGCTTCTCTTTTCAAACACCACAAGCGAGATGGGAGACCCCGTGATTAATGCTCCCCAGCTTCAATTCCCAGCATGGCCTCTGGGAGAGGGACAGAGGAAGGGGAGAGCTTTGCCCTGACTGTCAGCAACTGGAAGGAAGGACAGAGGGAGTCTGCGGCGCTAAGACCAGGACGCGCCTCCTGAAAAGCTCTAGAAGAGTTCCTTTCCTTTGCGGCAGCTAACACTACACGGGACCTCCGCTCTAGGGAGTAAGACATAGGGTCCTATTCTGGAGATAACAACAGAAACACTAACCCTGCCATCTCTCCCAAGCACCTTCCCCCCTCCCCCCCACACTGCCACAAGAAGATGGTGCTTCCTGCACCCTCTGTCCCAGCCCAATGCTGCTTACGTCTAAGAGGTTCTGCAGCTCTGCTGGGGTTGGCTTCTCTGACAGGAGAGCTCTCAGCATCACTTCCAGGGCATCCACACTCTGGTTGTACAAATCCTGAAAGGACGAAGAAGAGCTGCAGCACTTGGCATCAGACAAAGCCCGTCAAGCCACCTGTGGGGACCATGTGACACTACACCCATTTTACAGTTTCTGCTTCAGACCCCGCCATTGGCTGTTTTTACTGCCAGGGGGCCTGATGCGGAACCAGTATCTCGGTCATGCTCAGCAGTGGGCCCCGCCTGCAGCATGGCCTGGGGCAGGGAAGCTGTAACACAGTCACTGGACTCTGGACAAAGCTTGGTGGTGTGTAATCATCTCAGCAGGGTGGAGAGAACTCCTCCTTCGTCAGTTATCCCCACTCTCTTTTCCTCCCCTCACAACGCACATGCCTCTTACCCACCAAACACCAAGGGGGAAGTTTTTCCAATTAGCTCTAGGCAAACCAGACTCCCCTGGAGACAGCACTTCGATGTGGTGGGAAGGCTTGTGTGCTCCAAAGACCCTCTATGTGAGCTATGTTGATGGGAACTCTAACTCCCAGGAGGGAAACCCAACAGGACTAGAGGGTGAGGACCAGATGGAAAGCAGTCCATGGGTCCTCCATGGTAGGCATCACATGAGAGGCTAATCACATACCTTGGAGGGAGGAATAGCTCAATGGTTTGAGCATTAGCCTGCTAAACCAAGGCTTGTGAGCTCAATCCTTGCAGAGGCCATTTGGGGCAAATATTTGTCAGGGATAGTACTTGGTCCTGCTGTGAAGGCAGGGGACTGGACTCAATGACCTTTCAAGGCCTGTTCTAGGAGATAGGCAATCTCCATTAATTTAATTTAAATTTTCCTAGGAAGGAGTTAAGCTGCAGGAGTTCTGCAGAACTTTGCAAAGTCCTGCAGAATGAAAAGATGGAGCGATCTGGGCCATGTGTTAAGAATGAAGCTAGCATGTCTGCCATGCCAGACATGCCATTGGACAGCTGGAGGAACACACAAAAGGGGCTTCCTGAAAGAACCCCAAACAGTACTTTGAGGGAACCCCGTGGGACTTAACACATGGAGGGCACACAAAGAGTGGCCCGGTATTCACAGGGATGGCCAAGCCGTGTTCATGGCTAAACAATATTGGATAGTGTAGGAAGGATTCAGATTCAGGTTCTAGGCAAGTCAAAGGAGTGGGTGTAGATAAACCAATGTGCTCAGGGGAGGACAACGAATTACCTTTACATTTACTTTATGACCTTCCTGCCTTTGCAAGGCCTCTATTGAGGGCAGAGCAAAGATGCTGGTAATGCAGACAACGAGCACATCCGACTTCTCTTTCCCCTCCAGAGGCGGCTTCACTTTGCTAGTAAAAAATAAGCACCCATTGGAACCCCCACTGTGCAAAAGGCATCGGGGCTTTCATACTGCCAATGCGGGACACTGAGGAAGGATGGGAAAACATGGCCAAAAGAGGTTTGTGCTAATCTTGTGGGCATAAAGGAGCAGCAGGGACCTGCCTAATTATTATTGTTTGTTATTGGTGTTATGGTCACACCTAGAAGCCACGGCTGAGATATGGGCCCAAGGTGCTAGCAGCCATAGCTATTTAGCAATTTGCCCTGCCCAAAAGAGCACACAATGTAATTGCCCAAGAACAGGGGTGGGCAAAAGGGCCTATGCGGGCCGGATCTGGCCCACAAAAGTCCTGCTGCTCCCCTGCCCCCAGGCTAATCAGGGCCTAAGGACGGGGAGCACACGACACTTAGGGTGTGTGTAAACTACGCCCCTCTGCTAACAGAGGGATGTAGATTAGGCACATCGCTATTGCAAATGAAGCGGGGGTTTAAATATCCCACGCTTCATTTGAATAGAAATGGCCACCGCGGCACTTTGCCGGCAAAAAGCAGCCGTCTAGATGGGGATCAGTCGACAAGGAAAGACTTTTCTGACCAATCCTGTAAACTTTGTTGCACGAGGCATAAGGGATCGGTCGGAAAAGGCTTTCCTTGTTGACCAATCCCCATCCAGACTGCTGCTTTTTGCCGGCAAAGTGCTGCATCGGCAAAAAGTGACAGCCATTTCTATACAAATGAAGCACGGGATATTTAAATCCCCGCTTCATTTGCAATAGCGATGTGCCTAATCTACAACCCTCTGTCGGCAGAGGGGTGTAGTTTACACACACCCTTAGAGTCAACCCTGGTGGTTGATTCTAAGCACCACACACCGGAGGGCAGGGAACAAAAGACCTGGGGATGAAAGCATGTGAAGTCTCCTCCCACCCTGCAAGGGGCTTGGCACTTAAGAGTCAACGACCAGCTGCTGCTCAGCTGGCGGATGACTCTAAGCACGATGCTCCCTTGCAGGGCGGGGACAGAGTTTGTGTGCTCCCCCTGGCCCCAGGCCCTGATTGACCTGGGGGGCAAGAGAGGGGAGTGTGTGAAGTCTATTCCCACCACCAGGGGCACAGGTGCCTAGAGGAAACCGCTAACTGTTCAGAATAGCTGGCGGTTCTCTTGGGGTGGGGTGGGGGCAAAGACTTCACTCACTCCCCCACCCAAAGACCAATCAGGGTCTGTGGGTGGGGAAGCACAGAAGTGTCCTGACCCCACCCCGTCCACCTGAGGCCCCGCCCTTTCTGGGGCGGCCCAGGGCCACTTCAAATATTTCCGAAGTGGAACCCGGTCAAAAATTATTGCCACCTCTGCCCAAGGCGGCCGAAGTATTAGTACTATCCATTTTACAGAAGGGAAATTGAAGCACTGACATGTCCACTCAGAGACTGTGGTTGAGCCAGGAAGTGATCCCCATCTCCAGAGCCCCAGTCCAGGGCCATAACTAAGACACCACTTTGCTTGTGTGCTGGCAGAGCGTTGGACTGGCACCGGGGAAAGCAAGAGGGACATGGCCATACTGGCATCCTGTGTCACTGCTGGCGAGAGGATTAGCCCACACCCACAGGGGAACCTCAGCAGACATCTGAGCAGAGACCGAGGTGGGACTCCATTCAGATGCTGTTCACTTTAACAAGCGCTTGGATTAAAGATCCTCCTCCATGTCAGTCTGAATAACCTGCCCAGTCCCGCAGCAAGCGAGGTGAGTTCTGTCCCACTGAATCTCCACAATGGGACCTGGATGTCCCCCCTGGAAGGCTGGGATTCCTGGCTCCACAGAGTCAGAGTGGGACGCCCGAGTACCTGCAGTCTGCAATGAGCAGCATCCCCTGACGGCGCACAGAGCTGGAGTGCGAGTCCAGCGAGTCCAGCGGCAGCGATTTAATGTGCTTCTGTGAATCCCAGAGGAGACAAATGTGGCAATGAGATCCTGGCAGCCTTGCTAGCCTCAATGTTAGTCCCCCCTCCCCTAACAAAGAGGCGATCCCAGCCTGGGGTGATCATATTTTCCTATGCTGAAGACGGGACACCTGGTAAAATTAGCTACATTCAAGAGAGTTCAATGGCAATTGATCATACAAACATCTAAATTAACATCAAGTTGACTGAGGCTCTGATAAAAAGAAAAACTGGGCAGTTGGATTCTTTGTATTTACCTTCTTATCTTTAAGGCTTTAAGGCTCAAACGAGGAGGGGTGACACCCACCCACCCACCCATACACCTCTCTCACTTGGGGGGTGTCTGACCCAACCCTTCCTGCCTGGCACTCTCTGCCCCCCCATGCCTGGCTGGGTCCCAGAATGGACCCACCTCTCCTGGGACCTGGCACAGCATCTTCCGACATGTGGGCAACATGAGGGCGGGGGAATGCAGGGTCACATGCCGCCTCCCCAGATTTCTGCTTGGTTTCTCACCAGAATGTGGCCAACCTTTTGGCTCTGTGCTGGAGGGAAGGGATGGGAGCTGCTTCCAGCTGCATGGGAGGAGCAGGATGATCTAGCAGAGCTCATCACTCCCCTCCTCCCGCTCACCGATCCAAGGTGGCGTGTCCCTTCCTGCCTACGTACTGTCAAAAGGCAGCTAACATCTTCAGGCTGCTTCTGGCCATCAAGAGAACCCAGTCATCTCCTGTGCCCTGGCTACAGCATGTGCAGAAGGGCGTAAGCCCTAAGGATGCCTTGTGCACCAGAGCCCAGGGAATTTGACTGCAGGGGCTTCAGTGAACCTAGCCACAGAGGTGACTCTGCAGAGGAGGGCACATTAGGGGCTGGAGTAGGACATGGGGTTGGAGTGTGTGTGTGTGTGTGAAGAGGTTGCTAAGCCTCTGCTCTGGGGGCTGCTGTGGAGCAGGGTCAGGCTGGAAATTGCTCCCCTTCCCCCCCCAAATTCCTACCACTCCAGAGCTTAGGTGAGAGGCAGAGAGGCATCCCTGTGCCAGTGCCGAGTGACACTTGAGCACAATGCAGGACTTGCCTCTGCCTGGCCAGCGCCCCAGGCCAGAGGCTTTCCCGAGGCAGTGGCCCAGCCGGGGGCAATGGGGGAACAGGGAAGGAAGGAGCCTGCCAGCTGTACTGTTGGTGAGCTCAGTGCTCTGATCAGGGGCTGGTTCTTTGTGCAGTGCTGGGAGCAGGACGTGCCCCATTGGGTCAGGGTGTTGAAGGAGCAGCAGAGCTGAGGGTGGGGGGACTAAATGGCAGGACATAAAGGGCTGATGTGTGGGCAGCAGGGGCTCCTGCCTGTGCTCACTGACCAATGCAGACAGTACCAGCTAGAAACCAGGGAGCAGGGCACTGCTGGCCAAGAGCCAGGTGCTGCACTGACAGACCAGCAAGGGGAGCAGCTGGTCCCATGCACTGCATCTTCACCTCAACCCCATCATTAGCCATGGACTTCTGCCTACTCACCACTGGAGGGCAGGCAGCCGGCACTCAGGGATCTGGCCAGCAGCAGGGCCCACCAGTGCTGATGGGGTAGAAGAACATTTGGGACAATTTGCCAATTTTTAAGAAAAAGTTGGGACACCCGCAGGAGGCCTTAAAAACAGGAGATCTGGTCACCCCACCCAAGCTCCAGAGAGCAGAAGGAGGGCAGCTAACAACCAAGGCCAGACCCAAGTCCCAGCCAGGCCCCCAAATGAATAAATCCATTACAAGCAGTTGAACCAGTTTCTCTCCTCTCTCACCTTCTCGTCCTGTGTCCCCACTTGACAGTCAAAGTGACCTGGGGCCAGTCTGTTTTCTAACTGAGTCAGGGAAAGGGCTCTCTCAGTGGAGACCCCTCTGCTGAGGAATTAGCTGTACTGACTAGATGCCTATGAAGTACTCTACATCAATTTCAGCTGGTTTATTCGTGACCATTTTCTGGGTTTCCTCTTGGATTCTGCATTAACTCTCTCACCCCAGGGGACGAGACCGCGTGAAGTGGGAGACAGCTTGCCCAACAGTTTAACTTGGCACTAGGCTGATCTGCTGCTGCCTAGGTAGCACAGATGGGCTGTTGGGATCTCCTGTGTGACCAGGCAATGCTTCGCGTCGTGGCTTGATAAGGTGCTTCTAATAGACCCCTTCTGAATGAAATGCACAGAGACATGCATTGGAACAAAGTGCTCCCATGGCAGGAAAACTCACCAGCCACGCGTTACCCCTTCCATCTATTCTACACTAACCTTTCTGGTTATTTAATGAGCACCTTTTTTGGATAACATGGAATTGGTGAATAAATACCCACAGTCATTGCTTCTGGAGTGTTGGAGCCTACGCCTGTCTCATCTGTGCTCTCATAAGGCAGGCGAGTACCAGCATTCCTCGAAATTCTAGGCATAGTTCATCCATCCTATTCTGCCATATGGGCAGATCTTACTCACCACAATCTGCTTGACAAGAATGAGTTTTTGGCTCTGGGGGGAGTTCGTTTTCTGTCTGTTCCCGCTGACCTCCCTGCCAAGTTCCTTCTTGGACTGTGGACCCACCCAAGCAAAGAAAAAACATGAGATATTAGGGTGGAAAGAGATAAACATCAGTCATCAAAACACCGTCTTAAGAGTCACACATTCTCTGTTGTGTGGGAGTTGTTCGATACATATGTATCACCACCTCCCTACAAGTAAAAGCAGAACTCAAGCCGCTTGGCCCCTGAATGTGCATGCTGAGTGGATGGAATGAAGTAAAAACCTTTGGCGTTTAAAAGCGCTGCATAAATGCCTAGCTAGGCTAAATGCATGATAAATGTAACAGGAAAGGTGGATTAAAGTGCAGAGAAGTGTGAGATAGAGAGACACTAGAAACACAGAGCACATTCCTACCAGCTTATCACAATCATTCAATGCCGCCATCTCCAATGCCGACGGTACTTTGTCCTCCTTTTCACCCACATCCTGCCTTGTCCCACAAGCTCCACTGGGATTTTCTGAATGTAATAAGAAGAGAGAAGGTAAAATTCTGAGCAGCTAGTTAAAAGGGATGCATGGTGAGCTGCCTGATCTACCATTGCTTATGAATTTCCAGTTACCACCTTGAGGGTTGACAGGTCCTTTGTCCCAGGATCAGGCCCAGCATTCAATTATTCTGTAGTTGGGAACTCTGATGTGCAGATTCAACACTCACACTACAAGGACTCTTGTATATTTGCAAATATAGTTTTACTAACACATTCAGCACAGACACAAACACCCCAATTTCATAAGATGAAATAGGGAATGTACATCTATATTTCCAGACCATAGACTCACACCAGTCCTTCTAGAAAAACCCAAGATGTTAGCCATCATCTTCCTCGTCACCTGCACCTCCCCCATCATCACCCAGTGGCTGTCATTCTGACACCTCCCAAAGACTACATCTCCTTCTCCTACCACCCCTGGGATACCACTTTTATCATGTGTTACGCTGACGTTGTTACGGTTGATGCATATTCAGTGGGGATATTTCCTTTTCTCCTTATTTCTATTTCCTCCCCTTACTAATGGTGAAGTGTCTTTTCCAATAGGTCAGCATATCATTCATCTCAACTTATTATATGTGTCAGTTCATTACTGTGGGCCTTTTGTGGTTGTCTATCACATGTATTATTTCTGTCCTACCCTGGTAGCTGGTCTGGTCTCAATAGGTTGTTTTGGGTTTTTCTAAGGAACGGCGTACCTGCTAAGTTTGAGGGTTTTCTTGGAAGCACCTGTACCATGGAAAGCCACTTTATCTTACCACCATCTATCTAGGTTAGTGTTTCTCAACCTTTTTTTATAAAGTACCCCTTTAAAAGAAAATTGTAAGTACCCCCAGTACCTATAGTTTTCAGACACATTTTTTTCTACCATTGCAACACATTTATTTAAACAACTTAATCGTAGTTGGGTGGGTGATGACATTTTTGGGTGTAAAAAGTACAAAAATAATAAAGCGCTGTAAAACTTAAAACAAAAATTCAGTTTTCTCCAAATTTTAGTTGTCTTGATGTGCCCCCCAGACTTCTCTCAAGTACCCCTAAGAATACTCGTACCACTGGTTGAGAATCACCTAAAGCAGTGTAAGGCTCCAGACAAAAATACTAACTTTGCCTTAGCTCAACATAAAGGACATGGCCTGTAAGTCTCTTGTGTTACAATCAAACTGCCAATATAAACCTACCGTAACTTATTATAATAAACATAATCAAAAGCATAAGGAAAGAATATGTGTACAGTAATTCCTTACTTAACACGTGCCTGCTTAACATGTTTTCGTGATAGCACGATTTTTTTGGGGAATGTTTTTTGAATTACACGACTGTCCCCGGAATAACACGATTTCCTCAGCAGGTCTGTTGCCGGCGGCTGCGCGGAACTTCCCCTGCCTCCCTGCAAAGCGGTGGAGGGTTCGCCGCTTGCTGCGCAGTTCCCCGCTGACTCCCCTTCACTGGATGCCTTCTCTCCTCCGCCCCCGCTTGCAGGACAGTGGCTGGGTTTCCCCAGCCGGCCTGTTGTCGGTGGCTGCGTGGAGCTTCCCCTGCCTCCCTGCAAAGCAGTGGAAGGTTCGCTGCACCGTTCCCCAGTGACCCCCCCCTCACTGGATACAGTGCGGGTCCCGGCACAGTCCCATGGTGCTGGAGGGAGCATCTCCAGCAGAGGAGGAGCAGGCAGCAAAATTAACTTGGCAGACTGTAGCACTCAGCCCAGACTCTTTCCGTGCCTCGGTTCCCCATTTATAAAGCGGAGATGATAATCTTTTCCATGCGAAGGGGGCACTGTGAAGACTGAAGCTGGGATTTTCCTTGAGAGTTAGGAACCCGATTCTCACTGGAAGTCTATGGATGTTGAACCAGGGATGGCAATTAAGAGGGCTAAGAGTACCGCAGGCCCCCTCCTCCCAAAGTTTGAACCCCTGAATTTCATACCTGAAGCCTGCTTAAAAGGCATGTCTCAGCCCCAGAGTCAGCTCATAACTGCTGCAGAGTGTGTGCTGTGCCCAGCTTTGCCTTTGTTTATAAATAGAGGGAGGCAGGATGATTAAGATAACCAAAGGCTTGCCATTCAAGTAATTGAAGGCTCATTAGATGATCATGAAAACTTTGCTAGGCACTCCACTTAAAAGATAGAGAGGGCAGGGGGAGGGGAGAAGAAGAAAAGGAATAACGGTGGTCTATATTGGGACCAGTGCTATTCAACTTCTTCAAAAATGAGCTTGAAAAAGGGATAAACAGTGAAGTGGCAAAATTTGCAGATTATACAAAATTACTCAAAATAGTTAAGTCCAAAGCTGGCTGCAGAGAGTTACAAAGGAATCTCATAAAACTAGGTGATAGGGCAACACCACGGCAGATGGAATTCAACATTGAGAAATGCAAAGTAATTAATGCACTCAGAAAAATATAATCCCAACTATACATACACAATGATGGGGTCTAAATTAGCTGTTAGCACTCAAGAAAGAGATCTTGGAATCATTGTGGATAGTTCCTTAAAGTCATCAGTTCAATATGCAATCTAAAAAGCTAACAAAATACTGGGAATCATTAGGAAAAGAAGAAAGAATACAGAAAATATCATAGTGCCTCTATATAAAGTCCTGGTATGCCCACATCTTGAATACTGCGCACAGATTTGGTCACCCCATCTAAAAAAAGATCTATTGGAATTGAAAAAGGTACAGTGAATGGGGACAGAAACAAGTAGGGGTAAGGAACAGTTTCCATGTGAGGAGTGATTAAAAAGACTGAGACTTTTCAGCTTGGAAAAGAAATGACTAAAAGTTGGGGGATATGTTAGAGATCTAGAAAATCATGAATGGTGTGGAAAAATAGAATAAGGAAATATAATGTTTTCCTTCATTAAGATAACACAAGGCGGCCACCCAATTACATTGATAGGCAGATTTAAAACATACAAAAACCTGTGGAACTCTTTGCCAGGGGATGGTGGAAAGGCCCAAACTATAACAGGGTTCCAATAAGAACAAAATAGTTCAAGGAAGATAGATCCATCAATGGTACTAGCCAGGATGGGCAGGGACGGTGGAAATGGGCAACAGAGGATGGATCATTTGATGATTACCTGTTCCATTCATTCCTTTTGAAGCACCTGGGATTGGCCGCTGTTGGAAGACAGGATACTGGGCTAGATGGACCATTGATCTGACCCAGCATGGCCATTCTGATGTTCTTGTAGAGAACTAGATTGTATCTGCTCCCTGTTGTATCTCACCAACCCCACTCCTCTCCCAGGGATGAGATAGAGCCCGGGAGTCCTGACAGTCTCACGCTCTCTCTCTCTTTCATTAGTAATGAAGTAAGAATATACATTAAAATTTTAAGCCCAATCAGTGTCCCTTAAATGAATTGCCACACAATATCAGAATGTTAGTATTAGAGTTGAGTAGATCTAATATTTAATTTTCTTTATTTTATATAGGAATTAGATACAGTGCTCTTGTCAGCTATCTGCTAAATTATCTGCCACAAAACTAGAGCTTTCAAGTGCCTTAGTAGCCCCTGGAAAGAGGTGATGTGTGGAGGGGAAGAGTGGACAGAGTCTGTCCCGCCCTCCTCCTGATTTGTTGCTTGACTTGTACTAAGCCTGCTCAATAACACTAGTGAAGCTGCTGCCTTCAGTATGCCTCCCCTATCATGGCATGCACAGGTCACCCCTCCCCACCAAAATCTGAAATGGTGCCCCTGTTTCTGCGGCACCTGTGAAAATTGCAATCTGATCAGCTTGGGTCCAATCAAGCACCTTGGTAGTTAAGACCCAGTTGGACCTAAGGCCTCAATGCCATTTCTTTGGAGACCTTTCTGGTTGAACATGCCCCAGTATGTAATGTTTGTGTGTGGATATTGCATGCATAGGCCCCTCACCTCCTCCAGACACATGTGGCTCTTCACTGTCAGAAGTGGCCTGTGCTGTGCAGTGCTCCATCGGGCCAGCATGTAGAGCGTTCTTGGTCACCTTTCCTCCAGCCTCAGAGGGCACAGCTGGGTCATCAGGACATCAGCTGACTCCTCACCTCCAGTGACCAAATTTTGGCACCTTCCTCCCACTTCTGGGTCATAGAGGTGTGTTTTCGGACCCTCAGAGCAGCGCCACGACTTGCTCAAGAGATACTGTTGGCTCCCGTGGTCTATTGGCTCCCGTGGTCTATGCCCTACGTCTCTCAAGCATCAGGCAAAGGTGTCCCAAACTAAGTCTCTCTCTTGCATCTCCCTGTAGGGGTGGGTCCAAGTACACATGCAGCCTTTCTGTAAGAGAATCGGGAATGATAATTTATCCCAGCTTGTTATGGTTAACTTCCAAATGTCACTGCTTTGAATATGCAAATGAAGCAGTAGCACTGTTGATGTCATAACCATCTAATGACCAATCAGTTCCTTGCTTTGGATAATCACTGCCCTCAGCCACCTTACCCAGATTACCATGCAGCTTGCTCTGAAACATGAGCGCCGTGGCGTCAGTGAAGTGTAAGTGCCCAATGAAATTAATCAAAAAGACTTTTTGATTCCAATAGGTGTAGGATCAAGTCCTCAGAGAACTGTCCAGTCCAGCTGGCGTGCTGTTCTGCATAACAACTCACTTACCATTTGAACCTACCACATTTCACTCCTCAATAATGGTCCTGCTTGTGTGAAATCAGCTGAGTACTGCTGTTTTTAAAACAATAGTCTGTGCTCATTGAGTCAAGTATCAGAGGGGTAGCTGTGTTAGTCTGAATCTGCAAAAGCAGCGAGGAGTCCTGGGGCAACTTATAGACTAACTGAAGTGTTGGAGCATAAGCTTTCGTGGGCAAAGACCCACTTCTGATGAAGTGGGTCTTTGCCCACGAAAGCTTATGCTCCAACACTTCAGTTAGTCTATAAGTTGCCACAGGACTCCTTGCCACTTGTGCTCATTGAGTTATACAAAAATAAAATCTTCCACTAACACTATAGATTAGCTAGATGGAACCACACAGAAGTTGCAGCTTAGAGCTGAGTAGTAAACATTGTTCTCATTTACCCAGTATAAATCCAGACTAACCCCAGTGTTAACAGAAATCCATGAATTTGGCCCCAATCCTGCAATTAGATCTGTGAATAGAGAATCCCTGTGCAGGTGCACAGCCCCAGTTAAATCTGTATTTATTAGATGAGAGCAGCATTTTGCCTTTTTTTCTTTCTTGCCTGAAAAATAGAAATGTCAGGTTTGGGAGAATTTAGGGTTAAAATTTTGTACAATCATTCTTTCAATTTTGTTTACCTTATGTGTGCCTAAAGATGTTGCTCTTACCTAGAAGGCTAAAAGGAAATACAATGATGCCCAAAGTGAACTAAAAATGATCATGCTCAACATGTTCAGCTTTTCCAATTATTGGTGTTTTAAGGAAAATGCCAGTGTGCTGTAAATGTTATTCTAAGTTCAAAAAAAACAAACCAGTAAAAATGCTTGCAGATAATCTTTAAAAGATACATAGTTATCAAAGAGGAGGCTTAATTTGACAGTTGGAAAAATGCAGACACATAGAATAGCTCTCTTACTAGGGGATATAAAGCTCTTTATTTATTTTTTAATTATTTTAACAAAGTTTAAATGAAAGTTAACCAGAAGTGAACTGAATACATTGAGGACTTTACAACTACAGGCAGTCCCCGAGTTACGTGGATCCGACTTACGTCGGATCCGCAGTTACGAACGGGGATTTTCTCGCCCCGGAGGACTGGAGCGGCGGGACGCCTGGTCCCACCGCCCGCCTCCTCCGGGGCGAGAAAAGCTGCTCCCCGTCTCCCTAGTCTGCTGGGGGAGCCAGCAGACCAGGGAGACAGGGAGCAAAGCGGCAGAGGACCCGGGCCGGACCGCGGCGCTGATCTGGAAGCACCGCGGTCCGGCCCGGGTCCTCCGCCGCATTGCTCCGCGTCTCCCTGGTCTGCTGGGGGGGGACGCAGCTACTGCCCCCCCCCCAGCAGACCAGGGAGACATGGAGCAAAGCCCGGGGCCTGTGGTAGAGCTGGTGGGGCGCTGCCGGTTGGTCCCGCAGCACCGCTCCTTGGTGCTACTGGACCAACCCCGCAGCACCCCAGCTGCTCTGCCCCAGACGTCCTGATTCAGCCGCTGCTGATCAGTTTCAGCAGCAGCTGAATCAGGACACCTGGGGCAGAGCAGCTGGGGTGCTGCTGAGTTGGTCCAGTAGCGCCGAGGAGTGGCCGCGCTACTAGACCAACCAAGCAGCACCCGAGCTGCTCTGCCCCAGGCGTCCCCAAGTCAACTGCTGCTGAAACTGACCAGCAGCTGACTACAGGAAGCCTGAGGCAGAGTTGCTCTGCCCCGGGCTTCCTGGAATCAGCTGCTGATCAGTTTCAGCAGCAGCTGACTTGGGGACGCCTGGGGTTCTTAAGTTGAATCTGTATGTAAGTCGGAACTGGTGTCCAGATTCAGCCGCTGTTGAAACTGATCAGTTTCAGCAGCGGCTGAATCTGGACGCCAGTTCCGACTTACATACAGATTCAACTTAAGAACAAACCTACAGTCCCTATCTTGTACGTAACCCCAGGACTGCCTGTACTCTAAAACTCTGATTTCTCATGCTCGCTAATGGAAAAACTGATTTTTTTTTTCTGTCCTATTCTGCATTACCCAGCTGCACCTCCAATGGAGAATTATTAAAATGGCAGCCTTGGTGAGTAAGTATGCAGCACCCTTTGTTCAGTGGAGATGGTGAAACTGTGACAGGTCCTTCCATGGACTGCTTTGATAACTCCTTTTTACAGCATTCAGTATTTATCTAGCCATCTATAGCAGGGGTTCTCAATCTAGTTCTTTCTTACCCTTCTCCCCTCAATATGCCATAAAACCTCCATGGCCCAGCTATGCCACAACAACTGGTTTTCTGCATATAAAAAGCAGGGCTGGCCTTGGGGGTAGCAAGCAGGGCAGTTGCCTCGGACCCCACACCACAGGGGACCTGCAAAGCTACATTGCTCAGGCTTCGGCCCAGGTGGCAGAGTTGAGAGGCAGGGCTTCAGCCCTATGCAGGGGGGCTGTGGCTTTCTGCTCTGAGCCCCAGAGAGTCTAATATTGACTCTGCTTGGTGGACCCCCTGAGATTTGCTCACAGCCCACCACACAGGGCTGAGAATCAGTGATTTATGGCATTAGAATCAATCACTGGAGTTTTCCCTTAAACCCTAGATCGATACAGCCATGGATACGCTTTGAGGGCCAGAACTTTAGCTTCTTAACATTGGTGTAACTCCACTGATGGAGCTATCTTGGGTTATACCAGTGGAGGATTTGGCCATAGCAAACTGTGCACACTTGGAATCCTGCTAAAAGCCCATTCAACATTGATCCATCTGGCCACGTTTATGGAGCTGAGCAGGAGGAAAGAAATCTCTGCATCCCATTACCTCCTGTCTGTGCCAGATGTTCACAGCTGTCAGGTAGATTCAACTTCTTTCAGGGGATAACAATGACAGAGGAGAACAAGGCCTAAGACTGACAAGGAGAGGTCACTGTAGTACACACCAGCAGGAGAAGCTTTCACAATAGGGGTATGATAGCAGATTTGTCATGGAAACAAGGTAGTTCTCCCCTAAACATGGTGTTTAATGGATTTGCCGGATACTGAGTTTGGAGGCCATAATCGCAGTACGGCAGAAGTGCCCATGACAGTCCATATCCTCCTGGCATCATAGTGCCAAAAGCCACAGAGACTCCCTCAGCACCAGCAAACAGGGACTCATATGCAGGTGGACTTCAGCAGGAGGCCCATCCTCATGAAAGATGGGATCCGGCTCCCTCTGAACATCAGCAGGACGTTTGCCATTGACACGGGAGGGAGCAGGGTGGGCTTGAGAAGGACGAAAGCAGATTTGGGGGAGTCATCAAGCAAAGCTGGGAACTTCCTGAGACCAAGAAAGAAACCCTGGCCTGATTCTCCAAAGCCTTGTACCTTGTGGAATCACTGATGCCCCAGGCACAGCGGTGTAAAATATCACCAGGTCAGACAAGAATTTTATAGCCACCTTGCACAGATGTGAGAGAGTACACCAGGCAGTGGAGAACAGGCCCCCAGCTCAGAAATCTATATTCTGATTGTGGCACATAACAACAATGCAGTTTGCTTTGCCTTTGTCAAAAACCTTTTGCACTCCCTGATGAACAGCAAGGGAACTACAACTAACCCACAACAAAACAAACTTTCTCCCCCAGAAGGAGAACCTGCTATCTCATATCTGAGTTCTACCCATTTTTGTTAATCCCCGAGGCATTTTTCTTTTACAGGCTAAGGGATTTAAGAAGGGAATTTCCCCACATTATGCCTAATTAGCGCACGGCCTGATTTTCAGTAGTGCTAAGTACACAACACTCCAGTTGAGTCAGTAAGGGCTATTCTCAGCTTCATACAGACAATGGTAGTGACTTCAGTGGGTGTTGATAAAGACAGATTTGACTCCTCATCTTTGGTTTCTCAACTGTAGCATCTTAGAGCCTTTAACAACATTTGCTACCAGATGTTTAAGTCATTTGAAGATTTTTATTATACACACTCTCCCAGACCCCTTCTCCTCACATCTTAGTTTTACTTTATATTGACTTCAATAAGAGATTAAGAAACATACATCTCCAGGTGGAGACTGATTTTTTTAAATATACAGCCATGCCTGAGGATCATAGAATCATAGAACTGGAAGAGACCTCAGAAGGTCATCAAGTCCAGCCCCCTGCTCTAGGCAGGACCAATTCCAAGTAAATCAACCCGGCCAGGGCTTTGTCAAGCCGAGACTTAAACACCTCTAGGGATGGAGACTCCACTACTTCCCTAGGTAACCCATTCCAGTGCTTCACCACCCTCCTAGTGAAATAGTTTTTCCTAATATCCAACCTGGACCTCTCCCACCACAACTTGAGACCATTGCTCCTTGTTCTGCCATCTGTCACTACTGAGAACAGCCTTTCTCCATCCTCTTTGGAACCTCCCTTCAGGAAGTTGAAGGCTGCTATCAAATCCCCCCTCACTCTTCGCTTCTGCAGACTAAACAGACCCAAGTCTCTCAGCCTCTCCTCATAAGTCATAAGCTCCAGCCCCCTAATCATTTTGGTTGCCCTCCGCTGGACCCTCTCCAATGCATCCACATCCTTTTTGTAGTGGGGGGCCCAGAACTGGACACAATACTCCAGATGCGGCCTCACTAAAGCCGAATAAAGGGGAATAATGACATCTCTGGATCTGCTGGCAATGCTCCTCTTAATGCAAACTAATATGCCATTAGCCTTCTTGGCTACAAGGGCACACTGTTGACTCATATCTAGTTTCTCATCCACTGTAACCCCCAGGTCCTTTTCTGCAGAACTACTACTTAACCGGTTGGTCCCCAGCTTGTAACTATGCTTGGGATTCTTCCGTCCCAAGTGCAGGACTCTACACTTGTCCTTGTTGGACCTCATCAGATTTCTTGTGGCCCAATCCTCCAATTTGTCTAAGTCATTCTGTACCCTATCTCTGCCCTTAAGGGTATCTACCTCTCCCCCCAGCTTAGTGTCATCCACAAACTTGCTGAGGGTGCAATCCATCCCCTCATCCAGATCATTAATAAAGATATTGAACAAAACCGGTCCTAGAACCGAACATTGGGGCACTCTGCTAGAAACCGACCGCCATCCTGACATCGAGCCATTGATAACTACCCGTTGGGCCCAGCCTTCTAGCCATCTTTCTATCCATCTTACCGTCCATTTATCCAATCCACAATCCCTTAACTTGCTGGCAAGAATATTGTGGGAGACCGTATCAAAAGCCTTGCTAAAGTCAAGGTATATAACATCCACTGACTTCCCCATGTCCACCGAGCCAGTTACTTCATCATAAAAGCTAATCAGATTGGTCAGGCACGACTTGCCCTTTGTGAATCCATGCTGACTATTCCTAATCACTTTCCTCTCATCCAAGTGCCTCAATATGGATTCCTTAAGGATCCCTTCCATGATTTTTTCAGGAACCGAGGTAAGACTGACCGGCCTATAGTTCCCTGGATCATCCTTCTTCCCTTTTTTGAAGATGGGCACTACATTTGCCTTTTTCCAGTCATCAGGGATTTCTCCCGATCTCCACGACTTTTCAAAGATAATAGCCAAAGGCTCCACAATGACATTTGCCAACTCCCTCAGTACCCTCGGATTCACTAAGTCTGGACCCATGGATTTGTGTATGTTTAGCTTTTCTAAATAGTTCCTAACCTGTTCTTTACCCACCACGGGCTGTCCATCTTCATCCCATCTTGCGTCACTTAGCGCAGCAGTCCAGGAGCTGACCTTGTCCGTGAATACAGAGGCAAAGAAAGCATTGAGTACTTCAGCTTTCCCTATATCATCTGTCACTAAGTTACCTCCTTCATCCATTAGGGGCCGCACACCCTCTCTGATCACCTTCTTCTTGTTAACATGCCTGTAGAAACCTTTCTTATCCTTCACATCCTTAGCCAGTCGCAATTCCATTTGCACTTTCGCCTTCCTGATAGCCCCCCGGCATTCTCGAGCTATACCTTTAAACTCCTCCCTGGTCATTTGTCCAAGTTTCCACTCTTTGTAAGCTTCCTTTTTGTGCTTAAGTTCACCAAGGATTTCCCCTGTAAGCCAGTCCGGTCTCCTACCATGTTTGCCTCTCTTGCTACCGTCGGGATGATTTCTTTCTGTGCCTTCAATAAGGCTTCTTTAAAATACTGTCAGCTGTCCCGGACTCCTTTCCCCTTCATGTTAACATCCCAGGGGATTCTGCCCATCAGGTCTCGGAGGGAGTCAAAATCTGCTTTTTTGAAGTCCAAGGTGTGTACTTTACTACTCTCTTTTCTTTCTTTGGTCAGGATCCTGAAATCTACCATCTCATGATCACTGCTTCCCAGGTTGTCAGCCACCTCCACTTCCCCTATTGTGGATAACCACAATGGGATTTTTGGAGAGGACAATGCCACATTCCTTACTGATAGTCAAACGCTATGAAAAAGAGAGTGAAGATTATAAATATTTTGTTAAATCCAGCAGGAGGCTTGGCATGAATGGCAATGGAGCAAAAAGGCACATAAACCCTGGAGAGACCAAGACCACATCTTCCAGGTCCACTGAAAACACTCTTGT